>NC_138587.1:7620879-8113379 GCF_964289735.1 Phaethon aethereus
AGACCTATAGACCTTATTCAATCAATTAATATCAAATGAAAACCTAGTCAAAGTTAAAAAATAGGAATCCATAAAATCATTCCCAGACTAAATCTCACTCCATTTACTCACACAAGTTAGTCCCAGGAAATTCAATGGGACTAGTCCCCAGAGTCAAAATTTCAAATAAATTTCAAATTAATTTTCAAATGTTATGTTTCCTTTGCAACTGGATTGAGGCAGGATTAAAGCAAAATCAATCCCTAGATCCACAGGTCATCCTAAAATTATATGCCTTGCGATAAGCATTTCCTTGGGCTGGCATTGCAGCAAGCGCAGGCACTGCGTGCCCTCTAGTGTGTGAAGGCTTGTAGCACTGAAGTCAACATGCCCATAGCAAGGGATAAACAGAAGAAAGGTCACTGCTTTTTTTTTTTTTCCTTTAATAAAAGGAAAAGTTCCCATGCCCAAAATTAACTTCTTTTCACTTAACTGGACGAAATGTTTACTATAAGGATTGATTGCTAGTGCACTCCCAAGATTCCCCTTTAAACAAGCTAGGAAAGTTGTTTTATCTATTCCGTTAAAACCAGCCAAATCTGACTCTTAAAAATATTCTGAAGCTAGATATGACTTTCAGTCTTTTCTTTTTTGGGTGGTCACTTCTCCTACACTCAAAAGAGTGGAAACAACTCTCATTTCCTGTAATATAAACAGCTAGTCTTTCTAAAAAATTGAATTATGATCTGTATTAAGCACTTGGAAGAAATGTTCTTGTAGCAGACTCTCACAAGTGCTTCTAGCCATGCTCCCAAACATTATCATAACTGTGATAAATTACATAAGCTTTCTGCCACAGATCTGGTTTCTTTTTCACACCTTCATCCATAATCTTTGGGTTTCAGATTCAAGTTTTCACTTTCATATTCCTCAGTAGATGCCTAATACTTACTTATGTGTACATATTATATGTAAAGTAAACAAGTAACAGAACAAGTATTATATCCATATATATCTATATATATTTAAAAAAAAAATCTAGTGACATGTCAGGATTGGGTGGAATTATTTATTGTCAAATGAAGGCATGGTTTCAGAAGCAGCAGTCTAGATTAAAATCAGTTTCCTCTCTTCTACATGCTTTAGCTACATCCCTCCAATTCTGATGTTGTACCTACAGATGAAAGATCACAATCACTACTGACTTTGAAAATCTGCACAAATGGTAATTCAAGTGCTGAGGTTCCCACCGAAACCAGCACTGCTGACAGGCACGTTAGTCTGGATACATGCAGACCTAAATTTTTGTATTAAGGATATGAATGACAGATTCCTAGAATCAATGCTGGGTCAATTTAAGAGCAGATTTTCCCCAACTGCCTGCCTCACCCCACTGCCAAAGGTCTCTTTCTTACCCTGTACCAGAACCAGCAGAAGCTAGTGTATTCCAGGCCCTCCATTCAACTCCAGCCCAAAGCCCACCACTTCATGCTATTTTGATTTAAACTATAGAGGTGCTAAACTCAGAGCAGAAAGGAGACTCTCCCAAACAAATCACTAGAGCTAACATGTTAATGCCCTCAGATCTCCCTCTTGCTGAACTACTTCTAATAAGCTACAGAATACGACAACATCGTCTTTGTGGATAAAAGAGAAAGCAAGATGATGGCCACCACTCATGTGGCTGGAGACTCGCAAGTGCTAAAGCCTCTCAGTTAAGAGAGCTCTCTCAGGGTTCTCAGTCCCCTGTCAAGCTCAAGGGCAAGCAGAAATAAGACAGCCCAGGCTTCTGGTCCCACACCAGCCCTGCTCCCCAGAACTCTCACTATGCCCTCAGGTCCTGAAGCGCATCATCTCTTGACCAGAGCAGACGCTCAGGTCTTTGTGTTAAAGCAGAACTGCTGGTTGACATAACATCATACAAGGAGTTTTGGGGAAAAGCTTTTGATCTGGGATTGCTGATTCTTTTAACTGTGCTTCTGGGTTTTAGCAGATGTAGAGAAACTAGGTAATAGCAGCCCAAGTATGAAAACTAGATAATTGCTATTAATACTGATAGCAGTGTAATTCTGCCAGTGGAAGTCTTCCACTGTAAAAACCATGTTTTGGTCCACTTCAGGCAAGAATTTCATCCTTGAAAGACAGTCCTGTACTTTTAGAAAATTGCTAAATTGCTTGTTGTTCCAGACCGATCACACGCATTTATAGGACTAGTTGTTTCAGAGTGCAAGACCCTTGACAAGGTATTATTAAAAATAATACCATATTTTATATGTACATGCATCCATCTGCCTCTTTGTCCAGATTTTATATAGACAGATACACCACATGCACATAACTTCTTAGGGTTAGATAATTACTCGCTTCTGCACAGACGTACAGAAATTGCTTCAAGCATTAATGAAACAGTCTTCAGCCATCGGCAGGATTACTCTACAGCTTGGTGAAATGGGAAATCTTGTCTCCCACTGAGAACTACAGAAGGAATTTAGACAGACAAATACAGTTGCCCATAGTGGAATGTAGCTGTGGAATTAAAACTAAAAGTCACCACTCAGCCAAAAACTCCACAAATTTTTGTTTGGTTCTTCGTTTTTTTTGCTTTTAAACTGTCACAAGTCTTAAGGCCAGCCAAATTTTATAGTGGTAGGCGCAACTGTCTAATTGCATTAGACAGGTAGTGGCTTCTCCTAACTTCAGTGCTATGCTCTCAGGCTACAATGACTGAATATTCAAAGTTATTCCATTAACTCTAATATGGTTTGCCCCAGAAAGCTTTAAAGATGTTATTCATCCAATGACACCATGAGATAGCCTTTTTTTTTTTTTTAAATACCCCTAACAATCACTTATTTGCTACTTACTACTTTAAGCCTTTTCTCCTTTTACAATGAGGACTATCTCTTAGTGCCTGTCCTCTCTCTTGTGACAGTCCTGCCTTCTCATAAGGGAAAGGGATGCTTTTTGTGTGTTCTCCATCAAGGTTTTGCAACCACTTCCTGATGCTTTGTCACAGATAATTTTATTTTGGTGGGGAAATTTGTGTTCTCCACTAGAGATAGCATATGGAGTGTGCTCTTCAAACCATTACAAAAACATGTAAAAATCAAAAGTAACCAATGTAAAGAATATAGTTCTTAGGCTATTTAAAATTAAAAAAAAAAAAAACACAAAAAGCCCAACAAAAACCCAAAAACATATCATAGCAAGAAGAAAACCAGAACAAAGTTAGGCCTTTGCTTCTTCCCAACTTGTTCTTTCCCAGGGTGTTGTTACTGACCCACAAAACACATTCCTACACCATGAATGCTGCAGAAAACATCACTTGCAAAAATGCTTTAGTAAGCTGCTTAGAGAATGTATGGAAATAGTTTCCCTATTTCAAGCATGCAGTGGAATAAGCTTCCTGCAAGACTCTGCTTGCATACACATTAATTTGAAAAGATCCTGCATTATCAAATCATATAAGCTGTTCTTAGCGCATATAGTTTTCAAAGTGTTTTTTCTGTTCAAAGACCCTAGATGCAAGGCTGTAGTTTTCAAAATACAGAAACAAACTGCATATATGAAATTCTTTTCATCTGAAGATATCCACTGATGTCGAACAGATGCAGTAACTGTATGCTCCATTGGTAAACTGCGAATTGATGGCAGCAAGGATGGCTGCATTCTGATTCTAACCAGTATATAAGGATACTGCACCTAGCCTAAGAAAGAGAGAGCATTCGACTGGAAAATCTGAGATCATTGCACATGCTTGGAGAAAACAAAACGAGACACACACACACCCCCCACCCCACCCCCAAACTTCAACAGGAATTTGCTTTAGGCCTCTGTCCACCCTGGCCAGTTTATTTGCCATTCAGGCATGTCACAAAACCTATTTCGCACAACTGGTAAATTAGAAAAAGCAGGGTTATTTTGTGGTCTGTAAAAGTAATTTGTAAGTTCTTTGAGATCTCCATTTTCGTTTCCAAGTACTATTCCAGCATTTGCAGGGAGAAGGTAATGAGCATAACCTACAACTGCAAAGGACAGTTATTCCTTTTGTCCATTTATCAGTGTTCCAGGTCACGAGCTAGGATGTGCCTGAGCCTTTATCCCAGACCATGGACATGTCTCCTGCTCTTACCCCAGGAGAATTACCTTTAACCTTTATACACCTTTCAAAATTAAAAACCCTTGAATATATATATGTAGAAGGATACAAGTGTACAAGTGATACAAGAGCGGATACAACTGCAGTGAGAGGCTTTCCAAGACAAGGTAGTGTTAAAAGGGGGAAGCAGGGACTTATTTTTCAATTTTCCCCCCATTAATCATGTCACATAACTTCTGCACAATTTTCCACATGGCAGGGTCTAGCTAGTTAATCCATTTTACAGTTCCTATCCCTTTCATGAGATGGTTGTTGTTCTATATGGAAACACCCAAGCCAAAGAAACACTGGTTGCTCAGTAGTCGTCAAAAACCCAGTGTTACAGATCCTGCCTGGCAAATTCCTGGTTAAACCTAATGTATCTAGAATCACAAATTAAAATAAAACCAGCTCAGTTTTCTAGAAGGTAACAAAAGACAGATACTGCACATATTTCATTAAGAAGGATGTTTATTTTTCCAAATATTGTATTAAGATAGTGTCCTGTTTGCCTATTTCTACCGACATCTGCTCTGTAATACACAATGATAGAAGATCAAAGTTTTAATTGTGCAAGTAAAAGAATGTGTTAATAACATTCTTTCTGTCCTACAGCAACAGAGATAAACTCAAAAAAAACCCTCTAACAGCTAGGAGAACAGGATATTTATATAAAGATGTCCTAACAAAAGAAAAGCATGCAAAACTACCTCTACTGGATAAACAAACTAGGCTCCCTGTTTGCAGACTGCTTCCTACCAAGCTCAGCCCTCAGAGATCCCCTCCCTTGCTCAGTCAGTCAACAGGGTCAACATATATCAGCTGGGTTTCACATTTTTCTATAAACCCTTCTCAGCATCCTTTGTTCACAGACCTTTTAAATTTAAGAAAATGCAGCAGGTGTGCCTTTAAGGCCTATTTTGCTGCTGGTTGATTTAGATTCCCCCTCCCAGGTAGTAAGTCATTTAAGGGTTTTTTTTTGGTGGTGTTTTTTCTGCTAGTTCCTTCTTTGTCTTCATAAGGCTGCCCTGTGTATCCTCCACCTCCCTTTTGATACACGGATTATAACAGGACACTCATTCTGTGGCATACATACAACAGTACCTCCTCCTCAGGAGACATTATTACTTCTTGGCTTTCTGAGATTGGGAAGAGCCTGAATTGTTGCCCGTTTGTCACACTGCTGCCACTCATTAATGCAACAGCATACTTTGAACTAGCTGTCCTTCTCCTCCCCAAAATAAATATAGCATGGAGTACTCTCTCTCCCTCAAGACAGCAGCAGCTGCCTTTATGGGCTTAGGGCTCTGACTTCCATTCACTGAAGGGAATAAAACAAACAAAAAAAACCCAAACCATCCCACAACTGTACTAACTTAAACTAGGACTCCCAAAAGTCATGACTAGGCTATCTCACTGGAAGTAAGATCAATAGCATGCTTTACAAGAGTGGGTTCAGATTTATCAGTAGTTTTCTTTCAAATTCAGAGCTCCGAGATGAGTTCTGAAACAACACTGTCAAGTAAAAGCATCATTACCACCTCTACCTGAATGGAGGCCACCACAAGCAGAGCACCTGAAGTGTCACAGATAGTCTATCGAGGCAACACAGAACAAAGTTACTCAGAGCTACCTGCACAGCAAAGACTGACAGTTGAAAGCGATTCTCAGTCTCCTTTCAAGACATCTGTGAATTATAAAGAGACAGTCACCCTCCATCCCCTTTAAGGAAGGGTTTGATATTAATTTTAGCTCCTTTTGAATCTACTTCTGGGCTAGGGCCCAGTCCATCTGCAATGTTTTTTGAAGTGACAAATTAGATTAAAAACACACAGAACACCCACTCAGGACTCACTCAGTTCTTCCAAACTATGGTAACTCATGACAGAAGGGACACTACAGTTAACTGTGGCACTGCTTGTGCAAAGCTGCAACCTGCACACAGACAGGCAGAAGTTAATTCATTGTACAGCCAGCTACTGTACACAGGGAAACTGGACAAGGCACTTCCTTTCCTTGCGTTGTCCTCTTATTCATAATAATGTCCTTCAAGACATCTGCTAGAGTGCTGTAACATTAGTGGAAATGGAAAAGCTCCAATGGGAACTCGGGGGTTTCTCTCTTTTTCCCATGAACTGAACATTATGGAATTTTAACAGATGTTCTACTTGGTCATAGTTAATAAAATGAATTATGCAGGAATTAAAAATCTGGCTCCATTTGCTTATATATGATCTCAGCAGCAGAACTACATTCCCATTAAGAAATTCTAGAGGATTTACAGTGGATTTATAGTCTGCTCCTGCCTTGTTATAAGATGGCTGGATATCTTACAAATGAATTTGTCTCTGTTGTGGAAAACATGAATAAATTTACCTGTTCATTGACTGTTCTTACTAGCATGATCCCGTTTCCACACCAATGCACACTGGTACACTACAACCATAGGAAAGGACGGTTCTCACTTTGCTTTGGAAATTACATCATGGGAATTCCACATTGTTTCACAGCCCCCGGTTTCTGCCATTTATTCAAAGTCTCATTCAGCAACCTAATAACCATACTCCCACTTTGTACCTTATCACAAAAGCTTTCCTCTTGGAGGATGGATGCCTCTTTCTGGCTACTACTGCCAACAGAATGATGAACTGTATCTCACCTCCCTTTCAATTTTAGGATTAGTTCAGTATAACTACATCAAAGGAAGATGTAAAGTCCAAAATGTAATGAAGATGCAAGAGAAGAGGGACCAAAAAGGAGTGAAAAAGGTGAAAAAGTCATAGCCAAAACTTCCAAGCATTGAGGTTCACTCAAAGTTATTTCCAAAAGCATTACATATTTAGCCATCTTCTAATATTCATCTGTACAGAAAGTATTCTGATGAGAAGATAAAGGGGATAGTGAAAGAGTAAGAATAAAAAAAATGAAGGATGAAACAACTGCCTTGCACCACAACAGAAGCAGCACAGCAGCTAATGCAAATTCCATGGAATAGAATAAGGCTGTCTTGAAAAGACCTATTATGCTATAGTAAAAAGACGAGGTTTTAACATTGCACTCCTTTTATAAACAATCAGACTCATTTTCATTTAAGTCCAAGTAATTGGCAAGCAGATTCTTGCCCCGGCATTGAAATCTGCTTTATATAATACACAAAATTTTATCCTGATGCAACAACTAAAGTTAACCTTTCTCAAATTTTGGCTCAAGAATTTTGCCAGTGCAAGAATATCATCATCTGAGAAGCATCAATATTCAATATCAGATGTGTCCAATAATGAAACAATACAGCCTTTTATCTGAAAATAAAAACCTAAAGGACAAAGTGTACTTAAAGAGAAGGAAAAATACCAAGATTAAATGTCAGGCCTAGAACTATTCCAGCTGAAGGTTCAATATGCTGTTCTTACTCAAGTGGACAATTGCTTTACAATATTCATTGTCAGAAAAATGCAGTGGTCTTAACACTGTTAAATTCAAAGATTTATTTTTCCTAAACATCACCTATGATTTGTTTCATTTTGAAGAGAAAGCACATTTCATTTGGTAGTCATTTATTTCTCATTCTATTGGACAGATTCTCCCAAAAAGCAATACTTCAACTGAAATCAGTTCTGAAGGTTTTTTTATGAATATACATAATGGAGAGGACCCCCATTACATTTCCAACAAAGTGCTGCCATTTTGAGTAAACAAAGTTATCTCAGCAGGGTCACACACTATGCCATGAATATGGTCTGCAAATTAATTACCACCCTGACATATGTCAAAACAAATTTTAAGGAGAATAGCACCCAGTAGTAACCATGTGTTTTATCTACCTGTTAGTATGCAAAATCTGTATTCAATGGGATCTAAATTTATTCATTTATTCAGAACCCCTCAGAGAAATAAAAATGATTCGTTGGCCTTTTTTGCCCATCTCCAAATGAAATCTGAGTGAATGACATGTGTTTAGTGAGCCAGAAAATAAGTACAGGAGGAAGCTACAGTGGGGGTTATGTTTCAGAAAAGCAGGTGTCATCTCTGCACAAGTAACTAATTTTTTTAACACTCAAAACTGCTAAAATAGACTGCAGCGCATTATCATTTGTCAGCACTCTAAGGAACACTAAATTTAGTATTTATTATTTTAGGTAATATCCATCTTTATTCCATAATTGTAACAAAAGCTGGCTAACATAACTGTTCTAAAAACAGTTTTCAGCATGCAGAAAGACTTTTAAAAGCAGAACTGTTGAATGAAGGCTTATTCAAAACAAAAAACAAAACATCAAACAAAAGCAGCAAAGATCCAAACCTAGTTTACTCAGTTGAGTTATATAAGGAGAAGACAAACCCACACATACAAAATTGAACACAGTAAGTAAAGAACCCTTCCTGGACAATAGCTGTTATGCTTTCATAGCAAGCGAACCTCATCTCTCTGAGGTACTCATGGTGCAACTTCTGCTTTGTCAAAAGACGACCTCCTGGCACCTGATTCTGAAACAGTTTTAGACTGGGAGTTCATCAGTATGTTTTTCTACTTTTACAATCTGCCTTCAGTTCACACAGCATATCAAGCAGTTCCATGACACTAATCCTGCAATTCACAGAACGTTTATGAAGAGATTTTCATTTAGGAACTATTTTCTGCCAAGCAGGCCAAAATATTTTTAGCTCCAGTTTTCTTCCAACAGTGAAGTACTTCTGATTTAGAGTTAAGTAATGCCATATCACATCTACAGACTAGATGACTAAATGCATTTCTTTCACACATTTAAAAAAAAAAAAAAAGAGCAAGCAAGCACAATCCACCCTATATACAGATGACAGATAAATCTCTTGGCATCTGCTGACAAATATATTTAAAGAAAGCCTAAATCCGTCTGTGCCAAACTTGGCCTGATGCCACCAGTTCACCATTGTTGGCGTACATACTTCACATGATGCAATCACAAGACTTGAGGAAGTTTCCAGTACTTTATTTTATGGTTTTCATCATACGAATATATACATTTCCATCCTTTTATGATTTAACAGCAACAGAACTGAGAGACAGGATGGTAGATGATTTTCTGCATGTATCACAGGTTTTCTTAGTGCACATTATCAGTATTCTATTTAAATTACAGACTAGTAACTTATCTACAATGAAATATGTTAGGATCTAGAGTCTATGGTTAGAGCAATTGATCTCAATTGTACTACTACCTCTTGTTAGAAAACAAAGTGAGGCAAAGGAATCAATTTAAAAGACAAAAAAGACAGAAAGACAAGTGTTTTACCTCTCTTAATACTGTGCTTTTATAACCCCGATAAAGTCCTTGAATACCCTGTAAACCAACAAAAGAAAGCATCAACTACAGGGAATTAGTTTGCCAAAGACCACAATTTATCAGTGATTAGGAGGCAAGCATTACAGCCTTACTGAGTGTCAGACCTGAACTTCTTGCAAATTGACTATATTGATTACAACCTTGTATACTGTATTCCATGATTTAGAGTGCCATTTTATGTTCAAAGATCATTAAACCACTGTTCAGAATAATCAGTTATAGAGAAGTATACCTTACAGTTAAAATTAAAAGGGCAAGAAGGCATAAAACCACATTACTTCAAACTCTACTTGTCCGATATTTCTATATTAATATAAATATATTTACGTATTTATAATACAAATAACACTAGAAGTATCCACTATCCCATAAATATTTTGAAACTACTAGTCTTCTGTTTAAATAGCCCATGCAAAATGAACCCATACGATGACAGCTTCCTATGTCCACCTTCTTAGCCTTGATTCAGAGCTTATCAAGACAAATATTTTGTATTTTTAACCAGCTGACAACATTTAGAACAATTAAAATTTTATTTTATAAGTGTATATAAAATTATGTTTAATGTCTTATAGGACAGTTTATTCCACTGTTTGGCAAGTCTTCTGGTTCTCTGGCCAGCTACAAAGAAGGGGAAAAAACATACGGTTTTGAGAGCACCAGTTTTTAGAGCAGAATGACCAAGTCACATAAAGAAGTTCCAGTGACCCTCTTGTGCAGGGTTATCATAATAGTTTTCATTTACAAGCTAATAAAAATCAAGTGGATCATTTAAAGGTTGTATTTATGTCCTCCTTTTCCTGGCTTTTACACAGAGAAATGTGTATAATTCCCCCTGCCAGTGTTTTCAGGAGCCACTTTCTCTTCTGGAATAGAACTTGAAAAACACCCCTTGTGAGAGTAAAAACAGTAGTGAACAGGTTTTTCCAGGAAGGAACAGTGTAACTACTGAAAACATGACAAAAAGCCCTTCTTTTTCAAAAGTTATCAACATTGGATGAGCACTCATTTCCAGAGCTCCTTACAGAGGCACTCTTAAATGGTACCTTTAGGACAGCCCTCCAAAGCATGCCTCAAAAACTGGAAGCCATTCAGCAAACTCTAGATACAGAGACTTGATGTTCTGTTGTCCCAGACAAGGACTGTTTGCATACAAGCAGAGCTTTGGAAACTGGAAAGCTAAATCCGCCCCCAACCCACTTTTTATACGAGGTACCTACATTAAAAAAAAAAAGAGGAGGAAAGAGTTGTTTAGAGTGTGCATGTAACTGCATGCACATGGGGAGGTGAGGGTTTGGTTTCCGTAAACATAACATGTCAATCGTTTTTTAATAATGGAAGAATAGATGGGGAATTGCTGGGAGACCACAGAACTAGAATAAAGTTGTAGGAATGCTTCTGGACATGTATGGCACTAAGTGGGAAGAATGAAGCAACTTCTTTCATTTTTGCTCTGAACTCACCTCATGATACAAGGTGTGGGAGAGAATCCGGATGGTACTTGAGGAAGGAGAAACCTGGGCCCTTTGCTTGACAACCTCAGATGGAACCCGTATGAGGCATGCAACCTGCAAAAGAACCATATGTTCAGAGAGCAATTCCTTTTGCTGCCTTACTCTTCATGTAGCAGACACATCTGGAGATTGTTCCACGTACAGAAACCTGAGAAACGAGGAAATAATTTTTGTAATTAAACAAGCTGAACTTAAAAGCTGTTTATGAGCAGCTTATGTATTTGCTTTGAGAGCCATGTACTTTCTGAACACAAAATTGCACTAGCAGAAAAATGGAAGTACCCTTGAAATTTTTAACTTCCAACATAGAAGTAGATTTGGGTGGGGAAAATCACCAATGAAACCAGAATTTTGAAGACATCCTGTCTTTTGGCAGTCAAAGGAATTTTTCCCCCCCACTTTCACAGATCTAAACTGAAGATTCAGTACTTGAAGAACAACAAACTTCTTTTCTAGGTAGTTCCTTTCTGCCCTCTAGTGACTGACAGCAAGAAACACTCCTGTTAGCTTTAGATGCACACAATATATTCAAGGTTTACCTTAAAACGCACACTGGATTTCATTCAAGGTGAAGCGTTGGATTGATTCTTTCCTACACAATGAATTTACTAGGCAAGAAAGGCCCCTGCAGTTGAATGTAATAACGTGTCTGCCACCACAAAGCTCCAGTTTTTCTGAAAAAGCCAGACCTGGTTTCACCTCTCACTTCAGCTTCAGGTGGGAGTTAAGCTTGCGTGCACATAATTTTGAGGAATGAGGATCCTGAAGCATTGGGAGTTAGAAGCCTCTCATCTCTCTAGAAAATGCCTGTTTGTCAGCAATTAAACTTTTAAGAGAGTTTGCCTTCAGTTGGCCCCAGGGATACTTAAAGCAGTGCTGGGACTGGTGACAAAACATTGGAGATTGCCAGATTTTCAGCCTTCCTCAACCCCAGCCTGTGCCGGGCTCAGGAACACACTGTGGTTCCTAGACATAAAGACGATCAACCGAGTACTTCAAGTCAAGAGGAACCTAGGTGAAAGCTGTCCATCTGAAGTGGCAAACCAAGCTGGCAACTCAGAAAATCACATCTGCCAAAGACAGTTCAGGAATTCACTGACGGATTGCACAGAGACAGTAACTTGAGTGGTCATTTGTGGGTAACATGGCACAAGGTTTAAGTTCCATTTTCACAGAGACCAAGAAAAAGCCTGTTGTCCTGTTACATTCCTACAAGTTTACCAGACAACAATATCCAAAAGTCATTACAAACAGATCTAACTCCATATGCTTTTCAATTCTTGGGGTCAAAAATAACAAGTGACCCCAATCTGTCAAGAAAATAAGAACTGTCAAGTTTTTTGATAGTTCAGCATAAATATTTATAGAACTTCATGCTTCATAACACTCCATGTCCTTATATTATCTTTTTATTCCTTAAAAATATGGAGGCAGGAGGAAAGCTTAAAAAAGGCTCGGATGAAAACAATCTAGTCAATCAAGACCAGACAAAGAGCGCAGCGTGGCTTCCTGACATCTGGGGTGCTGCAGTTTTGGCAGGAGAAGGGTGGCTACAAAGTAATGTCTCCATTTCCCCCAGACTACTTGGGGTGCATTTCATTTCAAATTAACTTTGATGTTTCTCCCATTTGAATTTGCGCTTACAAGGGAATCTGTGGCTGCACAAGAACAAAGACAGTGATTACATTGTGCTGTTATGAAAGGAAATAAAGGCTCGTGTCACCCGGGCTGCGCTGTCAGATTAGCTCCATAGGGCACTTCTGGTACCAAAAAAGCCATAAGCTGCAACTGCCAACATCAGACTGAAGAGTGACATTTTCACTGTGCACCTGAACTTACAATCTGTTACCTTATTTGTTCCTACATGTGTACCTTACTATGAATAACAATCTGAGCAGTCTTTTGATGTCAAACATGGGTCTCTAAAGGGAAGTATGCAAGATTAAGTTCACGTACCTTATTAGCCCACAAGGTTAAAAAAGTAACAACCTGGGACAGATGGGTGCAGTAAAAATCTCAAATCTGTTATGCTCAGATCTCAATCACTGCAGCACCTTCCGGGTAACGCTGCCAAAGCTAAAAGAACATGATGCACATCTCCACAGTTTGCTTTGTTAGCTAGATATGTTCAAGCAGCACCAGTATGATAAGTATGAATTCTCTTAGTGCAGTGTTAAGTTTTCAGACATCTGAAAGCTGCAAGCAAACTGCATGAGCAAGGGTGAAAGATATAATTGTGTGGCTGCTCCACAGTAACTGTCCACATATATGCTTTTACCTGCATTGACTACTAGATAAACATGGAAAACAGACACTACCATCACCTCACATGGTGGGACCCCATTCACCTCCCTAATCACCAAAATCCCAGAAAGAAATTGCTTTTTAATCTCTTAGTTGCTCACAGAGATGTACCTGTTGCTTGCCACAGAAGAACACCATACAGCCTGCCAAACTCAGGCCATTCCTGGCACATCCTACAGGTTCTGGGGATGACCCTGTGACAAATGAGCTCTCTGCCGAATATCTGCATAGCCAGACATGGACAGAGTAGAGCAGGGGGTCCTCAGCTACCTCAGCCGACATTAGGGCATCAGACAACAGCACCCTGTTGATAGGAACCACGCTCATTTTTCTAAGCAAGCTCTGGAGCGAGGAGTTATTCCCGTCTTTTGATGGGAGCATAAAAGACAGAATCAAGATCCTAGAGACCAAGTTCAGAGGAAAAAAATGGGTGTTGCCCTATAAGCTCCTTCCTTATTTACCCGGTCAGGTAATACATTTCTCCAGTTTTCAGACTATCTCCCGCATATCAATGCATGTGTATACATACCATAGGCAGGAAGACAGTAACACTGAAACAAGGCTCAAGGATTTTTAGATTTAAGCTTCGAACAACCCCAATTTTACAGCTACAAGCAAAGCTATTCGTAGTTTACAGAGTACGTGAGCAGAAATGACAATATTCGTATCTATTGTCTTTCTAGCCTTTTAATACTATAACCACTTCTGAACAAAAAGAATACTGAATTTCAAAATCCTTCTCTAAAATCATTACAAGGTCAAAGGGTGACTCCAGAGTTTAGACGCAAACCTAAGTGCATTTTTAATTTACTGACTTGCATTAGCCAGATAGCGACAAAAGCTAAAAATAGGACTATTTTGCTAACATTTATCTATGTATTGCTAAGACAGTATATCTTCCAATTAGATGAAGGTAATTTTTTTTTCCTCTGTCAGTTCAAGGAAGTGTTTTAACTTTTGGATACTACTTGCATGCGTCAATGCTGCCATCTCCTGGTCGGATTCAGGTTGGAACCAGACTTTCCTGGTTGGTCTGACCCGTGGACAGATCACGAAAAATGACCTGTGCAATTAAAGTCTCAAAAGTGCCTTGAAGTCCACACAAAGACTCTTTATATATACCATTTTAAATAGTTTGTTTTAAGTACATCTGAAAGCTGTTCCTATGTGGCCTATGTAGGTAACAGAAAATAAGATCTGCTGCAAATAGCACCAGGAACCTGCACAAAGCATTTTGCATGGACTCACCTAAGTTGATTGGAAACACGTTATCTTAAAGCACTAACTTCTGCATAGGGGCCAATCCTACTTAAAGCTGGAGCATCTGTTCAGAGTTAGGCAGTACTCATCTAATTCATCAGCAGAAGGCTACCAAGCATTTTTCTCTAGTCAATTAATGCAAGACATAATAAAAAAGAATGAAGAGGGGATAGCCCTGCTTACAAGGGGGTTTGGTGCAAGTAGGTCACCCAGGCCTTGATGATTCAATAGCCAGGGAACTGCAAAAGCTGCAAGATATACACAGCTCACTGCTCATTCAGGGAAACCAGCAAACACAGCCTACTATGAAAATGGCTGACAACAACTTCCAACCAAAAGGAGTTTTTTGCTGGTTTTTTTTTTTTTAAATGATTTTGTCGTTAATGTGACAAAGAATCTGAAGTAGCTGGTTGGACTAGAAAGAACCTATGGCATTGCCACTGCAAATTCTGGAGTAAGCATTTATCTTACAAAGCACCATGACACCACTTCTAGTCTACTAGCAGGTCCTTGCTCCTCTATCCAGTATGTTCTGCTCTTTAGGCAAAGCCAAACATAAGACAATGACAACATCTTTAGAAAAAGAGCACAACTCCTTCTGGTTGTCAGAGCTACATTAACATATCCCATTTCGATTGACAGCCTTTTGCTTCCATCCTTTGTGCTCCAGGCTAACTGTTTTCTATATGACTGGTTTTGTAGGATTTAGCAGAGAACAAAAGATAACATGTGCATTTGGTTTTAGGCACCTATACTACAGTTTGACCACTCACTTTGCAAGCATGATTTGTGCATGAGATGTATCCAGAAACATTTGAAAGAGGACAGAGCAGGTGTTAGATTTGGTATTAAGGACTTTATGCCAGGTGTTTAAACTGGGTTGATGCATGGCAGGTTTTTCTCAGAACTGGGGACACAGCTGGTACAACACTATTAGCAGCTTTGTACCTCTAAGGAGAACAGCTTGAGAAAGCATT
The DNA here is from genome assembly GCF_964289735.1 of Phaethon aethereus. Lineage (NCBI taxonomy): Eukaryota > Metazoa > Chordata > Aves > Phaethontiformes > Phaethontidae > Phaethon > Phaethon aethereus. The sequence goes on from NC_138587.1 coordinate 7,636,373, forward strand.
TTCTCATGCAGCCTGGCATGCACATTTTACAGCTAACTATCCGACTCACTCTAGCTCCCACAACCATATGGTCTGAGCACTTATCTTCAATAAGAGACAGATATTACCCATGCTCTTAAGACAGACTACTGAAGTGCAAAGACTAAGAGCCCATTCAGTTAAGATGCTGGCACCTGATGTGCTTCCTCCTGGATAACAAGCTGATCTATTCTCTGCACTAACTGGGGCTTGGGTGAGGATCAAGACCAATTTTTTTTCCACTTAGTAATTAGCCAGCCATTCTGCTACAAGGCAGGAGAAGAGTAGCCCGAGGACAGAGAACTGTTCTGGAATACATTAGCAGCTGGTGATTTAGGAACCTGCACTCAGTGACTGCAAACAAACGTCTGGCTTGCATAGCTAAGCCTGCTTTGAAAACTGGGTACAGAAACATGCCATAAGCTCCAGAAAACATTTCTGTGTTGTAGCTTTAAATGCTTTAGAACGCTTTATAAAGGATTTTCATTTTAAATTTCCCAAGCAGAAGGTTTGTCTTAATGACTTTATCTGAGTAGGCTAAGAAGCTTTAATTGATGTTCACCATCTAAATATAATTTAATACTTAACACAAAACTAAAGGAACATACCTGGGGAGAGTTATTCTTAAATATCATTTGCATAAGTTTATTCTTAACCAAAAAAGAATCTAATTTATGACACTATACAACTTTGTATCCAGAGAGCAGAGACTTTAAACTAAACCTCACAATACCTGTGCAAGATAATTACTAACCCATTCGGGAGAAAAAGCTGCTGCACAAAAATGACAACAAAGAGGCTACGACTTACCAAGGGATGTATGTTTAGGCTGCAGTCAATCTGGTAACGAAATCCTAATCTCTCATCCCATTCTTGAAGGTCAGAAGGATTGCCTGCTCCAACATAATGTAGAAAGAGCAAGAAAAACAGCAACTCTAAAACCCCATTCAAAGAGAAGCAGCAATAAAGATCTTTTTGGTGTTTTGGGGTGTTTGTGTTTTTTTCTGGTTTTAGTGTATGGTGTTTTAAGTGCCCTCTGCATTAACCCTGGCCATACTCCTGCAGACAAAAGCTACCTTATAGCTCAGGTTTGGTTTGTTGCTGTTTTGTTTGTGGTTGGTGTTTTTTTTTTTAATATAAAAAAATGTTGCTTCCCAAAATACATTAATAAATATAACATAAGCATCTCAATTTCTATGCCAGATGCTCCCTTCTAAGTAGGATGTTACTATTTTTAATCTGAAACATGGAAAATGTCCTTTTCCATTGCTCAGAGAACTGAATGACTAAATAGGAGAGTCTAAAATGAAGAGATCTTAAATTGCACTGATTTCCTTTGTATCCTGAAAAAGAAGAGGAAATTTCCCTCTTGGTTCAAGCCAGAGGGTCTCAAAAAAACCTTGAATTCAGCACTGCAGCTTTCCATGCCTCTCCAAACTCTCTAAGCTTATGTTTGGCTCTTCAGATCTCACTGGGATTCCCCTCTCTGACAGAGAAAAAAAATGAACTTTTTCAATGCAGTATTATAAGATTAGTAAAGGGTTTCATCCTCCAAATAATTGTTTCTAAACTCTGGTCACAACTTTTTGATTGAGAATGTTAGATAGCAGGGGAGGTGAGGAGTATAAGATGTATCTGTAGACCAAAGATAAAATGTCTCACCCTTTCCATGGCCAGGAAAATTAACAGAAAAGTGGAGAAAACTTGAAATATGCTTTTGGTATTTGGTTTCATATTTTCTTTGAACAGAGAAGCCTGAGCTGCTGCAATCATAGACCCATAACACTTAAAACACCAATAAACCTTCATCTAAATAATTGCTGCCCTTTTGACCACGACAGAACAAAAATTTAAGTTTTTACAGTCTGTAATTTGCTGTGGGTCACAACTCAAGTAATGAACAAGCCCTTCCACATGTGCTTATCAGCAGGCTGTGCTACCTGCTAAAGCACAACTGAAGTTGAGAATTGAAGCATTAACACCTATTTTAATGAGGAAATTGTCTCCAGGGATGAGAAAAACTGCCCAATATATGTACTGTCCACTACCAGTTTCTGCTTTAAGTGACAGCCCTAGAGAAAAACTGTTCATCTTCAAAGTAAAAACCTCAGAATATGCTAATCTTATTTTCCCCCTCCCACACTCATGCACGGCATGGATGTGCCCTTCCAGCACAGTTAAATTCAGTGCTGTGCAAAGCTGCTGGGGTCATGAACAGGTGACTCCACCCCTAATTTAAACCCCATGGAGAGAACAAGTTTTGACTAATGGGCTCTGGATGGGAAAGCTTAGACAATGCCAAGCTCTTTGTCCCATCTCTTCCTGACTGACACAATAAGGCCTTCATTAATTTAACTGCAGCTCCCCTGTATGCTGGCAGGAAACATTTCTTCAAAGAGCAATCTCACCCAGCACGATCCCTCAGATCTCAGCACTACCCAGAGTGTAAAAACATACTATTTCAGAAATGACACCATTCACAGGGACTGAATGTCACAAGCATGTGGAAAACCAAAGCTTCTGCATAAACGTTTTCAATGTCCTCCAAGTTTCCACCTTAGATGACTTCAACTGAATCTGCAGAGCTGTTTCGCAGACCATTATTTGATCCTGTCATTGTCAATCCTAAATTAGCTCATTATTGCTTTCCAGAGCTCCCACCTCCTTGCTCCAGAGCATCATCTGCACCACCACATACTTCTCCCTTCACAATGACCATCTTGGCTGAGCATTTTCACTGCAGCTGCCTGAAGTCCTCAGCTGGCTCCCTGCACATCACTTCAGTAGCTCTCTCAACATGGGCTTCTGCCCCTCTCTCAGAATTCCTTCCCCATGCGTGGCTCTTCAATTGCCCAGCTACATGCCCTACAATTCTTGCTTGTGGGTTCCCTGCCTCACTCTCCATCAGCCCTGTCAGATACACCTTGGAAAATGTTTTTTTTCCTCAAACAGTGGAAATTTGTGCTGAGCTCTCTTCACAGCAAGGAGAAACTCATACCCCAATTATATCAGTTAACAGGCAAAGAAGAGGGAAAGTTTGTGAAGCTGACAAGGCTGACACTAAATACTTCTTTATTTCTCACTGCAGATGTTTTGAAAGTTTGTGTGCTTTGCATAACTAAATTGGTCTTCCAAAGTTTAATCAATGTAGAGTTTTGTTTCCTTTCTAAAACTAAACCTAAAACTTACCGAAAGTGGCCTCCTGTTACACACATCTCTTTTATACTCCAGCACAAGCTAAATGTCCCTCAGATTTTGAAGTTCCTCAGTACCAACAATTGGTTTAAATTCGAGTGGCAAAAATCAGTCAGCTGAATAGCTTAAAAAAAAAAAAATCTTCCTTAACCTGGTTGATGCTTGAATAATAAACTACTACCACATTTAAACACAGAAAGCCTTAAAGCCAAAGAAGAGTAGACCCTTAATTCAACCTACAGAATTGTCTGCATGATCCAATCTAACCCAGCAACTCTTCCACCACTGAGAGTCTGTTAAACTTATTTTATAAGGCTTAAGAAACTAATCACATCTACCAGCCAACTGTTCTTTTAGCAAAAGTAGCATGGTGCATCCCATCCAGCAGAAAACTCTTTCCAAGGAGCCAAGTGGGGTCAGGCTGTGTTACAGGAGGACAAATGTTAATGAGATTCCAGGCAAGAGAACACAGGCAATATTTTCTGAAAACACATTAAGTCTCCTGTTGAAAGATGACTAGTATTTTACAGTTTGCTCAGTCTCTTGGGGTTATATTGGCCCAGAACACGGAAATTTCAGCTACATCGTATTTTATTAAGTATTTTCCTTTAATTGATCCCTTACTCTTTCCTACAGCCTTTTCACCTAAAGAATTACAGGCTTGTCCACATATGGAGCTATTCAGAAAGAGTTATTCCTGACAAACCCTGTACAGAATCTTATTTTGGAATAAACTTACCTTAAACTATCTCAAACACTTCCAAAGCTGACTCCAGCAAAATATGTTGCAAGCCAGGAAATACATCAGGAAATACTTTTAAATTATTTATTTCTCACTTATACTCTGTAACCCAAATTAGCTTTCCTCCATAGACATTTTGAGCTGCAAATATTTCTAAATCAGCTAAATATCAGCCCTACGATTGAAAGAAAAGAGATCACAACCATCAAGCTTCTACCCTTTACTGCAAGTAGCATGTCCTCTAAGCCCTGAATTGAGTAGGTAACACAAAGCAATCTAGGAAAGGCATATGATGAAGAGGCAGCAATACATGCCGTTAACATGGAGCATACAAGAGAATGCTGGCACGGGTAGCTGGTTAGGTGTTTGACAGTTCTTAATTTGCTGTTTCAGCCTTTAATTGTATGATGAATTTGTTGGCAGCATTTGTGGATTTATGCCTCCATTCATCTTTATTTACAACCAATTTTCAGCTGCAGCTCTAATTTGAGTTTCCATCCGCTCTAACTATTCTCCTTCTTCACTAGCGCTTAATGGCAGTAGTCTCACCTTCACAGGCATCTTCCAACCACTGCTTAGTTACGCTTCTGCATAAGGATTTAGCAAAAATCCTGCAGCATCTGTATTGCAGACCTGACCTCACCTAGATTAATTTATGAATATTTCAAAATCCACCATGATTAATTCAAAAGACCACCTACGTTGCTGCACTCTCCACCACTGCTCATCTTACCAGGGTCGGCACATTCCCCTCCTCAATGCCTATATGCATCCAGATACACACAGCACAAAAGACACAGTCACACCTAAAATGACAGGCACTGATCAATGCAAATAGCAAAAAAAGCTTAAGTACTGTGGAAGAGGTCCCATCAAACTTTGACTGCTGTCAGACTTTGAGATACTACTTTGAATACTATGGTCTGCCAGCCCATACTACACTGCTCGAGAAGAGATAGTATGCAAAGAGGAAAATGCAGCTTTTTATTTTTAAAAAGTTTTGTCCATTTATTAGTTCAGTTTTTAGAAAAGGGATAGTTAAAAATTCAGAGCCATAGCCCAAAGTCTAGACACAATAAGTACTAAATCACTTCTTTGTTGCAGCAGACGATTGTTGATTTAGAAGCAATTCTCCCTAGAGTGACCAACTTGCCTGTTGAACTGAAAAGCCACATCTTCAAACATTCAAGTCTTGGAGTTTCAAATTGCTAAAAATCTTAACTCCATGTCTGATGTGAGCAGCTGTTTTATCTCTGTTAGATTAGGCTCCTGCAAGATGATCTTCTAGGGCTTACAACGCTGTAAAACCCTGACCAATTATCCTGCTGGAGATTCTTTCATGATATTATTCTGTGGATTTGTCTGACTCGTGCTTCTCCCTTTTCCTCAGAACAGGCATTAATAGCAACTTTCTTCTCTGACCTAGCCAGTTACTCTCATGGAATTCTTACCAATACACTTTTGGAGGTTCCTGCTCTTCTATTAAACTGAAAATAGTTAACTGTTTCAAAAGATACTGCCAGGGCAGAGGGGAAAAAGGGAGAGATACATGGACAGAAAGGGAGAGACAACATGATGTCTAAAATGCACAGCCCCCCCAAAAAACCCAAGCCTAAAATAATATAAAACATGCAATTTCCTTCTTTATTTGAATTAAAAGCACATTCAAAATGACATTCTACAGAATGACTTGTAAACTGTAAACTTGCTTGCATTTGTGCTTGCTTCTTCAAAGAAACAAGATAGGACTAGTAGAGAAAGCTAACTGAATTCCCCAGAAAGATAATTCCTGCATTAAAGAAGCTTTCTTATTTGACACATCCCAACAGCAGATAAAAAAATTCCCAAGTTATTAATACTGAGGGTCAGATGCTAATCACAGATGAACCACACACTTTGCTCTTATCACAGAACTATCTTAAGTGGCAACACACTGGAATACACAAGTAAGCCTGGAATTTCACCTTGAAATACCTGTCCTCACCTTGCCCTGTGGAGCCACATGATCCTCTCCCCGCAGTGAAGTGACAAACTTTTGGACATTTCAATTCAAATCGATTCAACATTCCTCCTTTCTCAAATTTTGGGAAAAAGTTAAGTGTGAGACTATGCCAAAATCCTTCTTGGTGAAGACCGCCAAGCTTATTATTTTCAAAGGGAGCAGTCCCTACCTAACCATTCTGAGCTGTCTCAGAACACAGCCGAGGTTTCCATTTTTTCCTATGAGGTTCATGCTCTACCAAAGCCTCATAGGTAGCCCGAGTCCTAGGATTCTTGCAGCCAGACCAGAAACACCCTTCTAGACGCATGAGCTTGTTGAGCATTTATACAACTCAAGGGACCACAGTGCAGAGCCACTGAAGCAGAATGAAAACAAGCCAGATGAGGAACAAAGTATCATGGCTACATCAGACTCAAAATTTAACAGGACAAAGAAATGCAGGCACAGTTTCGCTAACGTGACTAGGCAGCTGTCAGGATCTGAGTTACTCTGTCTGGTGCTATGGCATACTCTGTAGACACACCATTTCATTACAAGTAACCTGGGATCTGGCAGCCTTGGGTATGCACTGCACAGCATCAACACATCTCCAGCGCTGGAATCCTAAACAGGATTGTCCTTCACAAGGACAAAAGCAGCTCAGTAACTTCAGCTACTAATTTACTTCCAGAGCATGGTCATTACCACTAGCTGCCAAAAGAACAGGACATGTATCTCCCATCCTGGTCCTTAGTCCTCCCCCACACTTTCTCTCACAAGTGAGCTGGAAGTCAGGTAGCTTGCTCTCCTACAGAGTGGAAGGAGACAATGTCACCGAAAATAGCCAATCAAAAATAAAATAAAAGGCCAAAAAGATTATAAGAGTGAAGCTGATATTTACAAGCAAGAGCCCAAAACTTCCACTAAATATCTTGCAAAGCTCAGATTGTAACCATAACAATATCTAAATATTAGATGGAAAAGGCTGTTGTCAGCTAGCTTCTCTAGAACATGATCCAAACGACTTTATTCTCACCTCCACGGAAAAGCCAGCAGGATGTAAAATAAATTGTGCCAAATCCAGCCACTTTGGCACTCACGAAGGAAATCTCATCGGTCAAACTGGGACAACCTTCAAATTGTCCCATAAAATCATGTTTTCAGGAGGCTGGTGGAGGACACTCAGAGGGGGACTTCTCTTTATCAAAGTTTCTCATAATTAATCGTATACACTGTCATATTAAACTGACCTAAAAAAATTCTGTACAAATCAATCTGGAACTGTACAATAAACTCTGGATCTGCAAGATGCACCTGGTTACTATTTAAAATGGGTATTAGGAGGTTAAAAATACTGCTCCTTCTCAGAGTTGCTTACATAGCCTTAGAATTTTAGAAGTAAAGTTTTCGAACATCTGGTTTTCCTTTCCACTCCCTATGATATCATGTTTTCCAAGCACATTTGGCAGCTCACCGTAAAGATACGGACAGACTAAACATACAGGGCAATGTAGAATAAAGATGAAAAATTCCAAAGCCCTGGATGCAGTAAATGTGTTTCCTATCTCCAAATTTCACAGTTACACAAGCGGTATAATAAGGTGTCCCCCCCAAACTCGGTAACTCATGTGTTCCCCAACCTTCTTGATGAGATGACATACCATATACTGGCCCTCTAGAGTTTTGCCTGTGTCTTTAAGTAATATTTCATGTATTATGGGATATTCAGAGACCCTATACAGCAAGACTGAGTTATAGGAAAAAATAGCTATGTTTAACAGGGTCAGATTTTGTACGTACTTTTCTTTATCTTACTCTGGGAGAGGAGATTAGCCTTCTATATTCCTCCTGCCTAAAAGGAAAAACAAAAACACCTCCGTGCTACAGCCACTGCCTTTTTACTGCTTGATTTTGTGCCTCCTAGCCTGGAACTGGGAAACTGGACCAAGCCAGGTCCAGAGGACTGTGTTTCCCATGAATTTACACAGGCTGTAAAGAATACAGAAGAGTGGCTGTTATAAAAAACAAGAGCTCCCATTTGATTAATTTCTCCCATATATTTTAACATATCTTGACAGAGCCTTTGCATTTTTTCCTCTTCACCTATTTTATTATTTTTACTGGGTCACATTCAAAACACAGATTAGTCAGCATTAACATACCTTTAAGCTTAGCACATACTCACATTTTATTGATGCACAAGAATGTAGCTGACTCATTTACGTTCACCAGTGAAGGAGCAGCAAGCCTAGAAACCCAACATCAGTTTCTTGCTCTAAATCTTAATTTCTCCATTTTGTAAAAAAACCATTTGGAAATACAAAGAAGTGCCTTGGGAATCCTAACATAACAAGATTCTTTGGCTTATTATTTCACATTTAAAAGCAATTTATATCATAGTAATTAAAGTGTACAAAGGAGGAAAAGTATGTATTAAAAAAACTAATCGACAAAATAATAGTCCCAGTGGTTATGCCATGTTTAAAACTTAATGACTAATCTATAAAACTACAATTATAATTTTCACGCTGATGCAATTTGGCATAGTATATATATTTCCATCGATTGGCTAAGACTTTACATAAAAAAAAAGTGAGAAGATCTTGCTTTGTGCTATTTTTATTACAGGTTTATTGTAGAAAATCTCTAAATCCCCATCTCATTTATTTTACAATTCGGTTCTCCCATCACACCAAGCAGAGAAGAAAAGCTAGCAAAAAGAAGTATCTTACTAGCTAAAAAATGGCTGTTAAAATATCAGTTTCCACACCATAATGTCAGATTGCCATTTCAATGGTTATCACTATATATTTCTCTGGCCTCAGAGCAGCAAGAGCCAAGCACATGAGACAGCCCTGAGCAACTCGTTTAACTATGTTGCATCTCCATTGTCAGCCTGAAAATGAAAGCAGTAAGTACCTGAGTTGTAAGGGTCATGAGACACAGCCCACCTTGGAAAATACTGGCAACAGGCTCTGTAATCATGCAAGGAGTCATCTGTAGCCAGCTGTTCTTTGGGTGCTGCCGATTACATTATCCAATCAGAGTTTTCTCACAGAATCCTCACAGGCAGAGGATGTATACTATAAATAACCTACCCATGAAAGAAGAGACCTTTTTTCAGTGGATTTTATCACAGAGCACTGGCACATCTTTATGAGCCCAGTCGTCATTTTGCTTGATTCTGAAACAGCACTTGAGAAGCTTAAAACTCCTCTTGGATGTGCTGTTCCATGAGCTATCAGGCAGACAAGGAATGCCTTGTGCTCACACAAAAAAAGGACTATGCATTGCCATAGTGGTGAAGAACCTCTTGCTGATTTAACAGCCTTTATAGAATTTCCATGGAAATAAGTTCTGTGCATGGCCTTAAGTTAGAAATCATACCCTAACAGCACAGGCTCTAATCAAGATCAAAAAGAATCCACCTGAGGCAGCAACACAAACATATCCCACCCAGCCCTAAATCCATCACTTACTATCTCCGCCTGCCTGTAACCACTACCAGAATGGTTAGTAAGTGCTGGATTCATCTATCTTCATGTGCTTGGTATGTTAAATTACCCTGGCTGAGTCCCACGCAATCTAATCAGCATTATTTCCACAGAAGAATAAAAATTACTTGGGAATCAAAGCTGAAACCACAGAGAGCAGGGAGAGCTGAACTGCTTCCCATGGGAAGTAGCTAGGCCATGCTGCTATAATGGCAAGGCACCTAGTGCCAAGCTAAAATGGCAGAGATCCCTCTACACTCCTGGTAGCTTGGGACCAACCTACAAGCAAGCTAAGCCACCACAGGCAGTATAAATACACAGCTACCTGTAATGGAGAGAAAGAAGCCAGTGCCACAGAAGATGAAAAAACCTCAGTTAATAAAAGCATAATATGGAACCGCAGACACAATACATTTTTCTGCCCCACACCACGGGCTAAGTTTAAGTTGCAAAAGAGCCAGAAAAGCTTGTTTCATACAGCCCATTTCCCTCCCCCAAATTTGTGAAGACACAGAAATTTGCACCCCATTTCATCACTGCAGTGCCAGGAAACACCTGGGGAATGGAGGTGGACAGCACTGGCAGACGAGCAGCGGACTGTTTACAGCTGAACACCCAGCCCCAAACCCCAGCCAAGGCACTGTGCCAAACCGCAGTTAAAAATGAGAGGAGTATCTCAGGAAAAGAAGGATTTTACTGAACCTGGAATATATTTGATTCAGTTAACCCAAAGCAACCTTGCTCTTTTTGTTTGCAAATAACCTCAGAAACCATTTTTGATAACACAATATTCAAGCTTCTGGGATAAAGCATGTAGATAAAGCATCTTCAGTATTTACCTATAGACAAGTTTGCGTCTGAATCAGACAGGCATGGTCATCATTTGGTCACATCAAGAAGGGTTCTCTTTCAACACTTGCTACAGGCTATTTGCACAGGAAGTTCCTACTACAGAGCGTCACGTACTAGCTCTTGCCAGAGCTAAACTTTTAACTCTGTGGATCTACGGGTTGTCCAGTCATCCTGGCACTGCACATTGGCAATGAAATTAGTTTTATGAACTTGAACTATAATATAAAGTCACTTTCAAATACAGCCTTGACATTTCCTTAGCACTGAAAACTTTTCCTTCTCCCCAAAAAAAAAGATTCTAAGGAGCGGTCAGTATAAGCTAGGGAACAGCCCAGATATAGATTGGAAAGTCATGAGAGCAAGATGTATTTTGTTACTTAAATTCAACAGGTTAATAATTTGTAACATGCAATATAAACCAAACAGCCACCCAAACACACAATTAATTTCTGCAAAGTCCATGCCGTTAACAAGGCAACAGCAACCTAGGCATCAGAACAAGATGCTTCTCTTGTGATCTTCCTTAACGACCACCTAAAGCATTCAATAGAATTTGGTCCCAGTTATTCTGGGTATTGTACGAACCTAGGCAAAGCCAGCCATTAATTGCAGCTCTAGAACCTGCTATAAACAAAGTAATGGATTTAATGGCTAAGAAACACAGCAACTTTTCTAAAAAATGGGAGGAAAGAGTTTTCAAAAAGTTTGTATGTTGAGTTTATTTTCATTATTCACATGTATCTTTATCCTGCAATACACTAAACTAAGGACTACAGCGATCAGAGAGAGAACACGTGAAAAGCTGTCACTAAAAATATACAGACATCTATCCCAAGGCAAAAAGCTTAATTAGATTGCCCACAACACTTTCCAGTGAGACAGGCTTCATCAGGTAAGCATTACACATCTTTTGGTAAGTGAAGTTACACAGCTGCCAGTTGCCCTATCCTGTCACATCACTTTGTACATCCACTAGAACAGTCTGTTTATGAACACAGTAAAGTACTTTAGTAAATTATGTTGGCTGAATACGAATGCATGTAGGGAAGGAGAGGGAGATAATATTAATTAGTTAATACTGGTTCTTACGTGTCAAGGTGCATGGGTTTCAGATGATGGCACCTACCTACTTTACATATAACATCATTGTCGTAAGGCTATTTTAAAAATAAAACTCCTTTCCATGACTACCCCACATGAAGCTGAAAGGCTGTAAAAGCCTTTCTTGAATGTTATCACTGACGCACAACTGCTACAATGTGAAGGTGTATACAAGCTTTGGAACAATCCACACCTCCACTATCTACTGACTTAGCAAGATCAGCCAATAGGCCTACTAAGAATTGTTAAAAACTCGTTCATCTACTTTGAAACAATCCTTACAAGCACCAACACTTCATTAAAAAGAAGTAATATTTTTGTAAGAATTGTCACAAGTACAAAGATGGACACCACTCAAAAAAAAAAAAAAGTATGACACCAAACTTGAGTTTTCATAATTGAATAGTTTCCTCTCCTCCCACAGACACACAATATTTGAACTTCTTTCTTACCACCTCCCCAAGGGATGCAGCCACCATGTGTGTTGCAGGAGTCAAGTAAGACGTAGAGCCATGATGCAGCATGGATTTCACATTCTCATAGGTGATAAAAAATGCAGCAGCTGAAATTCAAGAATACATGCAGTCATTTAACTGCTCCTCCATCACAGAACTAGCACAAAAACATTTAGAGGTGGATTTTGTCACCTATTATTCCACAACTGTAGTTGAAACCAGGATATTTCTGTCCCAAAATAGTACAACAGAATCAACACAACCAGTGGGATAATTCCTTCAGTTCATGCTCCTGGCTATCACTGGCAAAATTCCCATTAATACCAAAGGTGTCAGGACTTAAGACCATATTTAGTACTGAGATATGGAAAGATGTGTTAGTCAGTCAAGAATGCCCAGCAGGTTTTGAAAAAATGGTATCTTCCATAGTCAGAGATAGGAAGAGTAGAGAGGAAGTTGTTTGGTTGAGCTGGATAGATGGTCTTTATTTTTTTTTTGGGGGGGGGTGGGGGGGGTGGGGAGGGAGGCGATGACACGGGGACGGGACGACACAACACAACACACACCAACAGCCAAATCAGCTGATTACTTGAAAAGAAAAAAAAACTAATGAAACCAACCCAAAAATTATCAAGTTACTTGATACAAGTCTGCTGCCCTGCAATGTGCAAAACTGTTCCATTAGCAGTTATTTGTAGCTTCTTCTAGCTACCATCAGTTTAGTATTTTGCACTTTAGCTCCATAAAAAAATTATTCCAAAGTTCTGAAGAACTCATAAAAGCTCTGTCCAGTGAACAAGAAACATATAAAACTAAACTGAGCATAGCAACATGAACTGTGTTTACTTACTGCAACAGTCAACTACAAAGGCACTTGCACCTTAAGGGTTACTCCTTCTCCTAAAGATAATTTCAGTTCTTAGTCATACGTTAGAAAGATAAAACCACAGTTCAGATTTTGAAGATGTAACTCCTGAAAAAACTGACATGTCTTGAGGGGGAACAGATTTTAATTGTAAAGAAGGGCTATGTGAATTGCCTTCTGCTAATCAAAAGATGTTTATCACCTCAAAAGGAGATAACAGAGCAGACAAGATAAAGAACTGAATTTTTTTATATCATCTTATGAAGGACATCAAACATCTGAAGGTGTCAGTGGATTTGTCAGCAACGTTCTTCTAACATTTACTACTGACAGCATAGCTTGCTGCTTTTTTATCCCTCCCTACAAAGACAAAATGGACAAAGGCATCAGGAATTTTAGATACCTTTTCTCTGCAAGGACTACGAGCATTTACTTTTTCAAAACTTCAGTTTCAAAATTATTCCTGATGTCTTCTCATTTTGTGTTGTAGTTGTTTCGAGGGAGAAAACAGTGGGCATAGCATCCCCAGGGCAATTGGCTCAAAGACCTCCAGTGCTCAGGCACTTTGAATTTTGATTCGTTTCCAATGCCGTGAAAGAGTGGGTCCAGGGCAAGCAAGACTCAAGCCCTCTTTGGCACCTGGAAATGCTTCAGGGTTCCCCTGTAAGTAGGACACGCTTATAAGACACATCCAGGAATGCTTCCAAGGAGTAAGGGTTGCTTTTCAGAGTAAACATGCAGCAGCCTTCATTCCAGGCTTGTTCAAAGTTTGTTCAATATTGTACAATTCTAGAAACTGCACTTCACAGCTGGACATGGACCCACAGAATCCAAACAGGAGAGGAAGCCACAGACATGAATGTCCTACACTACATAAATTCACACTTAAAGGTGACAAAGCATAATCCAAAGAAAATTTACCATTTGGAAAGGATCCTATAGCAGTGGAAGGAACACCAGCATAGATGCCACGAAAACCACCAGCCTTCCTAAATCCTTGAGGACTCTGCAGTCTTGTTTTCACAGTATCCAGGGGAAAAAGGATCAAGTCAACACAGACACCAGCAACTCCACCAGCCTTCAAGACAAAACCATGGAGTAAAGTGCATCAATATTCATAGGAGTTAATCTGTGGTGCTTATGTGAACAACTGAGGCATGCCTAAACCAAAGCTGTACCCCTTCTGAGGTCAAATTATAAACTGATATTCTTACACAGACCTCAATAGCTTCTATAGCTATAACAAGGAAGCTTCAACAAAAGAAAGTAATAAATATTATAACTTTTAAACCCTTTTTAAGGTTATTTTCAAAACAATCTCAGTGTTTTGAATAGTACAGGCACAGCAGTGCAACACTGACCCCCTGCATAAAGGCAAGATACTGAATGCCACTAAGCGAAATGACACAGTGCAGAATGACCAACACCTCTAGGAAGGTAAAGCCAGAAGCAATTCTGCTTCCCCATAAGCATCTCTAGAAAGCACATCCACATTTTTGCAGCAAACCTCTTGATTTTAAATCTTTAACACTTTAAGTGTTTCCCCCCCCCCCATTTCCTTTGTTGAACAAAACCTAAAGTAAAACTGGTTTATTTTCTTTTCCTGACAAAAGCCTATAGGGAAAAAATTGTATTAGATAAAGATGTTTTCAAAGTCATAAGGAAAAGGAGAAGGTTTTTATTCACAGTAGTTCTTAAAACCAAACCCTAAAAAATAGTCTCAACTAAAGATCAATCTTTTTCCATTGTCTGTGTTTATAGATGATTTTTAAGTTTCCCCAGGACATGACTGATCTGTAGAAAAGAACTACTTGTCAAAACAGGAAGAGGAGATTGAAAAAAACTGAAAAACTCATTAAAAAAAAAAGAAAAATATCATTAGCTAGCATTAATTCATTATGAGAGATTATTTAGATGAACTGTTATTCAGAACAGAAAACATAGTTTGAAGTCTACCTCATAGAGCAGCAGACAAGAAACAGCGGCACAGATTTTTAACTCTGCCTGAAAACAAGTCACATGTATGCTACTCTGGTTTTTTTTTCAGGGCCAACAGAGAACTTAGAGAGGTGTTCACTATCTACTACTAAAGTTTTAATCGATAAATTAATTACTCTTTTAATCTCTTTGCTATTTTGCATGAATTGATTTTTCTTCACTCTTTTTCATCAAAATCCTTATCTGCTCGAAATAGCATTGCTCAGATTTAATCTAGCCATCTGCTAAAACATGAATCAAAAGATACCAACTGCTTCTTCAGTTTTCAAAGTTCTGCCTCTTAAATGTCATTTAAATTCATGAAGCGGCTAATAGAGCCTGCCAGAAGGCGACAATACCTGTGTGCTTATGCCATCTGCAGCAAAACTAATGATTTTTAGGTAGTAAAACAACTAAAATGCACCTTCTCCTCCACCCTTCAGTAACAGCAGCATTATCAGAAGTCGAACAGCTGAAAAACCTTTACTGAGAGTTGGACATAGACATTTAAACTTAACTCCAGCAAAACGATTCAATAAAACCAGGACCGAACCCAACTGCCTTGACCCATGATCTCGCAGATGGCAGACGAGTACCCCTGGAGTATCTGGGGCAGGGAGCCGAACTCTCCCAGCAGGCCCAGGCCACAGCTCTCCTCACGCTAGCCCCGGGCGCCATGGCCGTGATTCTCCGCACAGAACCGACAGCGAGTGCCGGGTATTTCCCAGATGGTCCCTGGTTATGGAGACTGGAGGCTCTACCCGCTTGCACGCGACACTGCTGGGCGTGCCCGCTGAAAGCGGCCGTGAGGGCGGGAAACAGAGCGCGAAGCGCGCGCCTCCCTGCGCGCGCACACACACCCAGCAGCAAAGGCTGGACCCGGGCCCCGCCGCGGCCCCGACACCCCCCGCCCGGGGGCGGCTGTTGAAGCCAAGAGAAGATGCACTAAGGCGCGCTCCCGCCGCCCCTCAGCGCGGCGCCCACCTCGGGCCTGCGGCTGAGACGGCCGCGTCGCCTTGGCAACAGGCAGGCCCGGGCCCGCCTCACTCACCGCCAAGGCCGCCCAGGACTCCCGCGGCTCCATACAGAGGTGGCGATACGGGGTGGCGACACGGCGCAGCACAGACCGGCTCCCCCCACCACAGGGCGAGACTAGACCGTCCGCTCTAGCCGCGACCCGGGCGTACACACGGGCGCAGCCATGTTGCTGTCCCTGGCCCGCGGTCAGGCGGGAGCGTGCCGTCACTGCGCCTGTGCAAGAGCGCCGCACATGCGCAGAGTGGGCAACGACGCCACTGACCGCAGTCTCGCCCTTCCGTTTGCCCCCAGCGTGGGGAGAGCAGCGCTGCGCGGGCAGAGCGCTGGGCCTGGAGCCTCGCACTGAAGTGTTAGCGCTGCAAGGGCGAAAGCACCTGTCAGTTATCACTAGGTGTTAATTAGTTATTACTTAGTGGTGATTTGCTGTGCGCGAGCAGCCGTGCTGCTCCAGAAAAGGGGGGGTGAGGCACTTCCTGCCTCTGCTGCTCCTGAGGTACGGCTGGGCCCGGGTGGCCCTGAGGCGCTGGTGGGTGCTTCCACCTGCGGCTGGGATCTGCTCAGCAGAACAACCTAAGCTCATGGGGAAAAAAAGGCATTTTGAGGGGAAAACATTTCTGAAGTCACATGGGGTTTTTCCTCATTCATGACTGCAGCACAAACAGGGCTGTTCCTGTGAACAGCAGGTCAGAGCAATGCACAGGGAAACTAGTAAATCGTCCTGGCCAGGTCATCTCTCCTTCCTGTTCCCAGGAGGTGTGTTAGCTCTCCTTGGCAGGGAAAATGCCATTTTGCGCTCCAATTCTATCAGAAACGTTTTTATATTTTGTATTTGTGTCTCAGGTCTCTGTCCCTCTCCGCAAAGGACATTCAAATCAGCGGTGGTTTCAAATGTTGCAAAGAGGATTTTGGCACAGAGTCTTCACATAACCCTCACCCAGCAGGAAACCACACTTGAAATTACAGGAAATACAATTCTAGGGAAGAGGGAAGGGGTAGATTCTGGAGAGCACTGTAGTGCATGCAGAACCAGAAAATCAGCAGGCTGCAATTCAAGATTTCCTTGGCTGCAGCCACATCAACTTGGGATGACTTTTGGACATAGCAGCCGAGGGTGTGATGATGCCTCACTTTCTCAGCATCAGTAACGACCTTCGGGTAGCTCAGCTCCTCTTCATCAAAGTGCTAAGGGTGTTTGCAGGTGGGAAGGACTATGCTGCCCGGTCCTGTAACTTCTGCCCGCAGCAGCATAGTGATTGACATCAAAGTGGAGTTGCCAAGTCCAGCAAATTTATTACAGCTGTCTCGCAATGCTCTGATTTTTTTCCTGAACTGCCTCAGTCCCCAGGGACAGGTGATGTTAGAGCAGTCTTCATTTTCATTTGAGTGAAAAGCTCAAAGCTCTGTAGGCAAAAATAGAAACAACCTGAATGTATGATATTTCTCAACCTCCTTTAATTTTTAAGGGAGCTCCTTGGGTTTTCTGGTCCTAACTTACAATTTTTATGATAATCTGGTGGGTTATCAGTACTTTATTTTAATTTAGGCTTTGCTGTGTTTATTGAGGATCACTTCTTGGTTTCATATCAGGACATGATCAAACAAGTGGACTTCTTTAATATTACTAGCACACCTGTTCCTGGTATGGCTGCCTGACCTCCTTTCCTCCAACGCCTGCGAGATGTGCGAAGCCTAAGGCAGACCAGTTTGCTGTCATAGGAATGAATTCCTGAGAATCTTGGTTCTGATTCCTGGAAGAAGCAGAAGCCACAGTTACATATTGTAGCTGCAATGTAGCGAAGACTGGACTGTGAGCAGTTATATAGTAACACCCAGCAGAGTACCTGGCTTTCTGAAAGAACCCTGCTATTTAGACAGAAATCAAAATCAGCTGAAATCTACTGTTTCCAGCTGGTGTTCTGGTAAGTGGCTAAATAAACACAAAAGCTGAAAGTTCCTCAGTTTCCAAGTCCACATCTGTCATTAAATTAGGTACTTTTGAGTGATATTGAGGGAAAAATCAGACATCTGCAGTAAATGAAGCATGCTTTTAGAGTTACTGCTATCCCCATACAACCCACTGATGGCAACACTTAAAACGAGACCTTATTTCCCACGTGTGCCCAGGAGGCCTCTTGATGTAAAGGTTCTTGGGGTCATAGCAAGCATTTTTCACATTGTTCAGTGCAAAGCTTTCAGGTACACTCAATGGCAATGACTCTTTTTATCTATCACCTTATGTTAGAAGAACTGCTGCTGCTGCATCGGAGAGGTCACAGCCTCCTATTCTTCCAAGCCACTGTCTTGTCTTAAATGAACAAGTTCTGCTTAATGCTGCAGGCCAAACATTAATCTTTCTGCTAAGTCCTTCAATCGACTGCCCCCAAGCTTGCGGAGCAAGTTGAGTGAAGAAAGAGTTCCATTTTCTTTCTTGTGAGAAAACACCATGGGTGCTGCCCAGCATCTCTGCTGCAAGCGAAGAAGATGAGCTGAGCAGAAAAACTTAGCACAGGCAAAGGAAATGCCTGATTGTGCCTGAACAACAGATGTTCATAGTCCCATACCTTCTCTCAACCCTGTTTTCAGCTAGTTCATGGTTCTGTACCTTATTCCAAACCCACTTCCAGCTGTGGGTGAAGATCAGGAGCTAGAGGGCAAATTGGGGAGGCTGAGGAACAGCCACATGGTGCTTTTCCCCAGCACTGCAGGTGCAATACCCTGCAGCAGAGGAGAGAATAGACAGTGTCTGTGCTGCTGCCACTGCTGACTCTGCCAACACTGAAGTAGCTTGGTGTCTGCCGGGTTTTTGCTCAGCCCCTCCTTTCATCTCCTTTTTCATTCCTTGCTCCTCTCTTTCTCTGCCCTTCCCTGCCCATGGCTGCAGGCTGGTAAGAGTGCTTTTAAAAATGACCATTATGCCTACAGCACCATACCTGTTTCACTGAGCCTTTGCAGCACATGAAAGCCTTGGCAAGAGATGAAAAGCCTTTTAATTACAGTATGATAAAGAACATATTGCATCTATGGATGCACTGAGTGGGAGATGAGCTGCCAACAGCATAGCAATCCTCTAGCTTACATTCTGCAAAAAAGAGAGATCATAGGGAACGAATATCAGTCACTGGTGGGTCCTCTTTGCCAGGGTTACTTAAGCACCATTTTGAATCCATTTCACATTCTTAGTCCTTCCACTAGTACAACAGTGCACATGTACAAAAATGCCTCTATGTTTGTGTCTGTGTATGCGTACGCATGTCTATATGCTTGTTCACGTGTATTTCCCTCCCCAGTCTCTAGCTGCTGTAGGATGTCTGACACCAGCAGCAGAAGATATATTGATCTGGTCATAACATATTAAGGCTGCTGAAGAGCAGGTGTTAAAAACAGACTTTTTGGCATATATCACCCCCCGGTGGTATCAGTCACACACATGTTCCAGTATATTTATTAAAGCAATTGCTCTCTTCATTCTACTTATTAACTTTCTCCTGGGCAATTCAGGCATGTCAGAGCCAGCCCCTTCCAGTCAGTCAGTCTTTCTAGGATTGTCATTTTTGCTTCAACTTGGACAACACCCTGCAACTCTTCCTTCCTGAGAAACGAGGCTTGTCCCACTGTTCTTGAAAGCAGATGGAAATGTATCAGCCGCAAAAACTTATCCTGGCATAAATATAGTGAAAATAAAGACTTGGGGATCCCTTTAATTTGGTACTAAGCTGGTACATAATGGGGACAGGGAGGGCATCTGAAGCGGGAATTTCAATGATACAGCCACATATGGCACCCAAGAGGCTGTGATGGAGCACAAGCTGGCAGAGGGGGCCAGTTAATTGAAAGGCTAGGAACAAAACACAACCCTTTGGCCATCAAAATCTTGTTTGTCCCATTTTATCACAAACAACCGCAGAACTGTGAAAGGAGTGCGGAGCAAAGGGCCTTCCCTCAGACGGCATCAGCGCATAGGAGAGTGGTGTGGCTCCATGCACCAGGAAGGTGTGACCCTAGTCCTTCTCCAGGAGACAGCGCTGTCTCCAGCTGCCTTAAACACCTGAGGTGCACACATTAAGGGCTCCTGCCATACTTCTGCAGAAGCACAGGCTTATATTCTGCAGATTATTTCTGCCAGGGACAGGGCAGCAATGCTCTTGGCCACAGCTTCAACATAGTAAAATCTGAGAGGCTCCCTGACACCAAGTGGCCAGGGGCTCTCATGCAAGGAAGCAGAGCTCCATGCTTACGCCCAGGACTGGTACTTAACCTTCAGCAGCCACCCCGTTGCCTGGTGCCCATAGCCCCTCTGCACGCTCAGTAGCTGTGCTGCAGACCTCTGCCCACTTCTCTGGCTGTTGCACATGCTTCTGGAGCTGCCTTCTTCAGAACAATGAAAATGAATTAAATATCCTGATATCTAGCCAGCAGTGGACAGCTGGACCTGGAAGGGCAGCAGTTTTTCCAGCCTCTCCTCATTTTGTCAGTCTCCCTTTTGCTGCCTTAACCCTCCTGCAAACTACAGGGAAGGCTGGTTTAATGTGGATTTTAGATCATTTTTTGCCACTCAGACACCATAAGTTCCCCCTCACGCTTACAGTAGCGTTCCCTGTTCTTAAGAAATCTGGCAGTTTTTTAGACTTTTTGCTGAAATGCTAATTGCAGTAAATGTTTATGGAAACAGATGGGGGAACCAGACAGCCAGAAATTTAATAACTCCTTTGAGTACTTAGCAGCAGAAACACTAGTCCCAAATTCATTAAGAAAAAAAGTGATTAATGAAGATATAGAATTTGCATAATGATAGAAAGCCTTAAACTGTAAAACTTTCTGATGATCCTCATTTATTCTGCGTTATTGGCTGTCTGGACAATTGAAGATGAATGGTCTGGGAAAGACAGAAAATGTGCATTTTAACTACTGGGTAAAGTAAGTGAAATAATGATCCAGTGGCAATGTAGTGACCTTTTCCACGTGAGCACATCTTCCAGAAACTCTCTGCAGTTAATCTTACAGCACAGCTGAGTTAATCTAATATTTCCATTTAGCACATAAGAGAAATGGAGGAAAATCTTAATTATGCCTGCATTTGTGGTTATAGTCCAAACCCCTGACACTAGAATCACTCACATCTCTTCTCAGCTCATTTTGTGGGCTGATGCAATGACTTAGTTGACTCAGGAAGCAGAATTAAAAGAAGGTTGCAACAGGATGGCCCTAAGCTGCCCAGGCAGTTGTGTGTTTCCAAATGATCTCAGAGGAGCATCCCTGATATTTCCGCAGAGTGGCTGGAACAGGGACACTGGGTTCCTTCAGCCACCACATTGCTTGAGTCATTCTGGTGATTTAGTGCCTTCCTCTCTTTAAAAAAGAGGATTAACAGACCTGGTCTCTTCCAAGGGCTGCAGCCAGTGTTAATGAAACACAGGGTGGGTTGTCCCCTCCTAAGAGAAGGAGTGGGTACAACATTAGTGCTAGACCCACTGTCTCTCCCCTTCCAACCATTATGGAACAGCAGGAGACCAAGGGCATCCTGATGGAGGCCCAGCATGACCCCTCAGGCTATTTTGCTGGACCTCTGTAAGGAAAGACTCAATTAAAATTGGATTTCCTTGAATTTCATGTTTTTGGAGAGCTGGACATTGACCCCTCCCTGTTCCATGGGGATGGATGGATCCTCCACCCCAATGCTGTGGCCCAGCAGTGCCCTGCAGCGATGGTGGCCCTGGCTGCTAGGGGAGGTGTGTGGCTCAGGCTGACCCTCACCTCCACTGCTCAGCTCCATCAGCCTCCTGTCAGAAATAAATTGCAATTGTTTCTGTACAGACAAGGAGCAATATTTTAGAAAATTAGTTCATTGCCAGCTGTTTACTCAGCTTAGAGTTTTTATCAGCTACATTTCTTCTCTGTCTCCCAGGGAGCACGGCTGACGGGAAGTGCTTGCAATGACATATAGAGCAGCCACTGCAGCCGAAATGATCCACCTACTGGGACATGCTGCTGAAGAAAGGAGCTTAGGGGTTTATTTGAACAGATGAACTTTGGCGTGTAAACGACAGCTATTTTTTAAATGTAAACTGTAAAAATAATACAGTTTGCTTTAAAAAAATGTGCTGTGTGTTTGGCACTGTGTACTTGATATAATTCATTTTTAGTATCATTTAATTGAAAGAAGAATCTTTCTCAATCTGTTTTGGCTACTCAGAGAAGGACAAAGAAACCAAAGTACATGGATGACAGCGGAGGGACAGGGAGCTGAAGGGAGTACAGGCTCTCATAAAGACTAGCTAATGGAGCACATTTTTCCTGCCCCAAAATTCCTACACATCCCTTTTTGCCACCACTCCACACTGCCGCCTATGTCATGTAAGACCAGATGAAGTCCTGCTTCATTTTCCCTGTCTGCAGGGCCAGGGACAGCAGTGGAGTGGATGGAAGTGACTGCTCCATGGTGAGTCCCATCCCTAAATCCAAAACAGAGACAAGGGTGTATGTGCTGCCCTGTACCTAAGGAGGAGGTCAGCAGTGAGGGAGGAAGGCTGCCTAACCTCAGTCTTCCTTTTCCATTTTCTAGTAACTGAGTCACCAATTGCGAGTCAAACCCACAGTGATGCCCCTGAGGGAAATGAAACAGCAGCTCCAGAAGAGCAGGGAATGGGGCTTTGCCCGCACTCAGCTCCATTCGTCAGGTTGTCCATACGCTGCAGTGGTCTGCTCACAAAACCCAAACTACGCAGCATTATTTGTATGGGTGAGTGGCTTTGACAGCTTGGTAGCTCCACTGTCTCTTTCCAGAAGACACATCGTGTCACCAATAAGCCAAGGTCTCTAAGGAGACACGTGTAGCAATTCCACTGGCTGAGGACCCATGGGCTGGCGTTGCCCGGCCGAGCTATCAGCGCCCTGCAGACCCAGCTCTCCTCCTCACTGCTGTGCTGTGACTCATCACTTTAGCTGTCAATGCTGCTGTTCCTGACAAAGAGACAAAAGTAGCTGTGCCACTCAGGGACTGGGTATTTTGCAGGGCTGCAATTGTGTGAGGTTTTCAGCCAGCAGAAACCAGCACTTGAGTGGTCTGTCAGAAGAAACTAAGACAAACAGGGTTATGGATAGCAGGTTTGAAAACACAAGATCTGGAAAAGCCGCAGAGGTCCATGCACTGAAAGGGGTTGGAAAGCTCTGCATAAATGTGTTGAGGGACTCGGTGTCCTGTGGTGCTGTTGGATGCTCAGCTGAACTCTTACATTAGAGCAACATCAGTCCAGCACAGATTATAACTCAATCTGGACAAGTGCAAACCCCATCTGTATGCAATGCTTGATATTTCAATTATAATCAAGCACAGGAGGTGACTAAAGTAATTGTGGGATTAAATGTTGGGCTGAAATGTTAACAGTCAAATGAGGCTGGGATTACAGTGATGCAAAAGTGAGATAATACAGGATCCTGGGAGTCTGAGTACTGCCTAAATATTTTCAGGTTCATAAATCCTGTCGACTGCAGAGACTTAACCTTCTTGGGCATTTTAGGTTATCCCTAGAGGCATCTATGTGCATCTCTAGACCCCCAAAGCCCTGGACCATTGCTATAATAGCCACTGAATCCAGCGGCCAAGCCCAAGCCTGATAGTCAGGAGGTGATTTGCCATTGCGAAAAGGTGTTGTTTTATCCCAGTAGCATATGACACCCCTGGGCAGCCACGCTGCTGCTCTTCTGCTTGAGGCTCTCGCTGCCTTCTCCCTCCATGCACCTCTAAATCTTTACTGAGATACTTCAGTTTCATCTTCCTAGCTGTGAGATATCTTCCATGTTTTCTTTGACATTGTGGAGCACAACCCTTCAGTGAGAGGCAGATGGGAGATCTTTCCCAGGAGTGGAAGGAGTCTGATGACAAGAAATTCTTGTTCACCCTCCTGTGACTTTCCAGGGCCCTCTTCCCTTTCCTCCTGTTTAGCAGTGAGAGAGACTTGCTGGCTCTTCTCCTTTCAGTAGGATTATCAGAGCTGACTTCCTATATGAACTTTCCCAACAGTGAAAGTTTCGTATCATTTCTTTGTATCATGCCGTCGTGAGACGCACTGCCATTCCCAGCCGATAACCTATCATTCGTATTCTGTTGCAGAAAAGCCATTATCTAAGGGAAACTCTAAAGCATGGGAACACAGGCTGTTGTACATAGGGAAGGAGAAGCATATGACATGTGAATTTGCCAGATGTTACCACTCCGAATCTTATTAAAATATGCCCTGCACTGACCACGGCTACTTTATCTGTACATGGAAGGAGTTGGAAGATAAGAGGCATTTTCACTGACAGCACTGTAATGGCCTGACCAGGCAGCCTGGGAGCAATTCCCTGACATGGTGTCACAATTTCTTGAAAATGCACAGGCTGCTGACTTGGGTTTTGAGTAGTCCTGACCACTGCTTCATTTGACAGTATCCTTCCTTTGCTTCTATTCAGACCGAGTCTGTTTTCCAGAAAATTACACCAGCTCCCAGTATGTATGTTGGGTTTATTTCATCTGTCTGGCTCAGATGATGCCTCAAGGAATGTTTTAATGCTCCTCTGACAATGTCTTGTGTTTGTCTAGTTGGAAATATTCCAGGTAATTAAAAAATTACACACAGATGCTTAAAAATCTATTCTGTATATATTTATTTCACCTATTTTGGCTTTAGAGGAGGCTGTTTCAATTCTCCATCCCCCCTTTCCTCAGTCCCTCCCATCTCACACCTCAAAGTGCTTTGGGGCACATGGTGGGACTGGAGAGGTGTAGAAGAGGTTGAGCTCAGCCTGCCCCCACTTTGAGCTGGTTTGGTCCATGCTAGGTCAGATGCAGAAGACTGAGAGCCACGTCAGCTCCTCCGTGGCCACTTCTAAGGCTGTACTTTTTTGTGCGCAGCACCCGGCCAACAGGTAGGGACAATTAATGTCTGTCCATCCTCCTCCATTTGCCATCCCAGGGCTAGTGATGCTCTCCAAAAATGGTTCATGTCTACCACCAGCCCAGGCTCTGGGTCAGATCTACAAATCTTTTTTAATACAGCTGGAAGTTTAGCTCCTTCTTCTAGACAAGCCAACTCCTCTGCAGAGTATCCACCCTTATGGTACAGGCAGGGCCCATGCAGCTGCCTGCAGGCAAGATGTGCCAGCTCCTGCTTGAAGATGCCAACAGAGCTCTGCATTCAGCTCCCGACTCAAGTGCCTCCAGGGCAGATATTGCAGCTGCCAGACCTCCAGCATCAAGTCTCTTTTTCTTTTTGCAGGGGAAAATCTGAATCACCCATGCCAAGACCCGAGCACAAGCTCTTCTGAAATCTGCAAAGACAGAGAGTGCCCTTAAGTGGTGCCTGTTTATTCCTTACTACCTTTTATTCTTTGCAGGAAACAGCATGGGGAGGCTGTGCCGGAAATACAGATACTGTAATTATTATTTTTATTATTATGGAGTATGCACAGGAGCTTATTATTTAAGTCAGGTCAGCTCTGTACCCTGCAGTGCCTCAGATGGAAGTTCACACTTGAAAGGAGAGAGAATTGCATCCATACTCATCGTCTCTCCTTGTCGGCAGGCATGGGGCTGCACTGATGAGTTCTAATCACACACGTGAGTCCAAAACAGGGAGATGCGGCATTTCTCTGTGCACAGAATAATCAACTCTGAGTTAAATGTAATGCTTTAAAGTGATTTGTATCCATTCTCACCCCCACCTTCTCAGTCTAATTAACTCCTCTAATAGAATTAATCAGCACACTAAATGCGAGACTCGCTAACAACTAAAAAAAACATACCACTATATATTCCAAAATACAATTACACTGACAAACTCAATTACATGCCTCAGTCACTTCTGAAATTACTTGCCGATATTGGACTGCACACAGTTTAAGTTTCATTGTTGAAAGAAATCATAAACACTTTCTAAA
Organism: Phaethon aethereus; assembly: GCF_964289735.1. Classification (NCBI taxonomy): domain Eukaryota; kingdom Metazoa; phylum Chordata; class Aves; order Phaethontiformes; family Phaethontidae; genus Phaethon; species Phaethon aethereus. Next base: position 7,662,006 of record NC_138587.1, read on the forward strand.
TCATACAATGTTTACAAAAATACACAGAAGCACAGCTTTTATTACCCATGTGGCAAAATTAATTTGACACATTGAAAGCAAATGAATAGAGCTGGAGGATTCTATTCAGGCACTATTCTTCCCACTGATACAGTTTACACTGGGGAACATCTAACACATTAACCATATTAGACACTGATGTAGGTAAACAGAATTTCAAAGGGAGGGAGGCGGCATCTAAATCAAAATCCTTCCTGCATTTGAATGAGAAACATCAATTTCTGCATTTCTAACTGTTCATTTAGTACAAAAACCCCTTTCACTAAGTAGGCTTTGCTCTGAAATCAGGAAAACTTTTGCAGTAGGGGCAGCCCACAATATGCAATCATGATCTTGGCTTTAGTCTTTTAAGTCTTTGGTGAACAGAACTCTTCAGGTGAAAATAAATTCCAATCAGATTTGATTATGCAAGTTTAGCTTAATTTGCAAGTCAAAAGAGGAAAAAATGTTGCTTGTTTTTTTAATAACCAAGTTTATCAAAGTTCATCTTGATCTGAAGATACAGAGAGCGGCTCCCTGAACTTTTTCTTTGGTCATATGCAGCACCTGCTTCTCAGTTTAATTTCATTTCAAACTGTGATACCAGACAAGCAGTAATATTTCTAACCTAAGTGATGGAGCTGCTTTTGCTTGCAATTGGCCACAAGCAGAGAAAGATTCAAGCTCCAGGCTGGCAAAGCATGTGTTGAACTTGAGACACTACTGCAAGCAATGACCTTCCATAACTAGCAAGAGTTTACATCCTTGCAGAACCAGCACAACAAACTGTTTTATTCCTATTGAACCTAAAAATTACAGTGGCACTTGCCTAGTAGGGATTTCTCATCCCAGTAGACTAGGTTACTGAAGGAACTAAGGATTGCTCTAAATTCCCTTGGAAAAAAGAGAGTCCAGGCTTTTGAGGAGTGCTCTAGGGAGGCAAGGAACATCCTACTGAGTCTCACTTTCTGCTAAACCTGAGGGAGACCTAGTAGATGTCGAAGGCAGAAGGAACCAGGAGTCCCAGTTTTAACCAGAAGATGTTAAAGAGGTGTTAAATGTTGGGCAGATGCATTCAGACACCTAATACCTGCTCCACGGGCTCTTTTCTTTTGGCACTGGGATGATAGTGGGAAGTTGTCTTCGCACCTGCACATTTGAATGGACTGATCCCAGTGCTGTGCTCTGCTGATGTCTACTCCCCTGGACTCCCCCATCCACCCACCCTGACTCCCCTGCTCTAAAACAGAAGAGAAACCAAAATATAGTCAAGGAAGGTTGTTAAATGCAAAATGATGATTAGACCTCATCAGCAAGGAAGACTTTCTCCTTCTGTTTCTTAAAAACTGTTGATGCTTGTCTCATGCTGGGACAGTAACATTCTAGGGGCAAGACAACAAGGGGAAGGGATCTCCCAAGGAATGAATCTGACACTCTTCTGGGGAATGTTTGTCATATTTTTGGCTTTTTGACAGGCCCATTTATTTCACATCATCCCAGTCACCCACATCCATGCTCTACTCCCCTTCCTGCTAGGGTTCCCTTCAATTGACAGCCTGCCAACTCACCCCCATCTACTATCAGTTACTCCCTTCCTCCGCTTCAGGTATTTAAAGGTAGCAAAGTATTTGACTCTAATCCACATGTTTGCAACCCCATAGCTGCTCCTGTTAGAAGTGCTATAGCATGACCACACAGTTTCACAGCTGAAGATGCATGTTGGGATAAAGACAAATTGATGGTGTGAAACTGAGGCCTCAAGAAAAGGGCTTCTTTTGCTGGAACTCAAGAATAAGACTCACTTTGTGAACTAATAGATTTTATACTTTCATCAGAGGAATATCATACATCAAACTGAAACCTTTCAGGAAGATTGGAGGTGGGTAGCTATTACACATACAGGCACCTTCTTTATTAATTCTGCACATTTCTGCAGTCACCAGTGATGCATTAGATGACACTTGCAAAGGATTACAGACCTGATACAAAATTAGATAAAAATTACAAGTGAGAAACTATTTTACTGGTATTTATTTTCATCAGCTAAGCATCGCTCTCCTAAATGCCATTCTAGTTTGGTCGATATTGGCTTTTCAGGCTGCTGAGAAGTTTTGTAATTCTTTTTTGTTCATAGCTTATGTATAGAAATCAATACTAGTTTGCAATTTGTTAAAAGCGAAATGGGCACATTAGGAGTAACATATGCCAGATTTCTCCTTGCATTCTATTCCCAGTCCCTCAGCAGAGTGAGAATTGAATTCATTTCTCAGTCAATCCGCGATATCTAGTAATTAAAACCAGTTATTTCCACATCCCACAAGCATTTTTTAACCTCACACTGAAACATAACTGAACAAAGCAAGCAGGAATATGGCTGTGAGTCTGTCTTACTATTACTGATGTCAAAGGGAATCCTTTCTTTGATTCAGGGAAAGCTGGGAGAAGCTCCCTCCCCAACCAGCACATCTAAAATAGCCTGAATATTGGCCAGTGGGGAATGAGGCCAGCTCTCTTCTGATTCAGTGCTGGTATTGAATTCTTCCGTTCTTGAAAGTTTAATGGCATACGTGGATTTTATTTTTTATAAATATACATGCAGTAACTGTAAAATAAGCCTTAAAAATTCTGACTTTTCAGGGGAAGAGAAGCAGATGAAAGGGAATGTCTTACAGCGTGTTGGAGCTTGGCTATAGAAGATACAAATTAAAGTCTCTATCCCACCTCCTTCAAAGAATAGTCTTGAAAGGAAAGCATAGTGGAGCCCTAACAACAAAGAATGCAAGTCAGTGAATACTTCATGATTTATGCAAAGTAGAAGATACCAACTTAATCATATATGATAAAATTACTATGGCTTCATGGGTCATAGTTTACCCATTCCAAATGGGAAATAGGACGGCTTCACATAATAGTGTACAAGGTAGGACACTTCATTGGTCTCAGGTGACACTTGCTCATACATCTGCTCCAAACTAAGAAAACAAAAAAAAGGAGACTAGCATGTTTTCCACATCCCATTGACTCCAGTCATTGAGATATCTAGGGACTGGGTTTCTCTCTTGATCAGAATTTGTGCTCATACCCTCAGAAATAGAGATTTCACTGGTTTTCAGATAGATCTGTAATGGTTAACTGCAAAATTACCAGACTTGAAATCTCCTTTTCTGGAAATGAGCTGGGAATTGGTTACCAGATATCAAATCTAACTGCAAAGAGTTCAGCTTTGAATAACATTTTCACATCACAACTGATTCACCCTAAATCTTGTGTTACAAGGAGCAAACCCCGCTGAAACAGCCTCGAGTTACTATCATTGCCATGGCAATCAGCCATTGAAACGTTTCTGGACTGAGACTACCATCTAGTGTCCTGATGACAGACTGCTACGCGGGGGCGGGGGGGAGTACAATGCACTTGTTTGTTCACTTCTATAATTACATTATCATAAATAATTCATCACCTGAGACACATGTACAAATAGGAGAGAGACCGAAGGCTACATAACGCCATCTTACTGTCCCACTTGAATTAGCATAGAAAAGTCAACTAGGCTTATGATCTTGGAATAAAAGCTCTGAACTGGTTTAATAATAGCTCTCACAGGAAGCCTAAGTGATATGTTTGGTTTCCATATTTTTCCTCCAAATGTCCAGTAAAATTGATAACACATTAATGCTCTTACTAGTACACCTGGGCTATCCAACAGAACTGGCACAGATCACGCATGGAATCTCAGTGCTTCACAGGGTATCCTTGTTTCCTTGGGGCTTGAGAACATCTTAAACTCTCCTTGGAGAAGCTCATGACACAGCTCTGCTGGACCAGCCACGCTTCAAGACACTTCTACACTTCCTGGTGTGGGGTTGATGAGCATGTTTAGAACTTCTCCAGGATGCCCAGAAGAGTTAGTTTTCCTCTAAGATGGGTCTCCCAAATCAAGAGCCTTCATAGACCCCCAGCTCCACTGCTTGGGTGCTTCAGCAAGGAGCAGGTGACTTCAGCAATATTAACCTAATAAAGTGACAGTCTCTGCCTGCTGTGCCCACCCTGCAAAATCGAGTCCAAAGGGATATCAAGTGATCCTCAAGCCCTACAAGGCTGCCTGAAGGGGACAAGGACTCTGCATTCTGTTCAGGTTGCTGCAGGGAAGACTGGAAAATGCAGGGGAAGCCACTGAAACACTGAATGCTTTAAAAAATTGAATGTCTTTTCCAGCTTTTTATTTATTGAATTACCCTTCACTTTTTATGGTATTTTCCAAAATAATTTCAAAACCAGAACACATAATGAGAAGGTTCCCTTTGACCTACAGAAACTCTTGTGCCTTTCACAAGTGAAGTTGCCTTAAAACTATCCCATTGCCCCACTTACAGTCTCAGTGTGCTGTAACAGCATATTCAACTAGAAAAATATTGCATTAGGGACCATTGAGGAAGCTCTGCTTTATTGCAGATATTGAATGAGCTGCAACAGACTGCACCATGTCAGGCTCATTATATACCTCTTCCACTGAAAACACTGTAGTTCAGAGAAAGCCTTTAACCTGCTGACAGCAAAGAAGAGCCATTACCTTGCTTTTGATGCTGAAGCCATAACAGTATCTTGTTTCTTGAGATTATCATCACACTTTCACAATGTTGTAAGGGGTCTGGACTTAGGCTGCAGGTGTCAATGCTCTTGAACCTTTTTTAGAGTGCTTGCCTTTCATTTTCAGCATACATAAAATATGCTCTCCAGTGGACTTGTGAACAAATCTCTAATTTCTCTTGCAGCTCAGACATCCTAGCTGTAATCCTCAGCACACCTAATCATCTTTCTCAGACTGATAAAGCCATTTGAAAATAAAACTACTCAGTAATATGGGCCAAAGTGAATTTTGCTACCCCAGGATGAGAGCTGAACCTTTCCCGCTGTGAAGGTGTAGGGGTAGAGCAAAGGGACAAGTTGATGGATTGCAGAGCCCTCTGCTCCTTTGCAGTGAGGGGCAGGATAGAGATCATCCACAGTAGAAACCCGCTGCCTGTTCCCTGTGCTGGACCCAGGGCAGGCATATATGCAGGAAATTGGGGCAGATCTCCAGTTTGCCCAGATCTCATTGTGGGCCTGAGGAAACCAACAGCCAGCCAAGAACGCAGTAACAGGGAGCAGCAAAACTCTCTGGTCAACCAACGCTGAAGAGACTTTTCAAAGCAAGGAGGTACAGAAGCAATGGCCCCTCTCACTTCTGGTCTGGCCAGAAATGTGACAACAGAGAGAAATGGCTCAGGACTGACATGTAGGCAAGTCCTTCTCTCTAACATTAAACTGACACTTTTGACATCTAAACCTGCTGGCTCTTTTCTCTCTCGATGCTAGTTGTACAGCAGCAGTCAAGAAATCCCTTTTAGAGGAAAGTAGTTTTATTGATTTAAGAGAAAACTTTGACAGATTTACCACCAACATTTTCCCCTGTCACAGATATCCAGCAGAGGAACCTGAGGGGCCATTCACAGACTGTTTCCACCAGCCCGACGTTGAGATCAGCAGACTTTTTTCCTGTCCTTTCTCTCTCCTTCCTTCCACCTGCTAGTGCCCTTGTTACACAGACCCAAACGAGACCCACTCCTGCAGTTCCCAGGGCCCCCAGAAGCCACACAGCTGCCTGGGTTAGGCATGCCAGGAGATTAGTTCAAAGCTTAAAACCAACAGGAAATCTCAGGCTGATAATTTCAGAAAATTGATACAAAGGAAGCAGAGCACTCATGCACCTGTGAGAGCAGCATCCCTCCGTGGCACAAAGAAAGCAAGCGTGCATTTGCTGTACTCAGTGGCAACTACTGCCCTGCACATAGGAATATGCGCTAGAGTATTTTTCAGAGCCTTGAAGACCATGAATGAAGTCTGGGATGACCAACGTTCATGTTTCAGGGTCCCTAGGACCAGTATTTGTGTTCATCTCTGTATGTTTAGGCATCCATGAAAATTAGGAAACAGAGTTGTCTTATGTGAGCAACCAAGCACAACCCAGAACATAAGTTACAGACCTGGTTGCTAGCAGCCTACTAGGCCTTTCAACTAAAAAAAATACTCAGAAAAAACTTACTGCGCAACAAGAAAAATCAATGCTGTGAGCAAAGCAGCACCCAGCTCCTTCATCCTGAAGGCTAATCACCACAAGAAACAGAGCCTTACTGTATCTTGAGCTTAGAAAGCAAAAATAAAGCAAAAGTTCACCTATTTATTTCCAGCTTATTCCATTGCTGTGTAAAGCCACATACTACAGTACCAGCAGCTCAACTCAGAAAGCTTTTGCTTTGGAGCAGAAACTACTGTAACTCAGGCTGGTAAACCCTTCCTAGGTAACTGGGCACAGCTTTATCTGTGATGGATCACTGATCCCTCACTTCCTCAGCTGATCCCAATCATCCAGGAATCAAAGTCAATCACTGACTTGGCTGCGAGAGACAATCCCTTAAAAAGGCAGGACTGTGCCTTCTGGTTTTCTGAAAGGGGAACAGGGCAGGAGGGAAGAAAGCTACTCAAATGTCAGCTGGTTAGACAAGCAATATGATCAAGGCTGAAGGAAAAGGAAAGCTAGAGAGGGCCATATAAGAAAAAAGGATGAAGGGATATAGTAGCAAGGTAGGAAGTTTCTCTGCTTTATAGTTAAATTTGTTATGTATCTTGCTTAAGAAATGCTATAGGGCATTGCATAGCTAGAAGGACCTTAAGTGAAGTAGGCTGGCTCTAGGGAGTCCTAGCACATGTAATCCCTGGTAAGTTAGCACCTAGTCTAGGCAAGAAGAGTACTGAAGTCCATCTGTTTGGACTTTGAGTGCTTATTTGATGTGTGGCCAGTTGGACAATGACTGGCAGAGCTGATGACACAGAGGTGAGAGGAGGAACTGTAATATGGTCTGCAAGTTCTGCCAAAAATTAAGGTACTGATGGTGTGGGCAGTTCAGAGACACAGGTCCCTAAGCAGAGCCACAGGAGCTGTTGCAGCCTGAAATAACCCAAGAGGATGAAGGCTTAGAGCAAGGCAGGCAGCCCTGGGCTGGGGTCAGGACAGTCTGGAGTCCCTGGCCTCATGTGCTGCATGAGCAGAGAAACCCAAAGCGCTGGGAAGGGCAGGCAGGATGATATTGCCATTTCCGCTCCATGTACGGTTGCTCACCAGGCTGCAAATATGGTTCAGAACAAGCCACCTGTGTTGATTGACTTGCGAGTGGTTTTTTTAAGTTGCCAAGTGCGATTCAGAAATGCCTTTCTGTGCATTTGCAGCTAGAGGGCTGGCATTAAAGTTGAACCTCTGTGTGCATGTCTGGGCTGTGTCTTTGCATTCACTCTTTTGATGGTGAATGCTCTGCAGTCTCTCGGGCTCTGCTTTCTCTGAGCCTCACGTAGGAGGAACAGATACGGAAAAGCACAACAGGTAAGCTAAGCACAGAACCAGAGAAGAGGAGGGGGGAAAAAAGCCCTGGACAGAGAGCTATAGCAAACCGTGTTTATTAGGATTGAGAGAAGACCTGCCATGTGCCAATGCCAGGTTTCTAAAAGCTGCTATAGGAGAACACTGAACTCTGCTTGAGTCCTCATCCTCTTGCTCTTAAGGGGATCCCTGCTGAGTAACAGGGCTTAGGCAGGCAGCTGACGGCCCCATTCAGAAAGTTCCTGCCCCAAATGTAGCAGGATAGCAAAATTAAATGGCAGCACCTGCTGTCTTGAGCAGTGGGGAGGAACCAGGCACATGTGACAGGAGGAGGCATAGAGGCTTCAGTGGTGCTGTGCAGGATGTGACCAGAGTGGGAAGGAGCTTCAGGGATGGAGCAGGAGTGGCACAGGGAGGACATCTTTCTATCAGGGATGAGGGCTGAGAGCAAGCCAGGCAGTAGTGAAAGGTGTTAGGTGGCACTAGAGAGAGGGATACCCTAAAGCTAGCCCTGCTATGGGGCATGGGGATGGAAGTTGTCCATGGGTTGGGTTTCTTCTGCGTTTGCTCCATCTGTACTATAGCAGGAATATAATTGATATACTGGATCTATATATGACTCTTGATGGCTTTCTATGCTGCTGTGAATTTCTCCTTTGCTCTTACAGTTTCGTCTCCCCTTGATTTTCTTCTCTTTACAATGAGGCACAGCTTTCAGACAGGCTGGTTTTGTTTGGACAGATATGCCAGAAGTGTAATGTTTAGGATATTGGATATTGCTCTCGCACTCTGTCAACATGCTGTGGCACATCCCTCCAGCCTGTGCCCCCCAAAACTAACTCTGCTGACAGTCAAGGGCAACTTACCGAAAGATTTGCAGCAGGTAGCGCCCTGGTCTTGATCTTTGAGCTCACTATTACTGACTACTCTTGAGAAAGCCCTTCAGTGACATTATTCAGAGTTTCAAGCACTTTGCCATGCTCTAAATGCTTAAATGGGAGCTGGATCATGTCCTCAATGTGTTTTAAATTGTGTGAGAATCTGAGCCGGAGGGATTGCTTTAACTTTCATAGCGAAGACTTGGGTTACATAAGAAGAGCAATTATATATTCCAAGAGTGTTTTGACATTATGTTTCTTCTGTCATTTTATTTAATAATCCATTGCCCCTCGGTTAATAGCTTTCTCCTTGATTAGCCTGTGTAAATCAAAGCTTCACGGCTTTATCCCTTACATGCCATATATTCTTAGTTGAGGGTAATGAATCGTGCCGTGGGTTGATGTACTCTGCCTCCTGTTTAGAAAAAGTCCTGCATCAAGGAAACGCCTTGGCTTTCAAATTGAGTTGTCAGTATACTGTCAAGATTTGGAGGAGGAAATGCTGAGGATCCTAATAATGTGCAGCCAGGGATTATGTAGCCCTGAGCAGAATATGAAGCGGCAGAGGCTCACTTAGTCTGTGCTGTCAGCCTTTTGGGCATCTTGGCTAACGCATGTACCTGCCCTGCTCTGTATTTGTTGCCTGTCTGCCCCAAATCCTCTGCCCACACTGCCTTGTTTGCGAGCAGTGCAGGCAGCAGCTGCCTCTTGTACCATGGCTGACCCCAAAGAGGTGGCCCCAGGGGCTGCAGCAAACCTGGATCAGGAGGGCACCTATGGCACCTCCCAAATAAGAGCTGTTTGAAATGCTGAGACTTGTGACTTTAATGGGAGCTGCTGTTTTTCCTAAAGCAGGACGACTGCAGGTTGGGTCTAAACTTGAGCAGCAAGGAGAAGCACTAGTTCCAGTCCTGGACTTGATCATTACTTTTCCTACCAAGCTGAATTCCTCCAACGACAAACACTACTTCTCTTGGCCACTAGATGCAGCTCACGCTGCGTTGCAGTCTGGCTTGGCAGCATTCTGGTTCTTTTGCTGGGCTTTGCTCTTAAAAATTATTTCCCTTGTGTTTCTGTGTGTTTGATTGGGGGGGTTGAATCCTTATCTTATAAATTCCCTGTTTCACTGCCAAGTCTCTCCCCCAAATTTCTTCCCTGCTGCATAAACTGTATCCATCCTGAATGCCAAATCATCACTCCTTCTGTCTCCATACAGAAATATATTCAGCTACAATTCTTTGATGGTCCTCTCAGAGCTAATGGGGAGGGAAGAAATCAGGTGAGTGAATGGGAAACACATGGATTTTCAACCTCAAGCTGAGTACAAAATTTTACACTGAGCTTTCAACTCCCTGCAGTTTCATTTTCCCAAGTATCTACATTGCTACTATGGTACATTACTACTACAGGTGTTGCATGTCAGTGCTGCCTCTGAGTCAACAGATGTCCAGGGGAAGGAGCCTCCAGCACTCACCTCCAAAGGGAGGGAGAACCTCAGCGTAGGGCCCGGGAGCATGGGATGGGGAAGGACTAAGAGCTCTCCTCTTGTTTTAAGTCCCACCCTGCCTAACACACCAGGATGAGAGCAAGTGTCCTCAGAGAAACAGGGAGTCTGCAGCAGTCTGAGCTGTGATTAAAGGATGCTTGAAGTTGCCTGAGAAGAGCTGGAAGAGAGCAGAAATCAGGCTGCAATCGCAAAAATCGACATCACTGAAAGCTGGGGCTGGATGTCAGAAAGGAACCAAAGGAGTGAAGCTGCAGTGGTCCCTTCCCTTCCAATGGCTCCTAAGCTCAGGATTCATGTGTGGTGCAGGGGTAGCGGTGCTGGTGAAAGGCTGTCTGAGGCTATGAAACGCCAGCTTCACCAGTGCTGGTTTCTGTGGGAACATAGGGACTGTGGTGAGGGAGGAGGGTCATTCCCCCCTCACCTGCTCTAGCACTGCCTCTGAGCAGGTTTTACAGAATTCCATAAAATGCTCCCTATTATCCTCTGCTTAAATGTGTTTCTTGAGGTTGTTCTTTGTGTCTTCCCTGTGCCCTCTCGGTCTGGATGCTCATTCCTTCCACTTCAGCTTCTGCTCAGCCCAGAGGTGTGAGAGGAGAAACAACAGCCCGAGGAACTCTGTGCTCTTTCCCCTTGCACATTTGAGCCCAACTCACTTTGCTTGCTGGGTTTTTAGCTGCAGAGTACCTGCATGTAAGACACCCCATCACCCCCCAGGTGATGGGTAGGTGCCAGCCCTGGCCACTGTGGAGGCTAGATCAGCTCTGACTGTCCTGGGATGCCGGACATGCTTCCCTGGCTGTCACTTGGGATCAATTCCCATGTAATAAATGCTATTTTCTTACACAATGAGGTTGTTCGCAATGATATTTCTGTACCTGGGACATGTAAGCAGACAGGGTGCTAGAAATGGCCAGCAGTGACTGTGGTCACTTGCAGATAACAGTCGGGGAGGAAGACCTACAGGCCTGGTGATTTTATTTTTCTTTGAAGGCAGTGAGATGTTCATATTAAGCAATTACCTCCTGGGAAAAGCAACAAGGTAGCTGCGCTATTGCTCCTGGCATGTTGGTTTGATTTTTTTTTTTTTTTTTTAGGAAATCTAAAATAATTTCTTCATAATGTGCCAGATGAGATGGCTCACACCTGCTGTGAAAGAAGCAGAAAGTAATGCTCACAGTCTGTAATATTTCTCTGAGCTTCTGCTTTTGCACTGAAAAATGGGCTTACTTCCATTAAAATGCTTTTAAATGACAAATCCACAGATGTTCTTTCCAGCTTGTTTGAACATGGTAAACTCAGATTGATGGCTGTGGGCTGGCCAGCATCTTCCTCCCTTGCTAGGAGCATGGGGATGGTGTGGGCAGCTCCTTGGGGCCTCTCTCAGGCCAGTGTTGCCATCCATCAATCTCTCCTTTCTATCACAGGTGGGGCTGAACCAAGGGAAAAGCTTCCTGAGGCTGAGCTTTGGGAATCACAGAATGGTAGGGGTTGGAGGGCACCTCTGAAGATCATCTGGTCCAACCCCCCTGCCAAGGCAGGGTCACCCAGGGCAGGTTGCACAGGAATGTGTCCAGTCAGGTTTTGAAGGTCTCCAGAGAAGGAGACTCCACAGCCTCTCTGGGCAGCCTGTGCCAGGGCTCCGACACCCTCACAGTGAAGAAGTTTTTCCTCATGTTGAGGTGGAACTTCCTGTGCTGCAGTTTATGCCCATCGCCCATCATCCTGTCACTGGGCACTACTGAAAAGAGACCGGCTCCACTCTCCTGACAGCCGCCCTTCAGATATTTATAGACATTGATAAGGTTCCCCTCTCAGCTTCTTCTTCTCCAGACTAAACAGCCCCAGGTCTCTCAGCCTTTCCTCATACAAGAGATGTTTTCGTCCCTTAATCATCTTTGTAACCCTCCATCGGTCTCTCTCCAGAAGTTCCCTGTCTCTCTTGAACTGGGGAGCCCAGAACTGGACACAATCCTGCAGATGAGGCCTTATCAGCACAGAATAGAGGGGGAAGATAACCTCTCTTGGCCTGCTGGTCACACTCTTCTTAATGCACCCCAGGATACCATTGGCCCTCTTGGCCACCAGGGCACATTGCTGTCCCACGGATAACTTACTGTCTACCAGGTCTCCAAGGCCCTTCTCCATGGAGCTGCTTTCCAGCAGGTCAATCCCTACCCTGTACTGGTGCTGTGGGGTTGTTCCTCCCCGGGTGCAGCACTCTACACTTGTCCTTGTTCCATTTCATGAGCTTCCCTTCCACCCAACTCTCCAGTCTGTCCAGATCCTGTTCAATGGCAGCACAGCCTCCTGGTGTATCAGCCACTCCTCCCAGTTTTGTATCATCATTGGGAAGGAGAGGGCAAACGTGTCCTCCAGCATTACTTGTCTGGAGAGACTTCTCCATCCAGACCTGCAAAAAGGGAGGGTCAGCAGAAATGCTGCCAGCTTTTGGGGAGCTGAGCTTCAGGGCTGGGGACAGCAAGTAACTGGGGAAGTGGCTGCAGCCCTATCGGTCATCCTGAGCATGCTGGATCAAACCCTGTCCATCGCAGTATGGGAAGCAGAGCCTGGCTTTTGGGAATCCAGCAGTGCTGGTTTGTGCAGGTGCCTCTGGTCCCTCCGGGCAGAGCTGGGTCCCAGCCCAGCACCCAGGCTGTTGGCACAGTGCTCTCCTCCCTAGCAAGAGTTTGATTGGTTTCATTTCCCATCAAGGAAAAATACATCAGAAAAATAGAAGCAGATGTTTTTAGACAATGTCTAGGGCTCCTGGAGCTTCAAAGAGCTTTTTGATTGCATAGGCTTTAAAAAACATATAAAAGAGAGCCTTTGACTGTATTTTCACTAGGGCAAACCCCTCTTTGAAATTCGTATGAGGAGAGATTGTCAGACTGAGCCAACATGGGGAAAGCCTTATTGCTCACAAACTACATTATAAGATCCTTTTCACTATTTTTTTTTTTTTCATGTGCTGCCTTGGAGGCATGTTCAGTTCCCGGGCAAAGCAAGGAGGACTGGCAGTGGTCATGCTCCCACCGTGGGTCAGGCAGTGCTGAGCTCTGCCTGGTGCCTGCAGGGAGCTGCACCGCTCCCCCTCAGCTGAATGCAGCAGAGAAATTGCAGCTCTACCAGGTACTGCATCTTGGTGCTTCTGTCTGCACTTTAACCATCTCCTTCAGAACCACGGGATGTTACGGTGACCAGGAGAAGTCCATGTTCCTCTGGATATGAGTGCAGTTGTCATCCTAAATGCAATTGCTGGTATGGCTCCATTTTGGGGGGTTGTTTTGTCTCTGTAAGAGCTGGAGGCCTGTTGTTAATGCAGGGAGGACACAAAGACATGTATTTCTCTGCATGCTGAAGAAGTCTAGGAAATCTTTCAGGTTTGTGTTTGAACAATCCCTTTTTCCTGACCATTTTGAGAAATTCTATCTATATGGGCATCTGAAACAGCTTTGAGTGACAGAGAGCCGGCATAAGGCTGCCAAGTAAAAGCCCCATCACTGTGCACGAGCAGAGGTGCATGACCGTAAGGAAATCCTTTCATCAACTTCAGATCACTCCTCTGTCCCTTCTGTACAAATCCCACCTGCAGCTCTACATATCCTGCGCATTGCAGGGGTCTTCCCAGAAGCTGTTTTTAAATGCCTGGTTTTCACTTCCCAGGCCTGGTAAGGAGGAAATACTTCTACTTGGATTGCCTTAAGCTTCCACTTGTTGCAAAGAATTCTGTAGGAAATGGTATTTTTTGCAAAGCTACTTTCTGAGTGAATTTTATTCTTTAATAATAGAAATTCTATCAAAACTGAGCATCTTCATTTCTTTTCTTCAGATCATGCTCTCTGCCTTCTTAGAAGGCTCCTGGGAAGGATGCTGCTGAAATGGGTAGCATGGATGAGCTGTGGACCTGGCCCGGTGCCTGGCGTGGTAGATGCCACCACTGTGCCTATGTTTGCCATCACTAAAATGGGCATAATGTTAACCTGCCTGTTTCCTTACCCAGATTTGGGGCCTTGTAATGAGCCCTACAGACATACAGAGCCCTACAGGCAGAGCAACAGACATATTGGCAGAGGAAAAAGCAAGTGAGTCGTTGAACTACTGTCTCTTGGCCACCTTCCTTTTCCATCACTTTTCACCATGCTTCATCTCCCAGCACCTGGTGCAAGGAGAAGCCTTTCCTGGGGAGCAGATCATGTCCCTGGGCAGCCACTGCTCTGGGGAGTGGTATAGGACAAGGGAAGGGAAGCTGCTCAGCTCAAGCCATCCTCCTTTTGAAGCACACCCACGATAACCCAGCCCTGGAGCGACACTTCTCCATTTGGGGAGCTGACTGCCATTTTTCTGTCTCCTCTGGGGAGACTGATAAGCACTGTGATGATATCTGAAAGCAAGGCTTTTGTTCAAGCTCTTTATCAATGAGCTAATGAGTAAAGGACCATAAGTCCTGCTGAACGAATAAGCCAGCTGGAGTGTTGGCGTTGAAAAGTTCATGTCCAGGATGGCCTTTCTCTCCATGGCCAGCCCAGCAGCATGAGACACCTGAGTTGAAAAAGCTGCTTTTCCACCCACTGCAGCTCTCCCAGGTGCTTCCCTGGGGAAGGGGCTGCGTTTGGCCCAGAGGCCCTGCAGATGGTTTGCATGCCATGGGGCTGGCATGTGGCAGGGGTGCGCTTGGCTGTACATCCTTCTCAGTGTCATTTTTTTTAATGCTCTGTATACGAGTCCGATGCAGGGGATGCGGGAGCCAGCAGTCAGGCAGTCTGGTTTGTTACCCTGGGATAAGGTGCTGAGTTTGCCCCAGCCCGTGGGAGCCTGTCCCTGGGGTCCTGGGGAGCTTCCCACGCATGTTGGGTTCAGGGAGTTATTCTTGTGCCTCCCTGATGCCATAGCCAGGAAAATGGACAGAGATCTGCCCTACAGAAGGACTAGGGCTCCCCAAAGCACCCCTATAAAGTCAGATGTTTCTGCAGCGAGCTAAAGGCAGATATTGTATAAATGCTCCCATATGTCTGACAGGCCCTTGCAGAGCCACCTGACACAGCTCTCCCACAGCACTGGGGGTCCAGCGAGACCACAAGCCTTCAACAGCAGATTGCAGCAAAAATGATAGTTTGGAGGTTTTTCACTCTCAGCACAATTTCTCACCAGCATAGTTTTTAATTTGATTTCTTCTTGGCTTGTTTTCTCCTGTGGTGTACACACATCTTGCAAGCAACGAGGAATTTGGATGTCACTTCTCATTTCCCCTCAGGCTTCCCGATCCAAGTCCTGGTTATCCTTTTTCCCCTCAATGTGCAGAAACAGAACAGCATGTTTGGGACCAGCTGTGAAGCTCTCAGCCAAAAGCTGAGTAGGAAATATCTTGGGATGAACAGTGAGTACCATGTGCCGTCTCTTACCCTGTTGCCAGCATATGCACCAGCAGCAGATTTTGGGTGCCTGGGGAAAAGAAGCCAGCTGTGTTAGCTGCCCTTTCCCTTTTTGCTGCACTCCTGGGAAGCGCCACCAGCCAGCAAACTCAACCCTCCCTTTTTTAGGAGGGAGAAGGAGCAGCATGCATGACTTCCCATGCACCATGAGTTCCCTGGTGCTCAAAGCAGGCAGCATCTTCAGCCCCGGTCGTGCTGTCCCGCGATGGCACATTGCCACGGCCTCTCGCTGCGTGAGCCACCTCCTCCAGAGCCACGGAGCAGAGCAGGACGCTCCCCTTTGTTCCTAAAACTTGACCATGTGAGGAAGAGGAAGGCTTGCTGACCGCCACGGTGTGGATACATCCCTGTCTTCTTGTGTGGGCTAGTGCTGTGTTCCCTTTCATGCAGTGGATTACTGGGCTTTGTAGCTGGCCAGTCCGAAACCATGGCATGGTTATTCACTCCGCTGCCTAACTGTGTTCTCCCTTGTCCTTCCTTCCACCCCATCTCCTTTCTCTCCTGGCACCTGCCTGCACGCTACGTATTTTGCAGCTGGAAGAAGCTGGTCAGAAGGCACTTGTACCTGTGCAACACCAGCCCTGGCTGCAGGGGTGTTTCACCAAGGGCAGAGGAGAACCCGAGGTGAACCATTGGTGAAGATGGCAGATGAGCTGTACGGTGCCAATCTATCTTGAATGAGTTTACCCTGCTGAGCATGGGGGTTATTCCTATTCCTGCATGAAACATCGCAAAGAAAGCTGAATCCATGTCAGACACAAAGTCAAAACTCCCAGAAACCTATTTACAGCTCTTAGGACATGGCCACAGCCCTCTCCTGGTATCCCCCTTGCAGCCCTGCCCTGCTGGGAGCGGCTCCCGGGCTCCCGGGCTGTGCTCTTAGTGCAGCAACTTCTGGGATGCCCAAGTGAGCTGCACCAGTATTTCTCAGCCGTGTGATTTTATATTTTGGGGTTATAGCAAGTTAAGTACTCCTGGCTCCCAGGAGTGTCCTTCCAGTCCCGTGTTTGTCCTGGCTGTGTTTTGGCTGGTCCAGGGGGGCTCTGCAGGCAGGATGGGACGCGCTGAGCAGCCAGGCTGAGCACCGTGGCCGGGTGCCTGTGCCACGCACACGCCTGGCTTTGCCTGCCGCCAGGAGCAAGTAATGCCCAGAAAAACGTTCTCCGTATGAGCTCTCCACCGCAACCTTAAAAACACGAGGGGTGTTCAAGGAGATACAGTGTCAAAGCGCTGGTACAGGGAGTGCACAAGATGATTAGAAAAATTCTCCTCTCTACCTTGCTTAATAATCTGGAAAAAAACCTGGCGTATTCTCAGGGACTGCAGAGAGTTTAGGATCTGGCTGGTGATGCTAATTTAATTATGTACCAGCAGGTGGTGCCCAAGTAGAAAAAGGAACCACTTTAATACACTGTTCTCACCCGATGTGCAGTTGTGTAGTGGCGGTTTGTTCCCGGCTCGTGTCATGCTCCAGCCATTCAGACAACATTTAACAACTCAATATTGGTTGTGAAATACCAGTTGATACCAAGGAAATCAGCTCTGTGTGCACACCCAGTCCAAAGGGGCTGCTTGGTCCCTCCTCAGCTGAAACTGCAAGGAGGGGACAGGTCAGCCCAAGTGAGTGTCTCATGGTTGGTAGGTTTCAGTTTTTCACAGCTGCAGCCACTACTTCTAGAGATTTATACCAAAAACATGGAAAATAATGAGCTTGGGCCCTGTTGAATGTTTTATGCAGGAGAGAGAAGTGGCTTCTCTTGGAATCCTTTTAAAAATACAAGGGAAGAGATTTTGTGTCATCCGCTTTCTCCTGCAAAAGAGACGTGAACCAGCTCAGCTGGTTCTCACTAACAGCACATACTAAGCAGATGCAAAAATATCAGGTTTATGTATTCTGTAGCTCTGGCAAGTTGCTGATCTGAGTGGTTTTTGCAGGTGCTAAAACACAGAACACAGGCACTGCCTCTGCAGGGCTTGCAAGCTCTTGAAAGGAATTGACAAACCCCTGCAATTCCTTAACTTCAGTAAAAAATGAGAGCGGTTTCTCTCTGCTTTAGGACAGGAAACCTGGAAAGGGCTCGTTCATGATCCTGTTTCCCTGCACTGAAAATAGAGAGTGAATCTGTGCTGCTTTGGTGTGGTTGCGCTGGCCCGTGTGATCCGAAGACGGTCGCCCTCAGCCCTGCCCGGGCAAGGGCAGAGCAGGGCGACATCCGGGCAGCACCAACCACCTCCCCGCTGGAAATCAGCCTTGTTAAAATGTAAGCCGGATGCTCAGCGGGAGGCAGTTGCAGTCTTGTTACCCTGAAAATGAAGGCCAAGGTAACTAGGTAATGCCTAGGAGCAACTTTTTCCTCTGATCAATGAGGGTAAAGGGCCTGAGCCCCCCGGGAGCAATCTCTGCTGCGGGAGATTTTCTGCCGGTTGGAAGGCAGAGTTTCTCCTCTCCCTCCTCTTGTTGAAATTCCCGACACGAGCAGACAAGCCTGATTAGAGTCAGTATATACTGGTCCTTTAGGAGCAGAGCAGGCAGGGAAGACTGTCAGGGAAGAGATTGCTTCCACTGGTAATTTATGCAGTTATTCTCCTTTTTTTCCCCTGTGGAGAACATAAAACACTTCTGCTAGAGAGGAGATGAGCCACGTCAACCGTCTGCAGAGATCACCAAACAGAGATTGCTCGGAGGCCTTAGAGCAGGTTGGGCCCTTTGCTGGTGGTGGCAATTCCTGCATATTAGCCATGTTTATCTTGTTGGAGTGGGGATCCCAGTCATTTCATCCTCTAGAGAGCTGAATAAAATAAAAGCCAGAACGTCATAGGGTCCAGATTCATATCCTGGGGAGGAGGTGAAAAGACAAGGGTATTAAATGATGATTTTTTTTGTTTTACTCCTTGGAAAGCTGGTTTTCTGCTCCTTGTTGAAAATACACAGTGCTCTCACGGATCAAGCCTGGTTCCTGTCAGTGCTGCAGATGGTTATGCTGCTTCTTCTGCTGTATTAATGCTGACAGTCATGTATCACCGGGAGGCTTGCAGAAAAGATCCCATGTGTTGCGTGTTTGCACTGGGGAGCCAGTGCAGGAACAGCAGAGTAAGCAGATGAAGGGCTTGTAGGTAATGGGTTTGTGCTGCTTTACTGGCACACATATACACACAGGTACCAAGAACATAGTTTCCAAGCTCGGTGGTGAGCCTCAGCTTACCCCATGAAGTGCCCTGGCCCTCACCGAAACCCCAGGTACTCCCTCGTTCGGATGCTGGAGAAGCCCAAATGTAGTCCTGGGCACCCTCTCAAATGCAAAGCGGGCAGTGGCTAAGTGTTGCAGCAAGGCAGAGTGGTTGGATGGCCCCAGAGAGTACCGAATTCCCCAAGTCACAAGAATATAAAGTGTGTCTCTGGCATGGGGAGATCCTTTGTTTCGTGCCCAGTCTCTTACAACACGTTGCAGCAACGCCCTCCCCAGGTGGTCCTCGCCTTTCCCAGCCTTGCGCAGCACACCTGGTCATTCGATTGGGTCTCGCGCTGTCCCTGCCACCGCTCAGCTCTCAGTCCAGGACACCGCACGCGTGCTCCTGCCTCAGATGGCCACGTGCCGATGGTGCCCGGCTGGGAAGGGGACGCCTGCCAGGTGTTCATCTTCAGATCCCCTCTCAGACACCATTGCTTGCGGTGGTAATACACAGGCAATACCTCCAAGGAGGTAATTTTATCGTGTCTCAGAACGTACCCTTTCCACTCCATTATTTCCCACAGAAACAGAGGCCAAGTGTTACTGCACAAGTCAAGACAGCCACACAGTGTGTTCAGCTTATCTGGGAGATAACATTTTATCAACATGCCAAGAGCTACAACTAATGAGGCACAGAACAGAGGAAGCCAAGTATAGTAACTGGTACGTACCATCTTCCCAAACACTGATAGCAGTCACTTGCAGGGAAGAGCACACAAAGAACTAATGAGTAAATACACAGGAGCCAGGCAGAGCCAGCAGCAGCCCTCGACACTTGGTCTATTCTTAACAGACCCTACAAATTGCTGTTGTACAGTCAGTAAGAGCTTACATGGCATCTCAGTCACCTGTTTTAATTTTTACATAAAACATAAGGTTTTCTGAACAATCAAAGATTAGACCTTGAGGGTCCCCGGTCCCAAAGACAGCTGCTGGTGGGGCCATGAGCAGGTTTCTGCTGTCAGCCTGGCTGCTTTTCTTCTCAACCTTTCCTTGGCCCTGCCAAGGGCTGTCAGCAGGTCCCTTTGTTTGTAGAAATATTAAGGACAGTGCAAATGGCCAAAGCATTCAAAGGGAGCCAAATCAGTCACCGATGCAGGGGGATTAACACATCCCAGGAAACCCCACTTGCTTTTGAGAGCATGCATATAGCAAAAGCCTTGAAATACTCTGGGAAACTTCTGCTCACTTCAGCCCCTTTTCCCAGGGTTGCTCAGGAGCGGCAGGGGTTTCCCAAGGGAAAGGAGGGAGCTCTGGTGGGGAGCAGGGATTGCCCGTGGGGCCTGGAAGTACCGGCAAGCAGAAAGCCTCAGCCCAAGAGCGGTGTGTCCTTGATAGGCAAGAGGGAAACATCTGTTTCTGTAGGAGACTCCGCTCTTGCCAAGAGCAGGAGGCTCAAGCAAGAGGGAAGAAAGTGTTATGTGGGCAGAGAACTAAAATCTCGTTTATAATGCATGCCTGATGGAGAATTGGCTCTCTCTCTTATAGTCATGTCAGTGAAGAACCTGCTCCGTCACACCAATAAACTTGGTGGCATTTGACTCCTTAAAACTCCTTGTTTGATTTTTTTTGCTGGTCATGTTTTCTAAGTAAAGAAGAGCCTGATCACCTAGCTATGGCTCCTTTTTTCCCCCTGTTTTTCTGGTTAAGAAAGAAATTATTTTTATTTATTATCATTGACTAAATGCTCTACTTCATTACTGGCTGCCATTTCTCACAAAGAAATAAAGCTGAACATTAGCCATAATTTAGGAAACTGCTGTGGATTGCAGTGCTGGGGGCAATTAAACCATGCAAAGCAGTCAATCCCTTCGCCACCCCCTCCTGCGGCAGGGCTTGGCCTGGTGTTAGGTGCCGAATATCTCCCAACTTCCTGGGGCCAGGAATCAATGCATCTACACTCCCCATACCTGCGCTGTGGAGAGGTTTAGCTCCAACTTTAAAGCAAACGCGGCTGTGAAAGGGTATCTTTTCAAGGCACTTGTCAGTGACTATAGCATTAACATTGGCAGCTTCCCAAGCCTTCTCGCCTTTCCAATTTAAATAAAACCAGAACAACAGCAATGCTGGAACGAAAGGCTGCTGCTGTCAGCCTCCCTGGATCGCACTCGTCTGTCAAGGGTCAGGTAACCATGCCGGTCAAATCACCACCCTCCTCCATCCCAAGGCCTCGGGTCACATTTTTGGAAAAATCCGAGGAAATCTTTGCACAATCCATCACACCTGGACTCAGACTTTTTGTAAGGAATATATTTGGTATTAATATAACACATTTTCAGGGACTTCTTGCCCCCAGGAATTCTTGTGGAGGCCAAGAATTTATTAAGGTGTTTAAAAAAAGAGACATTTATACCCATAGGAAGGATATCCAGGAGAACAGTCAGCATACACAAGACTGCAGACTTCCAGAAAGGATATAAACTCAGTCAAACATTAATAAACAATAAGCTGCTTTCAGTCTTTGCTGTTTCTTTCCTATCATGCCTGCTGATAGGAGGTAAAAGCTTTCATTCAGGGAATTGGGACAGATGGTTATTGCTTCTAAAAGGAAAGAAGGAACACCAGTTTCTGGTAGAAATTCAGCTAATGGCAGAAACATTTGCAGATAAAATTTACCCTGCTGAAAGTAATAGAAGTTTTGCCTTAGCAATAGAAAAAATCACAGAATCGGAGAGAGGCTGAGGCTGGGAGGCAACTCTGGAGATTGCCTTGACCCAGCTCAAAGCAGGGTCACCACCAGCAGGTTGCCCAGGACTCTGTCCCATTGGGCTTTAAACATCTGCAAGGATGGAGACACCACAACCTCTCTGGGCAACCTGTTTCAGTCTTCAGTCACCTTCACAGTAAGTTGCTGCTTATGTTTTCGTGGGATTTCCTGTGTTTCAAGTTTGTGCCCATTGCCTCTTGGGCACCGCTGAAAAGAGTCTGGTTGTGTCTTTACTTCCTCCATCCGGTGTTTATACACACTGACAGGATCTCCCCGAGCCTCCTCTTCTCCAGGCTGAGTAGCCCCAACTCTCTTAGCCTCTCCCCACGTATCAGGTACTCTGGTCCCTTCATCAGCTTTGTGGCCCTTTACTGGACTCACTCCAGCATGTCCATGTCTCTCTTGTACTGGGGAGCCCAGTACTGGACCCAGCCCTCCAGATGTGTCTCACCAGTGTGAACAGAGAGGAAGGATCACCTCCCGTACCTGCTGGCAAGCTCTGCCTAAAGCAGCCAGGATGGGGGTGGCCTTATTTGCCCACGAGGCACACCGCTGGCTCTTGTTCAACTTGGTGTCCACTAGGACCTCCAAGACCTTCTCTGCAGAGCTGCTTTCCAGCCAGTCAGCCTGTCCTGGTGCCTGGGGTTATTCCTCCCCAGCCACGGGACTTTGCATTTGTTGACCCATTGCTCCACCCTGCCAAGGTCCCTCTGAAGGGCAGCACAACCATGTGGCATATCACTACTTCTCCCAGTTTTGTATTGCCTGTGAAACGCCTGTCCCCTCTTTTCCCTTAAGCTCCCAAACCCCCTCATTTCTCAGATGCTGCAGCCCTTGTTCCTCCCATGGACTCGTCAGTGTTCCTACCTTCCATCACCCTGGGTCCCCTGAGCTCTGACGTACCTGTCTGATGGAAAGAGCAAATGAGGAAAAGAAAAAATGCAAAGACTGTGTAAGCAAAAAGGGAATTTGGAGAGTGCCTCTAATTAAGTTATTGGTGAACAAAGCCAAACACCTTTACAAAATGAAAAGATCATCTGTGAAGCTGGCACTGAATCCACTTCTAAAATTAATCCAGAGAGGAAAGACTGATAGATAAAACACCAGCCAAGGAAGAGCCGTTAATTGCCAGGACAGGCGGCTGCTTTCTCTGCACTGCAAGCGTTAACTGTGGTCAGAGACAGGAAGAGTTGGATTAAGGTGTTGGATTAAGGTGAACCACCATCCTTGAACTGAGATCCCAGGAGGTCCAAAAGACCTGGAGGTGAATTAATAGCAAAAGGTCTTTCAACCTGCTAGGCCATCTACTGCTTTGATAAGATTTAAGAAAACCAAGAAAACTTACAGTTAAGGTTAAAGACATGTCTATGGAAGATGAACTGTTTTGCACTACACTCAGCCAAGCAGCTTCTTGGACCATGATTCACAAAACCTGGCCGTGAGATAAGCTCATGCTTCCCTTCTAGGATTTGGCAATGCAGCTTCTTCCAATACAAGCCACATGGCTGAGGAGCACCAGACTAGTGACTTGCATGTCAAACCTAATGCTGTCATCTACTAATTTATTATTAGTTTGCCCAGCCTGGAAACACGGAAGGGAGCTGATTATTCCCTGCTCTGATCCTGCATGGGTTCATTTGCCACCAGGGTCAGCATTAATTCCAGTTTCTGGAAGCAGCAGTAGACTTGTATCCATCCATTAATTAGCGGTAAGATGTGTTTGTCCCATGTTTTCCACAGATTCCACCAAAGTTTTGGGCTATATGAATGAATCTGAGATAAATCTTGTTGCTGGCCTGCTCTTCACAAGTAGACCACGCTGAAAGGACCAACGTCAGCAATACAAGGTGGGTGGGCTGGGGTAGAGTCATAGCCTCTCCTTGTAGCTCCTGGCCAGAGCAACCAAAAATGAGCTGCTGCTTCTTCCCTTGGGCGGGGTATGTCAGCACTCAGTGAACGCTGAGCTACCAGCTGGTCCACACCTTAGTCGCGCTGCAGGAGGGCTCAGCAGTACCTGTTCTTCAGGATGAAGAGTGAGCCTGCAAGCCAGCTCAGTGAATACTTCCATTTACAGTAACCAAAAGATGAAATGTGTGTAATAACCTTCCTACAGGTCATTAACTGAAGATAAATGCCATGCAATTATGAATATATCTGATATTTATTATAAAGGCACCTATCATAATGAATTAAGTCAGTGTTTAGGTGAGTTATTTCCATAGGTAATTTAGTGTAAGTTTAATTTTCCTTTACCAAATCTGTTTTAGAGCCCATAACTTTATCTTTAATGCATGATGTATCACTTAATGACAGCTTTTGGCTGTGCATTGTGAAGTCCAGTTGATACAATATATCTTCCTGATAATTTTCCTAGTAAAGGAAATACAGCATTTTTATGCAATTTCATGCTAGCTCTTGAAAGAGGGACTGAGAGTGAAAGTGCGTGTATATATTTATCTATGAAGGAGGTGAAGGTGAATATTTGCAGAGCCTTTAGAGGCATTCCCCCAGCGATTCCTCTGCTTGCACATGGTCAAGGACCAATGGATTAAAAACCATGGCTGTATAATTGGGCCAAATTCTCCATCAATGTCAGTGGTAGTGGTGCTCATATGCTCTTTTCTGAAACGTAACCACCACAGGGTGAAACTATGATGATGATCTTATGTCTATCAGAGTTTAGGATAGGCTGAGAGAAGGACAGCATTGTGTGACCTTCAGAAAACAGAATTAGTTCAAGATTAGTAACCTTATTCACAGCTATCTTCAGTGTAATTAAACTGCTATCAAATGGGACATCAAGAAGTGATATAATACTTAAAGTACGTCGTTGAAAAAATGGCCTCTCTTGCTGACCACTGAACTTTGGTGAGACAGGCCACAAACACCAGCTAAGAGCTAGCTATGGTACAGAATTGAAAATTAAAACATAAAACTGAGAGTCTTCAAAGAATAATGAAGAAGACATTTGAGATGAGACAGAGTACAATAGGTGCAGAGCAAGGGCTTCAGAAGTCCTTGGAGGGCCTTTCTTGGAATGCAGAGAGAAGAAAAGGCACTTCTTCTGTCTCCTGCACAGCAATATTTAAGAATACTGATTTGGTTGAACATTTTCTAATGCACTTCAATTTCTTTCCTATCAAGAAAGAAATGTGGTTTAAAAGGACTGCTCAGCTGTAAATGTCTTCTTACAAAGAGATGTAAAATTTAATCTTTTCACAAGAAAGAAATAAGCTTTTTAGCCTGTGAAGTTACTTTCTAAATCAGAGCGTTGGACCCCCAAATGAAGCTAGTGGAGCTAAGATTTGTACTTGCTGCTGAGCAGCAAATGCCAGCAAGGTAATGCATTTTGTTAGGCCCCGATGACAGGAACAATCTGTTAGGAAAGCCGGGAATGTCAAATGTGACATAATGGAACCTCCCAGCATGTCATCTTTTTACAGCCACATGCTCCTCTCTGCGTCTGTGCCGGGGATCAGACAGGCGGTGGTGTGGGACGCTGCTCCTGGTGGGGACTCAGAGATGGTGTTGGCCAATGTCGACTCTGCAGGGAACCGCAAGTCCCCTTTCTGTAGTGTCTAATGAATAATAGATATGATGAAAACTGTGTTTCAAAAATTGATCGTGACCATGCTCTGCACTTCGGGGTGGCCAGCCCAGAGGCCAGGTTCAGCTGTTGTACCTGTTTGTTTGACGGTCAGCAAGGTGTTCTCTGATGCTCTCTGCCTCGGGCAGGTGGGATGCTGATTTTTGTGCCTCTGAGCTGCTCCTCCTTCCCTGTACTTGGCTTTTCAAGATATCGCCAACCTTTTGCAGAAGGCAATTACAACGTATTGCCATTAATTGTGTAATAAGCTCCTGCAAAGCTCCTGATACCATAATGCTTTTATGGAATCATACTAGGCTTACACAGAAAGCTTATTTTGTTAAAAAACCTACATGGGCAATGCCACAAATATCTTTTACATGGCTTGAGCTCCAGCTTTGACTCCTCTGCAGAACCACGGTTCCCATACAGCCCTGGCCACGGTGAGTTATGGGCTGTACGAGGGAGCACGTCGTTATGTAGCTACACTTTCAGTATGGAGTTAGACCTAGTTCAGCACCGATGACCCTGCACTAGCTATGCTGTTTGTTGGGGATGTGTATCCGAAACAGATTATATTTCAATACAAAGACCACCAGTCACTGTGGCAGTGGTCTGCACTGCTTCTCTGCAAAATGGTTCACAAATGCTTTCTTTACAAAAATCTCCCTGCCTTCTCACCTGAAATCTCCTCTCTGAAACGAGGAAGGGCTTTTCTCCACCGAGGCCCGCCGTCTCGCGGTCAGGTTGTTGCAGGGGTCCTGATAGGCTTTGGGTGTAAAAATTAGGATGACTGGACAGTGGAACAAATGAACAGTTTTTAACAGTGTAAAACATTTGAGTTTGCTGCCAGCTGGAGCTCAGCATGTTTAATTAAGGTGTGTGAGCTTGAAGGAGGCTAATCTTTCCTGCTGAGGATAATTTTTGCTGGTTTATTAGATAATAGAGTAAAAGACAGATTGAGACTCCTTTTCCCCCATTTTCTTTTCCTTGTCACCCGCCGTAGCGGGGAGGAGATAAAATCCCTTCACATGAAATCATCTTAATGAAGGACCAGAACCAGTACAATTAACTGGAGGCACAGCTGTACACCTCGCTGCGCATGCCCAGGTCCCACTCTCCATTTCCCCGGCAAGGATATCTCCAGAATGTCTGCTTGGGCTAAAGTTCATAATTAAAGCTGTAAATCTTGTCTCACTGCTAAATTTGCCTGCACGCAGAGAGAGACTAGGAGGGAAAAGGAGGAGAGTCTGTCTCCCTCCCGGGAAGCCTTTTTTACTAGTATTTTGTAGGTTTTCTTATGCGGGTGGTGCTTCTCAGCCTTGCAAGGAGGCAGGTACTGAGAGCACCCCGACACGGAGATGTTTTGAGGACCTGACAACCATCAGCGCTGCCGGCTGGTTTCCCTTTTGCGGCAGAGCCCTGCTATACAGAAACATCGGTGGAGCCCGATGTCTTCACACAGGGTTCCCACGCCAGCAGCAGATTTGGGGGGTGATGAGGGGTGTCCTGTTCCCACGAAGCGCAGACGAAAGCTTCGAAGTGAATCGCTTCGCCGTGCAATGGTTCGTCCCCGCGGCTGCTCTTACAGCAGTGCCCCGGGAAGAGCGGGGTAGCAGTGGGTCTCCTAGAAAAACCTGATCCCTTAGGAGGTCAGGGCATACTTGTGACTGATTGCGGGTTAATTCCGACGGGTAATCTGATGCCTGTAATTAATAGCTGCAGTTGCACATGTTTTCACAGCAAAACCGGTGAGCAAATCCCCGCTTTCCTAATCCTGCAGAGTGCACCGGGGCTAGATGGAGCACAGCTCCTGCGGAGGATGGCCCTGCTCGCCCTGACGCAGCCCTGCAAATCCTCCTCTGGAAGTACCTTGGCGTGTTATTGACAAAGTGAAGTACCACGGTGAATACTAGCAGCGAGCGTTTACCCCATTTGAGGGTATAATACACTTTCTGCCAGACCACCTGAATTTTAGCTTTGTTTCCCAGAGGAACTGGCATATCTAATTTACCAGAAAATATGATCCTCTCTCACATACTTCAGATGGGGTTGCTCGTATGCAAATCCCTACTTATCATTTGTCCATAATCTGTCTGAATGTGGCAGAATAAGGCTTTACTAATACTGTTTGCCTGCCTATGGCATGGGGCTGAGTCACCACTTGCAGTACACAGAGCAAGACAAAGTTGTAGAGCACGTCTATTAAGAAAAATGATAAATCCATACCTTTGTGAGTAAAAGTTGCATGTCTCTGCCAAAGAGACAGCCCTTTGTTGAAATAGTGATTTATTGCTATTAAAATTGTGCGATTAGTCAGGCTTGGAAAGCAGACCCAGAAAATCTCACAGCTGCCTACTCACATGATGAGTTTCACCAAGCACGGAAATGCGGGAACATTTTATCAAGTCAGAACTTCAGAGGAAAACATTTAATCCAAGGTCAGTTCCTGATGATGCGGTTGTGGATCTTCAGTCTCAAAATTACTACATGGTTTATAATGAAGTTTACATTTGAAATGCTAAAAGATTCACACACCCCCCAAAAAAAAGGAAGTCAGAAGAAATGCTGTGATAAAGCCAAATTGTATGGCATCAATCAGCCGTCTGTTGTGCACTGTGGTTTCTAATGATCAAGGTGAAAACTTTGGTGGGCTGTAAAAATATAGAATTACAACATCCAATCTCCCTGCAGTAAATACTTTAAGCGTAGTCAACGTGAGATAATATATGCTGGAATTACCACTGAGTTCAGTCGTATCATGAACAAACCTGAACTGATAACCAAGGTGGGACATTCAGCCGGGAGACATTATTATTTGTGGATGCACCAAACAAAGCTCTGTAGTGAAGATCTGATGAGTTTTGGAAAGGAAGAACCCCTGACGTTAGTGTGAAAACCCTCCTCCTCCGAATAAGCCTGCAGAGTCCTGGAGCGTGCCATGTGCTTTCTGCTAATATTTACATATAAGAGTAAACGAATTTTCATTTGGAGCAGGTCCTTTATGTGACCACCCACACTTTGCTGGCTCATTTTATTTATCTCAGATATCTCGGTAACAGAATAATATGAGCCCGTCAGACTCTTCATCTAATTAAAACTCAGTGAAACCTCTTTGGGTGGCTACTTTCATGCTCCTGTTTTAAAAGGCAATGTTTTCTTTACTTTTTCCTCATAAAGGATATTTTCCTTGTCACCTGTGCCAACTCAGAGCAGATGTGGTTTTTTTACAAAGAGCTCCATTCAAAATGCTTGCTCTCACTGCATCTTCTCACCGGGGCTAAGCTCATCCTTGTGATTCCTTCTTTTGAGGTGGTCACTGAGATGATTTGGCCTTGAAGAAGTGAGACCACCCAGGCTTCAGAAGAAGGAACCAGGGCTTGTTGGTTCATAATGAGCAACCCAGGCTTTCCTCTTCTCCACGACACCTATGGAGGAACAGGGCGATATAAACTATGCGGTAATTACCCGTGTACGTGGCCAGACAGAGAGCGGAGGGAAGCTTTTGTGCAAAGATGCAGCTATTTTTCATTTGCACTTCCATGGATGATCTTTTCTCTTTTTTGACACAGCACTTTTTTTGTCTACGGATATCTGAGAAACACGAACGGGAATCTGTGTGCTGATTACAGGAAGGTCAGCAAGGCGCACTGGGTGGATGATATACCGGCTCTTAGAAAAAGGCAGTGAAGGATCTGCAAGCCTGCATTTGTTTGACACGTTGCAAGCCTTGGGGCCAAGGTCACCAGGTGCAGGTTGGGTCAGATTTTGTGAACATAACTGATTAAGTCCTGCCAGGCAGCTGCCAGCCGGAATCCTGCAAGAGGATGCTCCTCGTGCCAACTTCTCTGCTTGAAAGCAGGTTGTGAGGCATAAATCTGAACCCACAGCTCTCTGATAGATTTAGCCCATTCCGTGGGGTTTGGCTCCAGCTGCTGGGAGCGGTTGCAGTCACAGGGCTCACCATCTGCGCCATCGCCCCCAAAATAACAGATTGTTGCTAGTGCAGCCCATGGTATTGCAAAGGCTGGCAGCCCATGGCTCCGCAGCACCCATAACCTCACGGTGGGAGCCTCATCCGCAGCTGGTGAAGGTAGAAATCAAGATTGAGGGGACTGTACTGTCTGTCTGTCCCTCCCTGGCCCCTCCCCAGCACCTGCTGAACCCGCCGGCCAGCATCAGCCCAATTGAAGAGCAGTGAGGAGACCTCAGATGTGTGAAAGCATTTAGGTCTTAAGCAGAGCAGAGTGACCCAGATTACCGCCACAGGAGCGACCACAGCAGGAGGCCAGCAATTATCTGCTTAATTTGGCTTGGGCAAACGAGGACAGGCTGCCGGCCGGGCAGGGAGCACGTCACAGCTGGTGCGGCCGCCCCAGCCCGACCCACTGGAGGTTGAAAGATGGGGGGCTGAGGGTTACCGGGGTGAACGGTTATATTACTACTTCAAAAGGAGCTGATTCTGCAACTAATTAACTGTTTTCCAGGTGATAGCTGATTTTTACTTTTTTTTATGTACCCACGAAAGTGCTACATTGCAAAGGCCCTGAAAATATATCCAGGGTCCACAAGCTGGCAGCGGAAAAGGCTGCCCAGGGTGGGCTTGCGGGCGAGCGGCGTATCACAACCACTGCGCAGAAGTGCAGCAGGGCACTGTGCGGCTGTGGTCGGCGCCGGCCCCGCGCTGCAGCACCAGAAGGGCTTGGAGCTCAGAGCGGTGCTCAGACCCATCTGCGCGCCCCAAGCTTCGTCCCAGCGCGGGGTGGGTCATACTTAGTGGCAGACCAGCGCTCCATGGCCAGCAGAGCGGCGTGTGGCCGGCGGGCAGGGTAGGTACGTGCGGGAAAGCGGAGCTGGTTTAGCTAGCTGATGTTCTAGTGAGTAGCGCTGATTTGCAGAGAGAAATCCCCGCTGAAATCCAGCCGTTGCCCGGTGCGTGGGCCAGGGAGCCAGTTTGCTCCCCAGAGCAGGGCAGTCTCCGCGCAGCTCTGCCTTGCAGAGCCGCCCTCCCCGCAGAGTAACGGTACGGGCAGTCTCCCAAGCAAAAGCCTTAATGATGGAGCTGTTTTTTTAATGGTCCCCTACACAGCAGTTAGTTCTTAAAGAGGATTTACATTACAGCCAGCTGGTAGGAAGGCATTTTATTGGTATAGTAAATACAGAGAGAGGAATGGTGGCTTTTAGCCTTCTGGTTGCTTGTGCTTTCCTGCCCCATAATTCACAGCCCTTTGTGTCAGAGGCTAAAATCTATCCCGGTGTATGCTCTGAGGTGTCCCCTTGTTCCCCCCGCTTGGCCAGACCAAAACCACCCGTAGGTGCTTCCCTCCCACCTGCTTCCCGGGTCTCCTGCTTCAGGGCAGGTGGCTGAGGGACGGGGGGTTGTGAGGGCAGAAGGGCTGCAACCGAAACCGTGAAGCACATGAAATTGGTGAAGTCTCGCACAGCGGTCTGTTAGATGGGAGCCAGAGGGAGCACGAGAAATGCTGCAGTAACGGGCAGAGGCGAACCCTTCCCGAGTGCCTCTAGAGAGGGCACGTGCAGCAGCAGGGCTTAAACTCATGTCTTGCCTTGTTTTGCTACCTGGGTGGGTGAGGGCTCGGTCTTTCCACTGCGTTTACCCACAGGGGAGAAGAAGATGCCTCGCTGCATGGGGATGTACCCCGGCACAATGTACCACAGCAAGTGTGCATCACACGCAGTCCGGGAGTGCCACCCGCCGCTGTTACATGACCGTGAGGGCACTAACAACAACGCCGCAGCGTATGGGCTTCTCTCCCTGCCCGGTCTCTGCGGCCGTCGTTTGGTACCTCGGCCGGGAGGCTTGGCCCAGGGTGTTTATCAGCGTGTGATGGGAAGCGAAGGGAGGGTCTGTAGTGTTCCCCTTCCCCCAGGGCGTATATGCAGAGACCAAGGGAGTGGGGTAACTGCGCAGGGCTGGTGCCAGGGCTGCAGCTCAGAGTGGCACTGGAGGACGTTGCAGATGACCCACAGACACTACGCAGATGAGGGGAGCCTGAGAACTGCGGCAAAATATCTGCCGTGTCTCTCCACTGAGGTGTGAGCCATTAGAGTTACACAGGATGTTATTTTCCCTCTTGCAAGTCATGCCTGAAATCTGGTCTCATAAATGAGCTTGTTTTTATTAGAGGGAACTTGCCTTTACTGGGTTATAAATCTGAATGTGAATGCTAATTTTATTGCCCTGCATCTAGAGTATAGCAGAAACACAAACATTACAATCAAGATATCACGGCCAAAAGCACAGACACCACGTCCGAGTGTGGTCCTGAAGAATTTCAAACAGGACACAAGTGCTGCCTCCTCCCTCCCTCCCTGGTCGGCTGCTCTAGAGCTGATGGAGGTGAGCAGGACCTGCCTGGCAGAGCTCACAGCGTAAGCTGGAGTTAAAAAGTGATGAAGCATCGGCAGTCTTGAGTGGTGTGATCCCATAGTTTAGATATTTTTTGGAAATTCCTATGGCGCTTGCTTAGGGTCCAGGTTCTGGCAGTAGGGCAGGTTGTCGCTTATATTCCTCTCTGCTGTAGCAGAATCAGCTGTAGCTACTGCAGCTCCTGGGCTCGGGCACAGAGCACCGTGTAGGAACCTCCCCAAGCACCGTCCTGCTGCAGGGAAGGAGCCTGGCGAGGCTCTGCATTAGCAGAGCTCTAGCATTGGCTGCCTCACGTCTCTCTGACAAGTTGTTTCCTCAGGCACAGATTAAGTTGCTCATCTCCTAAATTATTTGTTTGGAACATTTTCTTCGGTGCAGAGCTCCGGTGGAGAGGATCTGGCTGTATAAGCAAGCAAGAAAGTTACGTGATGTCAGGGCACTGTAAATAGCATGGACTTGCACAGAATAAAAGCTCTTGGAGGTGCCTTGCCTACCTTGCTGAGAGAAGTGGTCTCAAAAGTAGTAGATTACTCTGTCCCCAGTGGTCAAATTACAGCTGAGTTTACACTGGAAACTTCCTGGGAAAGCAGTAAGAGTTAAGAGTTTAAATTTTTTGGCCAACACTTCTTTCCTGGCAAAAGAAATTTTATGCTGGCATAGCTGCATTCACATAACTTTTGCTGGCGTAGAAATGTCATGAAAAAATGGTATCCCTAAGGAGTGTTGCTGTGCTGGCAAAACTTTTATCTATAACTCAGTCCTGGAGATAATTTGTGACTGTAACTAGAGTCAGTGTGTTTTTGCTGGTGTAGCTTATGTCATTTCTTTGAATAAACAAAACCATCATACCTTGGCAAAGCTTTTCAGTGCGGACAGGACCTATGTGTTAATTAAGAGCAGATACACGGGCACACAACACAAGCGTTAGAAAGGTATTTTTGTGATGAACGCTAAGAATGCTGATTAACTCACCGCTGGCGAGCGTTAGAGCTGCGAAGTGCGCTGACCCTGCTCCCGGGCAGGTACCTCGGCAAATGCCGTGGATCAAGGGAAGGAGCAGAGCTGTTCAGTGGCTTTCATTACTGACCATGGCACGCAGCGAAGCGCTGCATTGCCCCGTATGGAAAGTGGCTCAGCCATTAAACAGGGTATGGAGTTGTAGTTCTCCAGTCTCTTGGTAATTCTTTCCAAGGCTGGTTTAAATAAATAGCTTATTGAAGTGACATTGGTTCTTTCGATATTAACTTGGGGAGAATAAACAATTGATGTAGCCCCTGCAAACATGACCTAAGACAGAACTGGCTTTGAGCGAAGGCACGGTGCTGTCAAACTCCAAAAGCAGCCTAAGGGGTATGGGCATAAGGTAGGGGCTGGCTGCAGGTTTGGGATGGCCTGATCCTACCCACTGTGTTCAGGGGAAATATTCCTGTGGTTCTCAATGGGACGAAGGTGCCCGAGACGTTATCACCAAGACAGCTTGTTGCTTCTGCGTTGTACGTGTTGCTCTCTTGCCAATTGTCTCTTGCACACAGATCTGTGGCAGCTCGTGCACAGGGTGCCTGGCTGGCACGCGTGCGCTCGCTATAGTCCCTCATCCCCAGCGGGCTCTGGAGCCACAGCGTGGTCACGTGGAAAGCCTGGATGAGCAAAGTATATGAAAATCTGTTCATCCGATGATTCAAGGAAATTCAGCTACAAAACGGCAAGATGTGGTGCTGCAGTGAGGTTGTAGTTAGCTGGGATACGTGTGACTCAGCTACTCTAAAGGTTTGATTTTCTTTCTGGCATTATAATAGGACACACTCGATGCGTGTTTCAAAGCTGTTTTCACCACCTGAATCTACAATGAGGAAGGTCATCTTTTTTCCATTAATATACCACTTACAGTTCGGAGATGTATGTTGATCCAAGGGATATTGGTCAGTCCAGCTGCAAGACGTCAGCTGGTCTTAGAGGGCACTTCTTTTTTAGCTTTGAAGACCTGTGCAAAGGTGCTGAACTCAGCCAGGAGAGAATGATCTGAATGTCCTAGAGAGCCATCGACCACCAGATTATGTAACTCACCCCAGAAACCCAGGAGAAACAATTTACGCTTCCATTTAGAGCCTATTTGTAGCTTCTCATCCGGAGGCATGCCTAAGCCACCTCCTTCCCCATCTGTACTTCAATTGTCTCAGAATGCAAAAGTATCTGGAGCAGGATCTTCCTCCCAAGACAGTCCTGAAAGCCATCTTAAAATTATGGTCCTTGTGTGAAAAATGAGTCACTAAGAACCACAAGACACTCTGCCTTCTCTGAGTACTTCTAAGCCAAGTTTTCATAGTGTTTTGTTTAACTTGATCTGGAGATTTGATACTTATTAAAATTATTTCCCTTTAAAATGCCATTTGTGCTCATCCCCAGATTTTAAATACATTTGAGGGGAGAAGGCTGGAGCAGATAACGGTGATCTGAATACCTCACAGGTTAACAAATTTGTATTGACTTGGTATCTTTATGTGGCATTTGCGTCTGAAGCCTGCAGTCAAAACCAGGGCTCCACTATCCAAGGCACCATCACACCAGTCCCTGAGAGCTACACGACTGAGCAACCGCTTCCATCCCCGGGTGCCTTCCCCTGGCTGGAGAGCAGGAGCCAGCAGCCCCTGTCTTGGCTGTCCAGCTGCTCTGCAACTTCTCCTGCTCACCCCTCCCAAGGAGGCACTAGGTCTGCGTAGGCTGGCAAGGACCTTCCTTGCCCTCTGCAGGTGCCCAGTTCAGCCCAGTGCTGCCAACTTCTGCCACGGCTTGTAAGGGGAAAGGCCAAAAACCAAGAACTGAAGCCCACCAGAGAAGCAGTCAGACCACCCTCTCGCTGGATCTGGCAGGCTGAGTTATGGCAGGGGACGAGTCAAGTAATTCCTCCAGCCTCACAGGGAGACTTGTGGTCCAGAAGTCCCATCTCCTGCTGGCCTGCTCCATGTGCTAGCCACTGGTCCACATCATCCGTGCATCCAAAACGTCTGCTCGGGGAGCAGATGCTTCTCCAAGTTCAGCCGTCTGTTTGCAGCCCTCGTTGGCATAGAAACACCCTTTCCAACTAACCTGCTGCAAAATATACATGTACAGAACTATTCTGCAAACAAATTCTCTCCTTTTTTCTTCCTTTCTGTCTTTCTTTCCCTTTTTTCTTTTTGGCCTGTGAGAGTAAGGAGTCAGGAGAAGTGTGAATCTGGGTCTTTTTAATTTTGAAGCATTTCAGGCTCTTTGCAGACTGTTGCCAGGCTGTGTATCTGCTTCCTACCGATGGTAACAGGCAGGCAAAATACTAAGCAAACTTCCCCCTCATTCAGCCCTGTCCTCTGCATGTTTTAGAGAAGAGAATGAGAGCTGGGCCTAATAACTATGTGAATTGCTCAAAGCAGGAAACAATCAAGTGAGGATTAGTGAACCCAGGGCTTTTGAAAGGTTAGGACAGACCCCTTAAAAGGAACCTGAACTGCTGCCAAATGCCCCATCGTATTGGAAAGTGTGTGTCCTGCATACCTGTCACTTCCCATCAGTGCTAGACCCTTGATGGGCTCATACTGCCTTTGGCAAAGCTGGAGGAGAAGGTGTCCTGGGCCAGCCTCGTCCCTTGTTGCAACTGCTGAGTTTAGAAGTCAGGAAGGCAATCCCTGACAAAACCTCCTCTTCTCCTGCCTGTATCCAGCCCTTTGGCAAGGCCCATCCCCAAGGAGTAACCATGTCGTTCCCCTGGAAAGAAAGGGAATATGGTCCTCTTCCACATACTGGTGGAAAGCAAAAGTGCTCAGCTCCTGAAGCTTGGCCTGAAAACCCATCAAAGGAAGGGCTCCCACTGGTGAGCAAAGCTGGTATATTGGAGGGAAGGCAGCAAAACACCTTATCCTTTGCTCCAGCGTCACGCAGCCTTGTTTGTTTATCTCATTAGTCACACAGCTTCTCTTCCAGATGAAGGCTGTTCCTGCTCCCAGGATGGATCTGGACACAAGCAATGTCTTCAAGATTCACAAACAGGTGAACCTGCAGAGCTAAAGTCTCAACCCGGTTTTCCTAGGTTGTTCCTAGGATAACAACATCTTAACTGTGCAGTATCCAGCTGTGCCTTTGGCTTGAAGAAAGGAAATAGTAAGACGAGATTTTGCCAGGGGATACAGAAAACAAGTACACTCTTCTTTTTGCTCCTGTGAAGATTCAGGAAGGCTTGTGGTGTGCCTAAAAGGTGGAACAGAGGAAAAGGTCAGTGAAGAACATGCCTGCAGCGTGAAGGCTGAAGATGCGTGCAATGAATTTCATCTCAGTACATTGTTTTCTAGCTAGCGTTGGGTATAAAAAATATACGCATCAACTGTGGCTAGTTGCTGACTCTGAGAAAAGAAAGCACGCTGCACTTTGTGTCCCTGCCCAATTAACTAGTAGAAAATAGGATGTGTGATAGCTTGTGTGGCATGAGGGGCTTGACATACCATCTAGGTGATGCCGAGACGCAGTACCCGGAGTGAGCGACAGGCCTTTTTAACCCGAGTACCTGCAGACAGAGTGTTGGCTGTCTGCGGTGCCCACGGAGGGGTGTGAAGTTACAGCCCATCGTGGAGGTACGATGACATTCCGGCATGCTGCCATTTTCATTACAGCCTTTGTCAAAAAGACGAATACAGATGCTGTGATGTTTTTTTTCATCTTCTGTTCTTGTCTCAGCACTGGCTATCAGAGTGAGCCATCGGTCAGACGGCAGTGCTGATAGATCTTCATTTTCACTGTGTGCTTTCAGTCACTTTTGTGACAAAGATTACTAGACTAGAAAATAGGATGCCATTAATCCATTCCACTGGCAAGATTAGGACTAAAGTGGAACGGGGGAAATGGCACAAGATGTGCCTCTCCAGTGAACAAAGATAGCAGCATGAGGGAATGAAATTACTCAAAATGAAGCAAAGTTTGTCTGGGAGGTAAAATCCAAGCAATCTGTACCATGCTGTGTTCACTTGTAGCCCTGCCGTTTGGGTCCCTCCTTTGAAGTCTTGCCTCTGTGGTTCGTATACCATGTCCAGCACGATGGGGCAATCCAGGCTGCACCCGGGGTACAACTGTGCTGTAAATGCTGAAAATAGACCCAGGCTAATGCATCTAAGCAGGTATGCCTGTGACTCAGTGGGGCTGGAGGATCTAGCACGGCTGCGCAATGCCTCATGGCAGTGTTTGAAGGATGTGTGACTACAGATTGTGTCCTTCCTTCCCCCTTTCCACCAGGGACCTTCTATGTCATGTTTAGCAAGGTTATCTATGTTTTCTCATTTCTGTCTCTTCCAGTGAGGAACCATTTTCAGCCAGCAGCTCTAGTTATGTGCTGCACCAACCTGGTGTGCTTAAGGCACATGGATGAAGTAGACAAAAGCTACCTCACCGTGTCCTCAGCAAGCGTCACGTCCATCTGCCTTCATGCCTCCTCTAGAAAGGTCAGACACGTGTTCA
The DNA here is from genome assembly GCF_964289735.1 of Phaethon aethereus. Classification (NCBI taxonomy): domain Eukaryota; kingdom Metazoa; phylum Chordata; class Aves; order Phaethontiformes; family Phaethontidae; genus Phaethon; species Phaethon aethereus. The sequence continues at coordinate 7,698,635 of NC_138587.1, forward strand.
GCAGGCTGACTAGGACTGGCTGTCAGCAGGGGCTGGGATGAGGCTCAGGCAGAGCAGGACGTGTCAACCATTGCCAGCACACCCTCTCCCTGTGAAGTCTGCAGCAAAGAGTCTCGGAGCTATAAAATGTCATCCGGCTGTTACCAGCCTGTCGCATTAGCTTCTTGATGGTACCCAGTTCTTTCTGATCTCACGGGTCACTTCTAAAACATTCCTCTAAATACATACAAAGTTGATTATAATAAATAGGGGGACTATAAACTTTTGAAGAAGAGATTTTTTTAAGCTTTAGGGCTCATATCCAAAGATATGTGATCCAGGAGATCTTAGGTCCCCCTCCTGCAGCCCAGGAAGAGTTAAGTTATGGACTCTAACACCCTAAACAGTAAGAGACTCACTTCCCTCTGAAGGCATTTCTGCCCGTTCAGTCAGTCACACTGCAGTATCCGTGTCTCTCTCCTGCTGCTTTTATAAATAGTAATGAGGGAATAATGTTGCTGTCAAATAATAGATCATTACACTAAATTTGTAGGGAAAAAACGCCATTGCATTGCAATATACAGTTTCTGAGGTAGAGATAAGCATGGCTGAGAAATTCATGTGTGGGCATCCCTAAACTACAGCATCAGATCCAAATTCAGCCCAGATGTTCTTCTGTGACTGGGTTGGGATCTTTAGCCCTGGAGATCAAAAGACCCCCAGCTCTGGGGACAGTGGCTGTTGATCCTGCTCCCCTGCTGCCTTCTGCCTTGTGCTGCCTCCTCAGCTGGTGAAAGTCCACTGAATTCAGGGAGGAAGTCCTAGGAAAATTGAACAAGACTTTCCTTTGATTTGCTCATCTGGCCACCTCCTTTTGCTATCTGTTGTACTGTAAATACTGGGCGATTTATGGCTTGTGTTGCCATCTGCCACTCCAGGAAGAGGTACTTCCCAGCTACCCTTAAACTGCAGCGTTGCCCACCCTGTCTCTACCCAACACCAGCCCTAGACTTGCCCCATTGGCATTCGAAGTACTGCTGGGTGGGCACCGCTCCCACCGTGCCTGCCTGGAGGAAAGGAGATGCACTGGTGTCCTTAACACATTCCTTTTCTGGGTCACTGGAAACTGCCTCAGGAGCTGAAGTGACATCCAGAGCTGCAAACTGGGCAACAGGCTCTCTAACCCAGATACTTCGTGCAAAAGCTGAGTTGACTGGCTCAAGTTTGGACATCTGTCATGTGCCTCCTCCTCTTGCCGCTCCATTTCCCTGCACTGCAGGAGAACCAGGGGTGCTCAAATGAGGAAGGCATTTTTTGGCAAAGGCTACACAGACAAAGTCTTGATGCTTTTTTCTACACAAGATAGGCAGGCCAGCCTACAAACAGGTGGCAGCTGTGCAAGGCATGTGTATTTTCTTATTTCTAGCCCCCTTTATATCAAAACCCAGCCTACCAAATAAGCCACCAGACACCTTTCTCATTTGCAGATCCTTCCTCCAAAGGTGAATCTCTATCTACTCCTGGGCATGGCAGTGTCCTTCCCTCCCTCCCTGCATCTACCTTTATGCATTTCGGCCTTTCACCCGCTGGAGTCCAATTCTGAAGTCCGTAAATGTCTACCAGTGACCTTCGAATCAACCCCTAGGATGGTACAGTCTCAGAGAAACAAGTTGGAGCTTCATTCTTTATTTTAATGGACGTAAACTCTAGCAAATTTCTAAACTTTGCTTTTTTAAAACACAGGACGATAAGAAAGGTTCTTAATGGAGATGTACCCGCATACCTTGCTTACACAAAATCACCCATTATGATCCATTAGTATATTACCAAAGTGAGGACTGAAGATCTTGATCTTGTGTCACTTCTCATTTCCAGGCTAACCTATAAGCTTCTCTAGAGATAATTTTGTAAACATACATGACAGATTGCTGAGAATGTGTATTCATTGCTTAAATCAGTACATCCGGCAAGCAATCCCAAGCACAGAGCAGGGAAAGGCTAGCAGGTTATGCTGTTGAAAGCCTTGTGGGATTTCTCCAAGCTCGATGCATTTTATGTCATGTATTTGGTATGCTGGTAGTGGATCTGTTCTAAAGAAATTGGTTTAAACATTTTCAGGCACACTTTCTGCATGTAAATCTTTGCCAGTAATTATCATATGTAACCAAGGAGTTTTGTTAATGATCAAATAAAATAAATGATCCCGTTTATTTCTTTCGCTCTCTTCATTATAATGTTTTGGTCTTAAAATCCAATTACAGATAGTCTGGCTCTGTGCTAAGTTTTGCTTCCAACCTCCTTTGTAGGTCCATTCTCAGAACTGTATTTCAGTAATCTGTTGACAACATGGCAGTTTCTTCTGGACCACTAATTTATAGGCAAGGAAACAAATGGCTCTTGCAGACAGTAGAAGCAGAAGAGTAAGCAAATCAAAAAAGCAGATGGTAAGTAAAGCCACTTAGTGTGATTCAGGTTCTTAAAGAGAATAAGTTCACTGCATTGAGCAATTCCAGTATGTTATGAGAAGCATCTATCCTGAGCAAAAGGTGGGCAGTGCACAGTAATGACACCTGATTGAAATTCAGAAGGAAACAGCAATGCAGGCTTTTACAGCAAAAGCTGAGAATCACAAGGAGACTGAGCACAAATTATTTTGATGGCTAACTGAAACAAGTAGAGTGTGTTTGGATTCTTTCTTTCATGAATCAAAAGTCCATGTTCAGGCTATTTCCCCGCCCCCCTTAAGTGAGGAGCTGTAAGTGAGAAGTGAAGATCCCCCATGAAATCTCGCATCCAAGTTCTCCTGTGCAAGCACTCACAATTTCTTCAGCCACAGGCTTACAGTAAGGGCAAGTGCAGGGGTGAAAGAGCAAAGCACTGGGATGGTAAAACCACAGAGCTGAGGTCATGCCTGTCATTTCTCCAGAGCATGCAAGTCATCTGTTTATTCCAACCCCTTTGCTGTCCAAATACTCCTGCAATTACCCCTACCCCAGATGGCAAAGGTGAACTACAAAAATGTTCCCTGCGAACAACCTGTACCCTCTCTTCTCCCCTTCTGTGCTAAAGAAAGGCTGGAGAAGAGGCAAGAGCGCAATACAGGTGTTAGTAAGAAAACAAAAGAGTTAACTGCAGAGAAAGAAGAGGAGCAGTGATGAGAAGTGCAGGTAGTGGAAAATCCTAGAGGGCACAAGAGGAGGACATGAGGAGAGACTGCTTCTGGGGCATAACCAGGGAAAAATACCTCCTTAATAAGGCAGAGGCACACAGCTTCCAGTCTCAGCATGTCCCAGACATCAACCCGTGTGATCAGCACATTTCTGTGTATTACAGCATCTTCTTCAAGTCACTGGAGATGTTCCAACTTTCTGCTCATTATCATTTTCCTCTCTGAACTGGAGGTGGCTGAACTCTGAAATAAGGTAGCTTGGGCTTCTCAGCACAGAGCGTTGAGAAATCATGCCAACAGGTAGAGGTAGGCAGAAATCTCTCACGGGCTTTTGTTTAGGATGTGCACAGTCAAGGATAGGGACTCTCTGCTGGAGCCTCCTCCTCTTTCCAGCTGCATGCCAGCCTGCAGCACTGCTTCCACCATCCACCTCAGGCCAGGCATGGCCCCACTGATTTTAGGAGGTCCTGTGAAGGTGACCTGTCCTTGCAGTGACTGCTAAAGAATTTTTATCCAGCCAGAAAAGAAGTGGGACAGCTACAGCTCTTTCACTCCTTTAACGAAAAAGGATCTGACAGTGATTTCCTCACCGCTGTTCCATGCCTTGCTGCCGTTAAGCACCCCCAAAATAAAGGCTGTCAGTAAGGAAGGCATTTACTGTAATAACTGGACCAGGCTCACTTCACTTTAAACAAGGCTGATGCCAGTTTTTACTGCATTTGTTCAAGACAGTGGGGGGGAAAAGGAAGTTTTCCTATCCAGAGGGGCTTGATGAAGCAGTACACCTGCAAAGTAGAGGGACAGAAGAGTTTTTCCTTCTTTCTAGTCCCCTCTCAGCTGTAGCAGCACTGCACAAATGCACATATAAGCAAAGATTACTCTGTCAGCAGTAGCACTGAACCACCTTGTCCTCAGGGTACGTTTCCATGTACCACCTACGTGATGTGGAAGAGAATAGGAGAGGTCTGGGTGGGACAGGTGACAGCTGAAGACGTAGGAAGAGCCCTGTATCCTAGAAGGTCCCCGAAGAGCAACGGCTGTAGGAAGGCAGTGCGGAGCTGGGCTGTTAGTGCAGGGTCTCATTGACAGGGACCCCTTTGAAGAAGATGGACAGGTAGCCAAGTCTTACAACTTATATTTTGCCTTAGAAGGAGAGAGAGATATAATCTGGCAGTCTGCATATTTCAGCTGGGTAGTTCATATTTTCCTGCGCCTCATCAGCCACCCTGGATCAGGCAGCCCCTGCCTGTCCCTGCCTTGTTCACTCTTGCAGTTGTGGCTGCAGCCGCTTTCTCTCTGGGAAGAATTTCAGCCTCCATATCTACTGATGGCCAGCTCTGATCCGTCACCTGCTCACGGCAAGTGTTTTTAGCACCCAGAGCATGGCAGTCCTTGCAGCAGTGCCAGTTCCCGAGCAGCCCTGATGCCCAAGGTAGGTGTTACATTAGTGGTGTGTTTGGCAGCGGTGGCTTTCATGGCCTTGCTTCAGTGGGACATCGGACATCACTCAACAGTGGCTCCAGCAAACAGCATCGCTGCCCTTGGCACTGGGTTGCTCAGGAGACCCCTTTTCCTGCTTGACTTGTCTGTAGCTCAGACCTCTCAGAGGTTATTGATTTTTTTTCCCCATTCTCTCTCAAGTTCTCCCAAGGCGAGGGATGATTTAAGCGTTGTTTTTAAAGGTTTATGGTGACACAATTTAAAAATGGCATTGAAGGCTCTGATCTCTTGGCAGCGATGGGAGGACTTGCTTCTGGCTTCTGTAGAGAAAAAATATTGGTATCCTGATCTTCAGGATCACTTTCTTCACCACAACAGTTGTTACTCCATGCTGACCACCCTGAATGCAAAGTGTTGCTCTTCACTAGTTTGGGCAAAACTTGGAGTCCTTGGAGGTCTGAGGTAAAGCTCTAGGATATGGTGCTATATTAAAGCTATTTTAGTGTTATTACTTAACCAGTTCCTGTGCAGCTACACTTCCTTGAGCACTTTAGTGGTAAATTCATCAAGTTTAGAGAATCTTGAGGGATCCCAATGGTTTGGCTGTGCAAACAGTGATGGAGAAAATACTTAACAGCTTGGTTAACTCCCACCAAAGTTGGGACGGAAATTCCATTGAGATTGGCCCACAGTCCCAACGGCCCTTCTATAAATGTGAGTCTGTCCACTGTGGTGGCCTTGTGCATCTATGTCTGTTAATAAAAGATCAGGCATTCAACTTATCCATACAAGCTACTTAACCATCTTTAGCATTTCAGAGATGGCCACTAAGGTGTGTTTTACAACCGTGATAGTAGTTTCTTCTAGGCAAAACTATGTGTCATACCTGGCCATGGCTATGCTCAGTGCTAGCCACATGATCCTGCAGAAAAGAAGGAGAATACTGCTTTCAAATATCTTGAAAATATTGAATTATTGCAGGATTTAATGTTCAGTAGATGAAATTACCCTTTCAAGTGACCTCAAATGTAATAAAGAACCAGGACTAGTCAGTGCAATGCTTTTATTGCAGAAAATCACAAAATGATGTACTGTAGCAGCATAAACTTGTCATAAATTACCTTGAGTAATGAACCATGAAAAAAATGTAAACTGTGTATTTCTGGGGGAGGATGCCTGTGGTGGGTAAAATACATACATAGATCCCATAAGAAAATTGTAGGTGTAATTTAGTTGGTTTTCTTATTTCCTACTGAGACTCAATCATACTGGGTTGACCACAGTGATGTCTGTGGCAAAATTCCTGTACATATCAGTGAGTGTAGAGTGTCGTTGTTATAAATTAGTGGAAATGACCTGTCCATGTCAAAAGACATGATCAGGTATCAGAACCACCTGCATTTTTTTGGTTCACGCTTTCTGCATCCCCTACATTTTGGGGTTTGATTCTGGTTCAGTCATTTAGATCCCACTTCGTTGTCTTAAGTCCTGCCATTTTTCCGGAAAATATATAGGGCTGGCTCCACAGCTGATATAAATATGTGCAGTTCCATCACTTCAGTGGAGCTACGCTGATTTATATCACGGCTAGGAGACTCTTTGTGAAATTCATCAGTGTAACCGCTTCATATTAACTGGTATGAGGGAGGATAAAATGCACAGTGACTTTAACTTGACTGTGAATCACTGTTTTCAGGCAGTAGGGCTTCTCGCTGAGAGATGTGTCCTGCATTAGGAGTGCATTTATCCTTTTTTTTAGGAAAATGTTGGCCAGGTCAAGCTATCCTTTGTATGAGGGGATTTAGTCCCTTTTCAAAAGGGCAGGCAATGGTATGACTACCATATGCTGCAGCTGCAGGGGGGTTTCTTGGGTTCATGTGTATAAGCACGCTCATAGCTTGACCCAACTGTACGAGTCTTTGAATGACGATACTGCAACGCCAAATAGGCTATGATAGAGGGAAGAGAGGAGAGAGGATAACATCCTATTTGTACCTTAAATAGAGCTACACATGTGTGGAAAGTTCACTGCTGAGCAGGAAGGGCAGAGAGCCTAAAAAAAGAGATGCTCTCATCAGCCAGCATGCTGCAGTTGTGCATGAGGGTTCAGAAGGGCGGCATGAGGACATCTCTGCAGCCTGTACTTGCTCTTCACCTCCAGCTGAGTCACACGTGCACTGACCTCCAAGCAATCCCCGTAAAATTAAGGGAAATTCTCCGCACACACAGAAGCAGCTGTGCAATGGGTGTCTCGTTTGGACAGGCCTGCAGGACACCTACTCTCCGTGCCACCACTCATCACAGGTGCTTCCTGCCGGTGCTTTGAAATTGGAGTTGTGTGAGAGCCCAGCTGCAATGTGCCACCAGCAGTGCCAGGGCAGGTGAAGCCCTCGTCAGGGTCCTGGGTGCTGGCAAGTGTATATACATAAAATACACTGAGAGGCTGCATATTTACTTTCTCATGCTGTGGTTGTGTAAATTTGGTGTAAGCTGTGGGCATGGAAATTTAGAAGTGCTGGGCTTGCATAGTTAAAGTCCTTATACGACTCCTGCTCTTACCATTGCCTGCTGGGGAAGTGCCAGTGAATATTTTTGTAGAGCTAATAGGGCATACAACCATCTCCTAGCCCTTTCAAATGGTGTGCAATAAAACTCAGAGGGCTGACTCTTGAATTGGTTAACTGAAATGAGAATAATTTTGAATGCAACTATATTGTAATTGATATATTTTTTTTATTTGTAAAAGATAAAGAAGTGAGTCTGAACTAACATATCAGATTTGAATTATCTCACAGCTGGGTGGATTTCATCCAGTCTATTGAGGAGATTAAGTTCAGCATCAAGTCCAGCATTTTAATTGTTATTAAATATTTGTATAGCAACTAGAAGCCACAGTTGATAGCAGATAGCTAGCATGCTAGTGCTGCGTATCTGCAGGAAAATCCCTAGCTGGAAGAGGGTCGTAATCAAACTAGACAAGATGGACAAAGGATGCATTGTCGGGGCAGATGGGACTGGAGGTTCGGAGGAGGTCTGTGGCAGAGCTGGGGACTGAAATCATATCTTAAGGACAGCAAGATTGTTCAACTGAGCTTAGCCTAAAATAGTCTCATTTTTTACAACAAATTTCGCCAATCATCCAAACAATTTTCAACAGATGTGGTAAATTAACAGTTTATTAAGCTCTGTAACATCTTATGAAGGGATGTGGTAAACTGTGTGTTCGTTGTAATCTCTGAGTTAAGGTTGGATTTCTTTCTCTTAGACATGTCTGCATCATCCACAAATCCCTGGGTTAAAGCTGGGAAGTGCTGGGTACATTGTGGAGGTCTTTGCTAGGCAAGAGCTTGAGCTAAGTGACAGTGATGGTACCTCACAGCTTCCAGATGTATGAACCTGGGGGACCTTCTGAGCCCTGAGCAAGACCCCAACCATGGGCTGTCTGAACTTCCCTTTTAAAGATCTTTTACTTCAGTTCAAGGCTGTTGCTGACAGTAATTTGAACTAAATGGATATAAACTCCCATTTTTCCAGTTGTAAATCACTGAAAAAGGAAAGAAAGATGAAACTCTCTAAGACTTTATCTATTTTGAGAACGAGGCAAAAGAATGTAGAATTTATTCCGGGTTTTATTCCCTGCGAAACAATTATTGTAAGTGACCATAAGCAGACGGCAAAGTTTTGGGCTTACTTATCTTTGAACTTCACCTCAGGACTCTGAGGATGAAGTGTGAGATCAGTGAGGTTGGGACATGAACCAGGCACATCACTGCTGCCTGCTTGCCAGGGAGCCATGAGAAGTACTCTTATTCATCTCTCTAATCCTCATGGCACATGATGAATTACTGGCATTAATCTATCTGGCCATAACAGCTTCAGAGCTCACAAGTCATATGTTCATGCCACTGCCTTTTGTAAACATGTATTTTAAATATGCATTGATCGGGTATGCACTGTTATTATTCATCAAAATGTTCTCATCTCCTAACACTTAATAACAATAATAAAGATTGATGCTAAGCTCCAACACAAAAAAAAGGCTGCATGACCATGTATTTATTTTGCAAGTTTAATTAAGGCTGTTTGTTACAACAAAAATTAATGTTATTGTCTTCCCAAGTGCAGCATAGCCAATATGAAATAACTGGATTTCACACTGCAGCTATCTGAAATGGCACTGGGCTGGAATCAGTCAAAAGGAGATGATACCCTAGATGCATTTGTGCTTATATCTTTTTGAGCTGATGAATGGTAAGAAAAAACAGTTACTGCAGTTTTCTTTCAGTGGGGGTAAATGGGTGGTCTGAGCCGCCTTGTTTCATCTCTCACTCTATGAGTGCCACTATGGGTGAACTTAGATAAATTATTTACCCTCTTAGGACTTTGTTTACCTTTCAGGAACTTGTTGGATTGAACCCAAAATTAAGGAAGGGCTTTTAAACTATAAATGAAATGGGGAAAAAATTGTTTATGGATATATTGCAATTAGTCCTTGACGTTATTTGAAGCAGAAACCTGGTCTTTTGATGGGCTGGAAACTGCCAGGCAGTGAGTCAATGCATTTTGCTTTCCTCCAGCGGCACCATGGTTGAGAGTGAGATTGGCCAACTTGAGCCTCTGTGTGAGAGGAGGACACAGGGGTGCTTGCTGTGACCAGGGGCACCAGCCCTCCTCTCTGAATTCAGCCAAAAGCACATGCTGGGCTTGATTGATGCATTAGAGAGGAAGGAGAATGCTTCTGTCTCTGGAGAGCTGCTCTTCTCCTTTTCCAGGCAAAACTTCACATTAAACCCCCAACGCTGGTCCCAGTCTTCTAAAGATTCCCCAAAAAACACCAGCAGAAGCACGAGCAGCCATTGCCCTTGCATGTGGTCTCCCGCTCCCGTGCCAAACTGCTGGGCAGTTTCAGACCACCCCAGCACCCTTTCCTCCATGCCCATCCCTGGCAGGACTGACTATCCAGTGCCCGGCCGGAGCCAGTCCATGAGGACTGTCACACAGGAGCTCCCAGCATCTCATCCTCTGTGGGATTTTGAAGGCAGTGGTCTCTGCTTCTGAAGCTTCACAGGCAAGAGAAATGGGTAAAAACCTCACATTTTCTATATGTCTCTGGAACTGAAGTCTCTGGCCTTTACCCTTGCAAGAAGCAGATGGCATATCCTGTTACTGCAAATGGGTTTCAAAGTAAGATGTATTTGATTTGCTTTATTTAAATCAATAACTCTCAAATGTAGTTTGGATTTGCCATCTTGATATGCTCACTTGAAATTGGTGTGAGTATATTAGGTTGCAAAGAAGCAAGGACGGTCACAATGAAGGACGTCAGACACAACCTACCTACCACTTTTCTCTTCCCTTTTTTTACTGTGCAATGCAGTGTTTGTATCTCCCAGACCTTTAGCTTCCATCAGTGCTACTAGCTCCCCTCCCTCCCAGCGTATTCAGATCTTGAATGCAAATTCGCAGCTACCTGACAGAGTAAGATGGTAGGCTTGAAAAATGTTTGTTTGGCTGGAACTGTTTTCTAAATGCAATGTTCCTCTGGGCAAATTTATCCACTGGCTTCTGAATATCCATAATCAGAAAAATTTCGGCAGGTCTGGCTTTATCCAGCAGAGGGCAAAGCCACCGGCTGGCAGCCTGGGCTGTCTGGGAGCCCCTTCCTACCTCCACACCGCCATTTCCCTTAAAAACAGGATGAAACATCCCCAGACCCCAAGAATGGTGCATGGAAAATGCATGTTTGGAAAACAGGCCCTTTTTGTAGATGGGATGAGCCAGCATTCTTGGTAACTGGGCAGGGTGTTTTCATCATCTGTCATTTATTAGCTTTTTCTCCCTGTGTTGCATTTCATAAAGTGTGAGATTAAGGACCCTTTCTGCTGTGAGAGCAGCAAACAGATGGCTTTTGCTGGAAAGAGCATGATCTGTGAGTAGAGCAGGTAAAGGGAAGAAGCATGGGGAAGAGCATGGCCAAAGGTCCACCCAAGGAGAAACAGTATGTTTCAGCCCCTCTGCCATAGAATCATAGAATAGTTTGGGTTGGAAGGGACCTTTGAAGGTCATCTAGTCCAACACCCCTGCAATAAGCAGAGACATCTTCAAGTAGAGCAGGTTGCTCAGAGGTCAATCCAACCTGACCTTGATGGGGCATCTATCACCTCTCCGGGCAACCTGTTCCAGTGTTTCATCTTCCTCATTGTGAAAAATTTCTTCCTTATATCTAGTCTAAATCTACCCTCTTTTAGTTTAAAACCATTACCCTTTGTCCTATTGCAGCAGGCCCTGGTAAAAAGTTTGTCTCCTTCTTTCTTGTAAGCCCCCTTTAAGTACTGGAAGGCTGCATATTCTGCCACCTTACAATACCCCTCATTTTATGGCTCTTTATTGCTTATCCTCCCACCCCAATCACCATCAATATACTTCTGTACATGAATAGCTCACGATCGCTGTGTCTGCTCACTGAAAGGGGAGTTTTCAAGGTGAAACTTTTTAGGACCGGGCTGACCCACTGCCACCATGAAGATCAGCAGGAGCAAATGACAACGCACTTGCCATAAAAGTGTGGAAATTGGACTACAATTCATCCACCTCAGCATGCCAGCTCCAGATATGACCAAGAGCATTAGAGGATGCTCAAGCAAATTGTGCTAGGAACATCCTGATTAATTAGTTTACAAAAGCTTTTCCTAATCCTAAATTGTCAGGGATCACCTTGCTCTGCACAGCAGAGGATTTTGATCCTTTACAAAGCTCTTTCTATAAACTGTTGCTAAAAGTTATTCCTTCCTCAAATCTACTGAGTTCTTGGCTCAAAAATGAGATCATTTCTATCTGTGTTTTATAAAGTTATGATCAAATTCTAATCAAAACATTAACCCCAAGGTATTTCCAGACGTCTTGCCAATAACTAACAGAGACAGTAAATACGATTTGATACCTTAGAGCTCCTCCAAGTCTGATTCTCATTGAGATGAAAAGCCTTTGGGCAACCGAGAATTTGGCTGCTATGCTGCTGACAAAAATCTAATCAGAAATAGGGGTGGGATTCCCAGTGGTTCCCGAGAGATTCTTGCCTGGCTATGAAACAAGCATTTAGGGTTTTCATTTCTGGCAGTTGTCTTTTGGAAAAATAAAACCTCACATTTTACTGCGGGCCCTTCATACAAAAGGAGTTTTAGAAAACAGAGAGATCTGCAAAGCCACACACAAAAAGAGGAGAAGGAGGGAAAATTAGACAGAGGAAACATCTGCTAAAGTTTTCCTGTTATTTCAGGAATGTTTGTATAACTCAATCATTCCCTAACTCTTTTCGTATCACAGACAACATCTTTGCTAAAAGATTGCCCTGCGTCCCACTCCCCATCACATAACCTCTCTCCCCGCCTGTGTTTTCTGACACAGAAAAGCAGTGTCAGGAATGTACTTAATGCATCAGAGTTTTGTTTTAATGGGGCTGAGCCGCTGGAGACGAGAAGGGCGTTGCAGCTTCGCTGGTCTCCAGCGCGCTGCTGGCAGTGGCTTTGCCAGCCACAACTGGAGACCCCCTGAATCTCTTCATCTCCTCTTGCAGCTCTTAAAGCACGCTGAATTATGCGGTGCTCCATAACCTACGACTAAAGCCCTTTGCGTCCAGTAGAGAGAAAACACCCACAGAAATGAGGCAGCCTTGTGTTTCTCGTTATAAGGTAATGCAAAAGGCTGGTCTCGTTAAACTTTTAGTAGCAGTTGGTTTTAGATCTGTGCATAAAGAGTGCTGAATACTGGCCTGATTATTGAATTTGCTCAGATCTTGCTGAAATTGTAATAGATGGAGTGCGCTACATTTAGGATAAAAGGTAAAAACTCACTTGGATTGACCTGGTGCCATCATAAATGAATCATCACTTAGCTATTAAGATCCATGCTCAATCACGCAATTTAGAGCATACTGAAAAGAAGCACCAGCTGATTCATGTAACAATATTGCAGCACATTTGCCTGCTTGTTCGCAGTGAAATATCCTGGATGCTGGATGGACTTGGATGCACTTTGGTTGCAAAGCTGGAAGAGTGTCCCTGCTGGATGTATCTACCTATCTCCATGTAGACTGAAAATCTCTCTTCTGTCCAAGCAGAAGGAAAAAAAGTAAGAGAAAGCTTCAACCACACACTTTGGTGGTCACCAAGGGGTATTCTGTCCCTCTGGACGATCTGGTCTCTGTTGTCATCTCAGGTCCTGACTTCTTTCCTGGTGCTGGCCATGCTGTCATCTGCAATGTGGACACCTGCACCCTGGAGAATGGCCAGAAGAGACCACATTGTCTCAGTTTCTTGAGCAGCTTTCTGAAACAACTCCTCTAGGTTGGGTTTGACGCAGTAATATGGGCTCTCAGTCCTGTTACTGATCCCCTGAGGGTCTTCCCCTCCTCCATGCCTGTACAGGAGACATAACAAAATCCATCCTGCAAGGAAACAATTTTTTTTTTCTTGCTCAATCAGAAACATATGATATTAACCTTTGGGGAAAAATACATCAAGTTTTACATTTGCTCCTACAGTAACATTAGGAATTGATTTTAGGAAAGACTGCAGCAGTACTACTTAGTTCTTTAGCAGTACTGTAAAAATAGGTATCAAGTTACTAGTATGGGAATCATTGCCTAGATACCATAATAGCAGGCAGTATGGGAAAACCTTAAATAGACAGTGGTTATGCATGTAAGTGAGAGCATGTAATTTAGTGTGGGAATGACTGGGCTTAACACCTGTATTTAGACCTTAAGTATGTTCAGCAAAGTAACTTCCAGAAGCCTAAATTAATAAACTGTGTGGTGTTTTTCTTCTCATTAGACAGACTTGACTCCTTGTTTCCATTACCACTGCAGGCCAAGTAGGGCACTTCTCTCCCTCAGGTCCAAGGACTGAGCGATGATTTCACAAAGCCCTCCCCAAAAGCTGCCTTTCCTCTGCCCCCTCGCTTCCAAGTGGGAGCAGTGAGATGAAGGGGGCTCATGGCCAAAGGGTCCTGTGCAGATCTGCTCTTGAGATCATGGCTCTACAGAGGCTGCAGGCGTTAGGCTGTCTGGATGAGGAAGAAACTGTGTCTCTCTCCCTGTAGATGCCAAAATATCCTGCTTATATTAAAAAAAAAAAAGAACTAATGCAAACTTACGCCTCCCTTAACTCCCACATGTTTCAAACATCAGAAAACACTGCCTGCTAGTAGTCGTAAGCCTCTTCCTAGTAAAGATACTGCCCAAACCCTCCTTCTCTTCATTTTCTCCCCACTGAGACATTACCTGTGTGCTCTCTCATGCAGACAAGCAATACCTGCCAGATGTCCTCTGCTCACACAGCTGCCTTCTTGCCTCATGTGTAACATCTGGGCACTGGTTCCTGTTCCAGCTCCATAAGGAGCTAAATACTCTTATATTTATCTTGAGTTAGGGTAGTTTGCCATGCCACCAATTTCGAGGAAGCTTCCCACAAACCTCAGTCTAACGTGTAGCACAGACCCTTCCACTGTGAATGTCGTGAAAATCACTGCAGTGTGGGATCAGCCATTTATGTTGTACAGCATAAGACAATGTAAAATAGCATAACTTTATGTGCATGTGTATGGATGTATCGGTGCACATGACTCTCTATTTCTCTTTAGAAACCAAGTTCTGTGAACATGAAAGGAAGAAAAGCAGTAATCCACTGGCTGAATTAGAGCCTTTGGGTAAACAAGAGGGGCCCACTGAAACCAAAAAGAGTTTGCAAAGTTTTCTCCCCATTATATATATCTCTGACAGCACTCCTCTAAAATTGAAAGTATGTGCTAGATATGAAAACCAATTAGCGAGCATAGAATAATCCAAATCTTGCGTCTAGGAAGCATTTTGCTGTATTTATTTTTTCCCACAATCAAGTGATCTTTAAGAAGTTGGGTTCTGCTTTCTGTCAGAAGCAAATTAATAACCTCCATTTCTTCTTCCCTGCTTTAGAAAGAAGGTTTGTGTCAGTAACGGATCAGAGAACGCGCAGAGGTTTCTGATCAATTTGCGGCTGATGTTTGTTTGCATTGTTTTACAGTTTGGTCATTTTATTAGATATCCTTCAGATATCGCATGAAATACCCGCCAGAACCCGCGGGAGAGCTTGCAGCTTGCCTCCGCAGGGCCTTTGTTCTCCTCGAGAAAGCAAAAGCCCTTTCAGCAAAGAGCTGAGTGCCTGCAATGCCCCCATGTCCTCCTCCAGCTCTTGGCCACTGAACCAAGCGAGCGGTGTGCTTATCGATTTCTTTGAAAGATGTATCCGGAGTATTAGCCAGAAAACAGGTTGGATCTTTAATTTAGTGTGCTTGGGGTTATTTACTGCATTGGCCAGAACCGGAGATGAAGGTTTTCAAAAGAAATTGGGATCGAAAAGTAATGGCCCTGCTTATATTCGTGGATAATGCCCCGCAAAGTGATTTACTGCACATGGCTTTGGAGAGCTGCAGCAGCCCCTGTGGGGGCTGGAGCCGGGCAGGCCAGAAGCGTGGGAGCAGGAGGAGCTCCGGGACGCGATCCTGGCAGAGACCTGCTGCGGCACCGCAATGGGCCCCCCGAGCCCCCGTGTCAGCACCGTGAATCCAGAGCTGGGGCGCTCCTGTGGTGAAGAGGGCATGGTCATTTACTGTTAGCAAAGCTGATGGATCGCTTAGGTCATGCCGAGTCACCAAACGGTGCGCATCGCGCTGCACGCTGCGCCGCGAGAAAGCCGTTCGGGCAAGCGGGGGTGGTTAGCAGATCAAGAGAGAATTTGTACTGTATCAGTTGTGACAGCTGCAATTCTGCTAATTGCTATCGATTGTCAGGAAGTTTTAATAGACCAGGATGTCGATTCAAGTTTAGCCATAAAAATGTGTATTTATTTCAACTAAGATAATAATCAGTGGTACCCTTTTAACGTTACAAACACTTTTCTGAATGGGCAGGTTGAACACCTTGTTATTGAAGCTGCTAATCTAGCACATTACTCAGCAGACGTAAATCATTGCTCACATGAACTTCTCGGTTCTTCAGCTAAAGGTGGTATTTTTTCTGGAGGCATATTTGGACACTTTATGTTGGTCATTTATAACGCAGAAACTAAACAGCAATTAAAGCGAGAAAGAAATGTATACTCTGGTTTGTAGGACCACTGAGTAACCGCAGTCCTAGTTAGAGATAACAGATGTTGTGGGTGTTCCGCACTTCTAAAACACCCTTCCCATGGTCCTCAGAAAATGAATATGCCTAATTTAAATGAAGAGGTTCTTCTCTTTTCGGAAATATCGTATGAATTCATTTTATTGACTCATTAGTAAATTAATCCATTGATCCTTAAATTCTTGGATCAATGAAGTCCATGCCCAAGAGTATCTTGGGGCTACCATGGCTATTAAATTTTGTACAGTGTTTGGCCTGCTTTTATTTTTTAATGGATTGCTTTGCTTTGGCTGTGAACAATGAGCACTTCCCAGTGGAACAAGCTCAGGGATGCGGAGGAGACAAACAGATGCCATCGGCCACTTGCCACCATGAGAACAGCCACCTTGCATCTTAACATATGCCATTCTGTCACCGCTCAGCCCATGACAGGCTTAGCTGAGCATGGCTCCTCTTTCTGAACTTCAGGATTTTCTTGTTTCTCCTCTCCCATAGCGTGTCCTTGCCATGTGCCTGCCTTCCTCTGCCATGTCAAGCAGCTCTGTGTTTGTCAGGCTGGTTTTTCACAGCAGGTGGGTGATAAGGAGTTACGTCTTCAAGGGGTTAAGCTGTGTCCTCTTTTCTCTCTCCTGCAGGTGGGAACGGAGCTAGCTGCTTTCTCATCCCATGTTGGATTGCACGGTTAAACATGACGGGTCAAGTTCTCTGGTCTAACCTCGCTGCTCTTAGCACAACTCTGAGAGCAGAGTGGTTAAACTGGTTTTAGGTCACCCTCTCGGCGCTTCTCCTTTTGGCTCAGCCTTAGTCTGAGCTCTGGGGAGACATCAGGGGGTCTTGGAGGCTGCTAGGGCTTTGGGGGGCTGCCAGCAGCCTCAGCGACGGTGCTGGGGTGGCAATCCCTGCTCCCCAGCTAAGATGCAGCCAGGGAAGCTGTGGGAGCCCCGGGCTGGGTGTGGGTGAGAGCCCTGGCTCAGCTAGGGGAGCCCAAGGTGCATATTTCTCCTTTCAGGTCTTGTTCCCTGCCCTCCCACCCGGGTCAGAGACATTTTTGTCCCATTTGTAAGCCTTTGGTCCAGTTCAGGAGAGGTTGCAGAGCTGGGACGCGTTTTGGATGAGATGCAACTCCTAGGTTTGATACACTATGGTCTGGGTTCTGGTTTGGACTGGTCTGGAGTGAGATGTTAGGCATTGGAAAGGCATTATGCTCCCTCCAAAAAAGCTGAGCCTTTCTTGAGAGCTCCTTTTATTTTCTGGGCCTCAGCCAAACTTCAAATGTTGCAGATATTTTGTCTTCTGTAAGGATTTTTGCTTCTAAAGGCTGCTCATGGGTAATAAACTGCTTTCTGCCAGCATGGGCATCAGCTTTACTTTGAAAATGCCACTTTTGTTCTTCCTTATTAGACCACAGAAGACATGATAATCTGCTTTAACACTCTGAGAAAAGAAACCATCATACGGGCTGTGCAGTCAGGCACCTTGCTTCCAAACCCAATGCCCTGAAAAAAGGCTGGTTACACCTGTGTCTCCTGGAGACTGGCGTCCCGCAGAGCTGGAGCTGGCCTGGGCTCCTAAATTAGAGAGAATTTTATGTGCTCTCACTTTTTTTCCTTTTATCACAAGCACTAAGGAAGTCAGGTAGTCTTAGATCAAGATATATTGCTTATTTCACAGAATCACAGAATCACAGAATCACTAGGTTGGAAAGGACCTTCAAGATCATCAAGTCCAACCATTAATCCAGCACCACCATGTCCCCTAAACCATGTCCTGAAGCTTTTTGAATGTTTTTTGAACACTTCCAGAGATGGCGACTCCACCACCTCCCTGGGCAGCCTGTTCCAATGCCTGACCACCCTCTCAGTGAAGAAATTTTTCCTAATATCCAATCTAAACCTCCCCTGGCGCAACTTGAGGCCATTTCCTCTCATCCTATCACTAGTTACTTGGGAGAAGAGACCAACACCCACCTCACTACAACCCTCTTTCAGGTAGTTGTAGAGAGCGATAAGGTCTCCCCTCAGCCTCCTCTTCTCCAAACTGAACACCCCCAGTTCCCTCAGGCGCTCCTCATAAGACTTGTGCTCCAGACCCATCACCAGCTTTGTTGCCCTTCTCTGGACACGCTCCAGCACCTCAACATCCTTCTTGTAGTGAGGGGCCCAAAACTGAACACAGTATTCGAGGTGCGGCCTCACCAGTGCCGAGTACAGGGGCATGATCCCTGCCCTGCTCCTGCTGGCCACACTATTCCTGATACAGGCCAGGACGCTGTTGGCCTTCTTGGCCACCTGGGCACACTGCCGGCTCATGTTCAGCCGGCTGTCAACCAGCACCCCCAGGTCCCTTTCCGCCGGGCAGCTCTCCAGCCACTCCTCCCCAAGCCTGTAGCGTTGCATGGGGTTGTTGTGGCCGAAGTGCAGGACCCGGCACTTGGCCTTATTAAACCTCATACAGTTGACCTCGGCCCATCGATCCAGCCTGTCCAGATCCCTCTGCGGAGCCCTTCTACGCTCCAGCAGATCAACACTCCCACCCAACTTGGTGTCATCTGCAAACTTACTGAGGGAGCACTCGATTCCCTCATCCAGATCATCAGTAAAGATGTTGAACAAGACCGGCCCCAGAACCGAGCCCTGGGGAACACCGCTTGTGACCGGCCACCAGCCGGATTTAACGCCGTTCACCACAACTCTTTGGGCTCGGCCATCCAGCCAGTTCCTCATCCAGTGAAGAGTAAACCTGTCTAAGCCACGAGCCGCCAGTTTCTCCAGGAGAATGCTGTGGGAGACGCTGTCAAAGGCTTTACTAAAGTCCAGGTAGACAACATCCACAGTCTTTCCCTCATCCACTAGGCGGGTCACCTGGTCATAGAAGGAGATCAGGTTGGTCAAGCAGGACCTGCCTTTCATGAACACATGCTGGCTGGGCCTGATCCCTTGGTTGTCCTGCAGGTGCCCTGTGAGCACTCTCAAGACCAACCGCTCCATAATCTTCCCTGGTACAGAGGTCAGGCTGACAGGCCTGTAGTTCCCAGGATCCTCCTTCTGGCCTTTCTTGTAGATGAGCGTCACATTGGCAAGCCTATTTACATTATTTTTGCTGTTGTAAATATTTACTATGCCTTGGCTAGGATGATAAGATGGTATTTTTTGCTTGATGTTTTCAAAGATTAGGATCAAAAGTACTTAACGCAGAAGGATGGCGCTCCTTCTGTCTTCAAATGGGAGAAACAGTTTCAGGCTGTAATCTAGTTTATTTGGAGATCATGGCTGAAAACTGGATTATGAAAGTCTGTTGAATGCCAAAGTAAAAGCTGTAAATCTTTGTACTAAGCAAAAAGAACTGATTTAAAATTAGGCATTTCCATAGGGAAGGAGTCCTGTGGTCTTGCCTGCTGTCCCCGTGGTGTCTGGGAAAGTTTGATGCTCTTGTTCTTCTGTCGTATTGAGTAGAGTAAAAGTGGCCTCATTAACTCCATATGATAAATTATTAACCTAAAAATATCCATCACATTTAGAAGATGTAATGAAACCAATTTTCACTGAGGAGCAGAAGAAAGAGAGGAACTTGATAAGCAACAATTGGATAAGATGTCTGCTGAGACCGCTGTGCTGTTTCTGCTAAACATTAAGTACGATTAACTGCATGTGTAAAATGCCACTTTAACCAACTCCATACCTGGGTGTGCATTAAGATCTGTGCGTGGTCACAGAGCTGTGGGATAACATAGTGAACTTTGGCACTCAGCTCGATTTTGCAGCCTTTTCTTTTCAGAACCAGGACTGCAAAATCCATGCATCGTATTCCGTGGAGCTAGAACACTTCTAGACTCGTTTGGATTGAATGTGCTTTGGCTGCCAGGGACCTTAAGAGATGTACAGGTACACCGCCTGGTTGTCATGCTTTGCATGTGATTTACATTCATTGGGGTGTGCTGGGAGAGGGGAATCAGGAACGGGCAGCTCTGTGGTGGTGGACATCCTGTGCCAAGGACGCAGTTCGAAACTCGTGGAGACTGGCTGGGTGGCCACGGGGAGGACAGAGAGCCACGGCGTGCGTGGCTGGCTGGGTCGTGCCCAAGGACAACGATGGTCCCAGCTAGCCGTGTGGATAAGGACTAAATAACTCCTGGATTTTGGAAAAGCTGCTGAGCCAAACTTCTCACCCAGCAGCTTGATAAGCATTTCCAAAGCAATCTCGTGCACTGAAAAGGGCTAAGGAGCTGTAAGACACTTAAAGAATGAAAGCTTATGTTAGGTGTGACACGTACAGAAACTCGAAGCTGAAGAAGCTGCTGCTGGAAGCCCTAAGGTCAAACAAAGCTAGTGAAATCACGCATCTCATTCAGGATCCACACTTCAAGCAACGAGTTGCTGCTCAGAGCCTCGCTGGGTGATTCAACAGGTTCCTACCATCAGCAGAGATTCATCATTGCAGCCCCAAATATTAACATGGGATTGGCTTTGGGTGGGATTGTCCACGCTGCTTTTCCAGCATTAATTCACATTAAGATATGCATCAGATGTCACACCAGATACCCAGTTTCACCCTTCTGGTGCTGCAGTCATAAATCCTTAGCTCTATTGGCCATATGTGTTATCTTTTGTCTGTGCCTCCTGCAAGTAAATGGTTTTGTTATCACTATAAAATGAGTATCATTTGCTCCAACCCCATGCTCCCATGCTCAGTGTAACGCATAAATCAGCAAAATTAATTAATGATTCTCTGAGTGCACTAATGCTTCCTAGTCTTTTAATGCCCTCATTTAAACAGGTAGTGGATGAGTAACGTCACAGCCAAGGATGTGAAATGCTTTTTAAAATCTGCTGAAGCAATGCTCATGGTGTGCATTGTTTGTGTGGCTGATGGAAGGCTGCTGCCTTTCAATTCTTACTCAGTCTCCAGCCATTTACTGCAGGCCACAAGCTGGACTAGGGAAGTAATTTGCTCCATTTTAGACAGAGCTATTAAAAGAAAATTATTCTCAAAGTAACTCTTATCTCATGATGGGATTGCTGAATTACTGCATGTTATGGGAAAGGAAATGGCAAATGTGTCGGCTTTTCTTCCCATTAGAACTATTATGCCAGCTCAGGTTGGCAACGATGAGGTTGCACTAAGAAGCCCAAAGGCATTTAAAAAGGACTTGAGAGCACTGGGGCGACTGGTCGATGGAGCGTAGTGTTTTCATCAATCCCTTCAGTGACAGGGAAGAACGCTGAAAGGAACAGCAAAGCACACCTGATCAACACATGTTTCAGGGGCTGGTGCCATCGTCAGAATTTTGGGGTTTTTGACCACGGGGCGGTTTACACGGCACCGGGCCTCCTCGCAGCAGATGGAGTACTGTCTCCAAGGGGCAAAAGGATTCTTGCTTATGAGCTGACAGGGCTCATCGAGAGGGCTTTAAACTAGATTTGAAGGGGGAAGGGAATCAAACCGGGCTCACTAGAGATGAGCCTAGGGGTGGCATGCTGGAGTTGAAATCAATAGCCCAGCGCAAGTGCCTCTACACCAATGCACGCAGCATGGGCAGCCAACAGGAGGAGCTGGAAGCCATTGTGCAGAGGGACAGCTATGATGTAGTTGCCATCACAGAAACATGGTGGGATGCTTCTCATGACTGGAGTGCTGCAATGGATGGCTATAAGCTCTTCCAAAGGGATAGGCAGGGAAGGAGAGGTGGCGGGGTGGCTCTGTATGTTAGGGAGTGTTTTGATTGTATAGAAATCAATGATTGTGAAGACCAAGTAGAGTGCTTATGGGTAAGGATGAGGGGGAAGGCAGATATCTTGCTGGGAGTCTGTTACAGACCACTCAACCAGGACGAAGAGACAGATGAGACATTCTATAAGCGACTGGCAGTAGTCTCACATTCTCTGGCCCTTGTTCTTGTGGGGGACTTCAGTCTACCGGACATCTGCTGGAAGTATAACACGGCAGAGAGGAAAGAATCTGGGAGGTTCCTGGAGTGTGTGGAGGATAACTTCCTGACACAGCTGGTGAGTGAGCCCACCAAGGGAGGTGCCTTGCTGGACCTGCTGTTTACAACCAGAGAAGGACTGGTGGGAGATGTGGTGGTCAGAGCCCATCTCGGGCTTAGCGACCATGACATGATAGAATTCTCAGTTGTCAGTGAAGTAAGGAGAGGGGTCAGCAAAACTGCTATCATGGACTTCCGGAGGGCAGACTTTGGCCTGTTCAGGTCACTGGTTGAGAGAGTCCCTTGGGAGACAGTCCTGAAGGACAGAGGGGTCCAGGAAGGCTGGACAGCCTTCAAGAAGGAAATCTTAAAGGCGCAGGAGCAGGCGGTCCCCATGTACCATAAGAAGAGCTGGCGGGGAAGGCGACCAGCCTGGCTGAACAGGGAGATTTTGCTGGGACTCAGGGAAAAGAGGAGAGTTTATCACCTCTGGAAGAAGGGGCAGGCAACTCAAGAAGAGTACAAGGATCTCGTTAGGTCAAGCAGGGACAAAATTAGAAAGGCAAAAGCCCAGATAGAGCTCAGTCTGGCCACAGTTGTAAAGGATAATAAAAAATGTTTTTACAAATATATTAACAACAAAAAGAGAGGCAAGGAGAATCTCCATCCCCTACTGGATATGGCGGGGAACATTGTCTCCAAGGACGAGGACAAGGTTGAGGTACTTAATGCCTTCTTTGCCTCAGTCTTTAATAGCCAGTCCAGGTATCCGCAGGGTATTCAGCTCCCTGAGCTGGAAGATGGGGATGGAGAGCACAATAACCCCTCCATAATCCAGGATGAAACAGTTAAGGACCTGTTAAACCACGTGGACACCCACAAGTCTATGGGGCCTGATAGGATCCACCTGAGAGTACTGAGGAAGCTGGCGGAGGAGCTTGCCAAGCCACTCTCCATCATTTATCAGCAGTCCTGGTTAACAGAGGAGGTGCCAGAAGACTGGAGGCTTGCCAATGTGATGCCCATCTACAAGAAAGGCCGGAAAGAGGATCCTGGGAACTACAGGCCTGTCAGCCTGACCTCCATCCTGGCGAAGATCATCTCATCTTGAGAGTGCTCACAGGGCATGTGCAGGACAACCAAGGGATCAGGCCCAGTCAGCATGGGTTCATGAAAGGCAGGTCCTGCTTGACCAACCTGATCTCCTTCTACGACCAGGTGACCCGCCTAGTGGATGAGGGAAAGGCTGTGGATGTTGTCTACCTGGACTTTAGTAAAGCCTTTGACAGCGTCTCCCACAGCATTCTCCTGGAGAAACTGGCGGCTCGTGGCTTAGACAGGTTTACTCTTCGCTGGGTGAGGAACTGGCTGGATGGCCGAGCCCAGAGAGTTGTGGTGAACGGCGTTAAATCCGGCTGGCGGCCGGTCACAAGCGGTGTTCCCCAGGGCTCGGTTCTGGGGCCGGTCTTGTTCAACATCTTTATTGATGACCTGGATGAGGGAATTGAGTGCTCCCTCAGTAAGTTTGCAGATGACACCAAGCTGGGTGGGAGTGTTGATCTGCTGGAGGGTAGGAGGGCTCTGCAGAGGGATCTGGACAGGCTGGATCAGTGGGCTGAGATCAACCGTATGAGGTTTAATAAGGCCAAGTGCCGGGTCCTGCACTTCGGCCACAACAACCCCATGCAACGCTACAGGCTTGGGGAGGAGTGGCTGGAGAGCTGCCCGGCGGAAAGGGACCTGGGGGTGCTGGTTGACAGCCGGCTGAACATGAGCCGGCAGTGTGCCCAGGTGGCCAAGAAGGCCAACAGCGTCCTGGCCTGTATCAGCAATGGTGTGGCCAGCAGGAGTAGGGAAGTGATCATGCCCCTGTACTCGGCACTGGTGAGGCCGCACCTCGAATACTGTGTTCAGTTTTGGGCCCCTCACTACAAGAAGGATGTTGAGGTGCTGGAGCGTGTCCAGAGAAGGGCAACGAAGCTGGTGATGGGTCTGGAGCACAAGTCTTATGAGGAGCGCCTGAGGGAACTGGGGGTGTTCAGTTTGGAGAAGAGGAGGCTGAGGGGAGACCTTATCGCTCTCTACAACTACCTGAAAGGGGGTTGTAGTGAGGTGGGTGTTGGTCTCTTCTCCCAAGTAACTAGTGATAGGATGAGAGGAAATGGCCTCAAGTTGCACCAGGAGAGGTTTAGATTGGATATTAGGAAAAATTTCTTCACTGAGAGGGTGGTCAGGCATTGGAACAGGCTGCCCAGGGAGGTGGTGGAGTCGCCATCTCTGGAAGTATTCAAAAAACATGTGGATGTGGCGCTTCAGGACATGGTTTAGGGGACACAGTGGCGTTGGGTTAATGGTTGGACTTGATGATCTTGAAGGTCCTTTCCACCCTTAGTGATTCTGTGGTTCTGTGATTGTTTTATTACAATTGCCATACACACACGCACACACTTTTAAAAAAAAATCTTTTTAAAAACGAAACCATCCTACACTCGGTACCAAACATAAGCTAAAGTTAGCAAAATTAAAGAGCAGACTGCTGAGACAGTTTTGCAAAGGCGAGCAATTCCTTCCTGTGGCTGTGTAAGTGCACGTCCCAGACACAAGCAAGAGTGACGCACCGAAGAATAACACCTCCGTACTTCTGGGACTACCCGGAGGGGTAATTCTGCCTCGGAGAGACAGCTCCAACTGTCCCGTACACTGTCCCCTCTCCTCAGCCCGCCCCAGACCGTCACCAGGGTGCAAATCCGTAATTAGCACAAAGCTGTCTAGCGTGGGAGTCTGCAGGCCAGTCCCGCGAGCTCATCGCGGTGAGAGCTCGCTGTCTCCAGTCAAGGATCCTGGTTGCAAAGGGATATCAGTGCTCACCGTTTTATGCTGTCCCACAGGCAAAAAGGCCTTTTTGGTGCCTTCTCATCCTTGGGTGAGTTTGCATTAGTGTTCCAGCTTGGTTTCTGTCTCCCACCGCCCGACGTGCTGCTCGGTGGGGCCGGGAAACACCTCCCTCCCCTTCCCTTGCCCACCCGGCCTCGGTGGACGCGGCGGCCCCGTCTGCAGGCGTGCAGGGGAACTGAGCTGTGTAAGGAGAATCTTTTCACTTACCTCTGTTCTTAGACTAAAATCCTAAATCTAAGTGTGCTTCAATTTCTATCGCAAATGTCCAAGGCAATGGTGTGGAAATAATATGTAGCTTAAAAAAGAAAGCAGAAGAAATACTTTTCTTGACCTCTTGGGTATTACAGAACATTATTCCGCTAGCGCTTTCCTGCAGAAGTTGCACAGGAAGGGCTTTTTGGTGTCATTCCCCAAGTGTATACCAGGGGCTTGGGATTCATCAGAGGCGAAGCGGCTGCGGGCTCGGCTGAACACAGCCGCACCGTTGTCGCGGGTGCGTGCGGCAGCGCGGCACGCGCTCACCCAGAGGATGCTGACCCGGGAGTCCACAGCAGCCACAACACTGGAACCTTTTCCTGTTGACGAAGGGCCTCGTCGTCTCTTCCATTACCTTTAGTTTCCTTCTCCAAAAGCTTCTGCGTGTAACAGGACACAAATGTGAAATCAGGAAACCGCCTGATACGCCCCAGCTGACCAGTTAATCACTGGTCCATGTGCCTGTGGTGATGGGCGCTGATAAACGGCGGGGCCACCACCCCTTCCCCTTCTGACAGCCTATCTCCTCCCAGACCCCCTCTCCGGTGGCTCAGCCCCTCTCCTCCCCGGCGCGGCACAGCTCTCCCCGCGGCACTGCGGCCACCGGCTCAAGGACACAGCCTTCACTTCTCTCCAGAGGTTCCTCTGCTGAGACGATGGGCCGTTCTCACGCTATAACGCGCATTTTTGTGCCTAAGCAAACCACCCCCCCATAGATCTATAGGTGTAGCTGCTCGTTATGGGCTGGGGTGGGATGCCCGCCAGGCCCGGGAAGCAGAAACCAGCTGAAGCGAAGCGTGCGCTGCGTTCAGGTCTCTGCCTCCCAGGATGGGGACAAAGACCCACGTCGGTATGAAACTTTTCTCTAACCTGGCCCCTCCTGTAAATGGTGTACGAACAGGAAACCGTTTCCCTTCTCTTGAAAGTTTTGGTGTAATTTGAGAGTCAAGCTCTATGCAGATCGGAACACGTTAGTAATGTCTGGAAAGTAATTATGGCATATATTATTATTTTAATATTTACTAAGTGCTGACAGTGTAATAATTTTATTAAAACTTTAGGGAGGGTGAAATACATACCGCAAGGCATGGTGAGATGAAGATAGTCTGAAATCACGCATTTATATTTCAATTTCATAGTCACTTTCCTGCGACCTACTTTTAATCATATATCGGTTTCTTTGTGTCTTGAATTATGTAAGGTGGCTAATGATTTTAATTTAAAGTTCTTTATGGAAGAATGCAAATAATATTTCTGCCTAGTGAAGGCATGCTGCGAACTTCTTACTGAAAAGTGATTTATCATTGTATTCAAGAGCAGTGGAAGAAGTTTAACTTTGCTGGAAGATGGAAGTCTCTCTTTTCACTTAGAATGATCATGTAAGAGCAATATGCCAAGGGTTATCAGGAGAAGATCTCTATGTTTAAAAAGGAACTGATGAGACTAAATTACTTTTGGCCTCTGTTGTTGGGAGGGGGGGTTTCTACAGTGAGGGGAATCCACTAAAATAATTTTGTGAAATCAGAGCGCAGCATTTTCAGTATTCTTCATGTCTGGCAGGTTGGATAATCTAATCCAATCCAGATTTTCTGCTGATTTCTTTTGCTCAAACAAATTTATCATAGCCAGACAAGTTAGGTTTAGACTTTTGGAAAATGTTCAGTCTTTTGTCACTTGTCACCTAAAGCAATGGATTTCTTTATGGAAAAGCATGGTGACAGTGGTTTAACTCATTCATTGACTGTCAAATTGATTATAAGCGTTAGTGAATTTGATTTAGAGGCTCCATGAAGATTTGAGTCACAATGTAGGTGAACTGCTGAGGCTAGGGTCCTGGAACAAGCGTTTGCGGTGTGTCCAGGCTAGCCTTCATCGTAACATTTGGTAACTCAAGCAGTTGGCCCTTGACTATTTTAATTTAAAACAGGACCACAGACTTGAGAGAAAAATCTATAGCAATATAATTATATGAATATATGAACTTCAAGACAGCTGAGGGACACAAGAAACACCGAGAAGCCCCACAGTCTACAAGAAATGAATAGCTAATAGGTGGAGTTCCCCGGACATCTGGATTTCACTACAGCGGAGCGGTGTGGAAACCTGACTGGATTGCAATTGCAGGCTTGTATCCCGTGGCTTTAGCTAAAACTCTTTGGTTTTATACTTTGTTTTAATTCCTAGGTTATTAATTGCCAATACAGATAAGATGTCTTAATGTGCGTGAGCTCTCCTTCTATTGCATTCCATTAGGAAGATATCATTACATTTCAGCCACACATCATTAAACATTTCAAAATATATCCAGAAAGGCAGCTGTATATACGAGACACATTATTACAGGTAATACATTTTGCTAAGCAGCACAACCCCGCAGATAAAGAGGCAGCTCGTGCCCTCACCGCTGGCGCAGGCGTGTTCAGGGTCGCACGCAGCATCCGTCGCCACACGCCTACTAACGCTTGTCGGAGCGTTTAAACACAATTAAACGCTTTTCCAACCTCTTTTTCTTCTCCTTTCCACCCCCAACATTCCGGCACCGAGGCTGCATGCCTGCCTTTGCAGGGGAAGAAAACAGATTGCGGCCCAAAAGCCAAAATCCTTGGTCAATACGAAGATAGATGCTTCACTGCCAGACCCCTCGTGTAGTTATTTGTGTGAGAGTGAAGTTCAAAGGCGGTGAGGTACAAAACACTACCAACCCCCTCGATGCGAGGCGGTGGGGAATTGAGCCCTTAATCCACGCTGGGCTGTCTGGGCAGCGCTTGCATTGACAGATTTCTGCTTTCCACTAAATTGATTAGCTTTACAGTGCTGTTTCAGTGGTTGTCTGGGTTTGAGCAAGTCCTGTATCTATTACCAGCCATTCTTCTTATCCTCAGAGAACCTCTCGCAAAGTTCAGCACAGTGAAGTTGCCTACAAGGTCCTGTTGTTATAGTCAATACAAATATAATAAAAGGCAGTGGGAGAGCAGACAGGCTCCTTACGCTGAACAGGAGCTCAGGAGAGATGCGATTTCTTAGAATATGGTACAGCAAATACACCACTGCCCTTAGATATAAAAATCACCAGTCAGGCAGTCAGTACCATATTGAAGGTATTTTAGGGTTTTTTTCCCCAGCACTTGCGCATCTGAGCTTTCTCGGACACCTTTCCTGCAGCTCTACGTCTTACAGGATTTATACTATTATAAATTATACTTAACATCATTATCATGCTAAAGGCAAGAAGTTTCCATTAAGAGACTCCTAGTTGGGCACACGCACGGGCATATTAATGTTCCGGTACAGTCTGGTACTGCAGTAAGCCATGGAGCAGAACTGAGTATCTAAGGTCCTCCACGAGTCCGAAGATGCTCTCAGGTGCTCCCACGCTGCATGGTGCAGCCCCCCCGGGGGTCGAGGCTCTGCGGCGCGGAACTGCTCTGGGTAATTAGCGCAACGGCAGCCTGGGAGGGGCGAGTCTGTAAGGGGTGCCCACCTGCAGCGCGCGTTCCTACCGTCGCAGCACGCAGAAGGGACAGAGCACTGGGTTATTGGTAATAACAGAGCAAATTGGCTGGTTTTTAATATTTATTCTTTGAGGGAAGGTGAAGGGGAATTTAGGTTTGACTCGTTTCTCCCAGTCTCCTTTCCTGCAATGGTCTAGTAAACGATCTCTGCTATTGTGAGCTTTATTAGATGGCTTAGCACACACTTAAATGCAATCCTTCAGACAGGAGAAGATGTTTACAAATTCTGTTCTTTAAACGTGCTTTGAATCCTGGTGATTTACTCTTTCTCACCCATCCATGCACCTATTTTTTGTGTTTATTCACTTTAAATTGCATTAACACCAGCACTGCACCAGTTTGCTGTGCCTGGTCTGGCTGTCCTGCTCTCCCCGTCAGAGCTGTGCATCACACCAGCTGCCTGCAGCGAGGCAGTGGTATTTAAGGGGGGGTTTCTTGAGTTGGTTACTATAGCTGGATTAAAGACCTGACATAACTATCACTGCTTATTTTATCCTGATAGATTTACTGTAAATCTTTTCCAAAAGTCATAATTAGAAGGAGACTGGTGGCGTGTCTTTGCACATATCTAGATCTGCAACCAGTACAAAAACATAGGCTACTCAAACGTGGTGCTCTGGGTATAACCAGTGTCGGCACACTTCTGGGAGGAATTTTCCCCCCTTTCCAACGCACACTCTATTACACAGCCGTCCTCAACCCCCGGCATATTCACCTGCATCTGATGGGCTGGACGTTGACTATGTCTGAGGCAGAAAACAGGATTTTGATGGGGGAATTATTTGAATGGGGCTATCAAATCCTGCTCCCTCTATCTTTTAAAGCTCCCTCAGTGGCTGTATTGCTTCCTTTCTATTTGCAAGTACAAAAGAGCAGCAACAAGCAATCCTCAAACCTCATGGAAAAGGAATAGCATCGATGTGTGACAACGCATTCGCAGCCCAGCCCTGATCTACGCAAAGCGGGGCGTTCCCGCAGCACACAGCCTGGCCGGATTAGAGAAAATCCCAGGATTTTTTTCAGTCCTAAAGCTGTTACTTGTATTTGATAAATAAACAGTTGCTTTTACGTACCAGTGAACGGTGTTAAAGATAGCAGTAACATCCCAAGCTGCTAGCAAGCAAATTAGGTGTTGCAAAGGGTGGGTAACGAGGGATCTGGGGAGCAGGGGTCACAGCTTACTTAGCTTTGCCACAATGCAGCAGCTGAGTTTTGTGAACCCAAGACAGAGCAGACGTGAAAAAACCCACGTGTCCCTGAGAGGGCCGCAGGGTGCTAATGGTGATGGTAGATTTTGTGTGGCTGCGCATCCCACCACGCACGAGGGACCGCAGCGGGATGGGGGGAAGCGAGGAGACCCACGGCGGTGGCAGCGTGGAAGGAGAGTGGCAACCTACGGGGAGATCCCGGAGACAGCAGAGGGAAGAGAGGAGCATCCTGGAGCAGTCTGAGTGTGGCAGGGGCAGAGGCGGGTTACATTTCGCTCCCGGTTTGATCACACAGGAAGAATTACACTGGGGTCAGCATCCCTGTGGGCAAACGTTGTGCAGTGTGTGCAGCTCCCGAGGAACCGGCCCCTGGTCGCGGGCAGCAAGGAGCAAAATGGGAGACATTGGTTCCGCAGGAGTTTGGGGTACACGCTATCCCCTAAATGTAGTCTGCTGCTGACAGCACCCTACAAAGGCAGCACAAATACGCAGTTTTCATTGGAGCTTTATAATTAAGGCCCAATATGGAAAAAATTTCAATTCCTCCACGAAGTCAGGTAACCCCAAACAGAAGGGAAGTTCCCCTCCTGAATCCTTCTCTCCCAGAGCAGCTGCTTCATTTAGGGAATTTGGGCATCTCCGTTCCCTCTCCGCGGGGTGCTAATGGGTGGAGATGCTTTGCAGAGGGGCTGAGTCCCAGCGCACGCCGAGACGTGTGCCGGTTCCCCTGCAGGCACCAACTTTGGGCGACTGCCTGGGGAGGGAGACTCGGGGAGCCCAGAAACCCCCCTGCTCTTCATTTGCTCTTCATTTCTATGCGTGCTGCTGCAGTAGAAAAAGTCATCAAGCCTCTCGGAAGGAGCGAGGATCGATGCCGTGCAGATCAAACCAGCAGCTGGAAAAGTTTGGGCGAAAGTGTAATACTGTGAGTGCTTCCAGCTCGGTTTCATTCAAGTCCTGACACTGAGATTTTAGTACAATGCCAGTTTTAGCTTGAATTATCTGACAGTTCCTCTTTGAGAACAGGAGCAGTATTGACAGAATGGTACTTTTTGAAAGAAAAGCAATTTTTTTTTCTCCCCAGAGAAAATAGACTCCGTGTGTAATGGGATGATGCTGTTTCTTTTCCTTCTGAACTAAGGCTGCTTAAAAAGAAAGCTGATAGCTGGCTTCATTACGCTCACGCCTTTGAGTTTTCTGGAAAAATAGGTATTAGTTATAGGATCTGAGCAGACACCATTTTAGGGGGGTTCCCCTTGGAGTCACTGCTCAGGTGCCTTCTCGGGGAGGCTGGATGAAACATGTGCCCTGGGCAGGTCCTGGCTAAACCCTGAGGGTCCCAGGCGAGGAAGGATGAAAGTTGTTGCGTTTTTAATGTGGTTCTCATTACCCATCCTCTTGAGCTGAAGGGGACCGTGGGGTATTAAGTGGTGTCTGTGCCATAAAGCAGAATTTGACCTGCAAGGGGATGAAGCAGCCCTTCACGAGTGCAACGGCAGGACCAAAGGGACCATTTTCCCTTCCCGGGCTCTCAAAATCTGCTTCCTAAATACCAGGTTACTGTCCCCTGGACAGAGGAAATTCTTTATGCTGGGAGAAAACAAACTGACAACCCTAAATTTCTCTGCCAGGCTCTTTTTTCTTCATCATACTTTTTTTTTTCACATCCTGCCATTCATGTCATGCCACAATGAGACGCATCGAGGAAAGAGCTGCTGTCAATGAGTCCTGAAATCACATTACGATGGTAAATCATGAAGGCAGCATGGCTGTGTCACCTCTGCAACCTGCAGTTTGGAAAGGGTGGGTGGTTGGACACAGTGGCCACTCGAGACACTCGATTTCCACCCGCTTGGTCTGCCTGTGACCTGCCTGCTGCAAGGGAACTGTTTCCTCAACGAGAGACGAATCGCTGGGAATATTCAACAACTCCTAATGTAATGCTCTGAAATACTCTTTCTAAGGGCAAGGAGATCCAGAGATAGAAAAATCAGTATCATAATGAAAAATGTAATTTAAGTTTTGGTCAGATTGAATCCATAACATCTCTCACAAGTACCCGGCATTGATTTCAGTCTCAACCCCAGGGATATGTAGTCTGATACCTCTGAAAGCCAGTGAGCAGGGGCCTAAGCCTGGCGCACATGCCATTTGCATGGCTTAAACCCAAGAATATGTCTCTAACCAACTTTAACTCTGTAGGATTCGTATTTTATTGACTCTGAGCAAACGCGAGTGAGCGGAAGCTGTAACTGCCACAAGGAAGATGGCTTTTGAGACACAATCTGTAAATAGAAGGGAAAGGGCTATTTTGGCTATATTTTTGAATTGGCAGAAAACTGCAGCAGATTGCATTATTCAGTGGGTAATGTAATGTTAATGCGGCCTTGTAGCCGGGGGGGAGAGAACTTAAGGTTTAATCATTTTGTAATGCACTTACATTGCCCGTTTTAGATTTGTCAGCTGTCATAAATGAACTGCAGTTTTATCCTGGGACTATATATAGAATTACTATTTATATTTTTTTCATCTGCAGCTTATGCAGTTTAAATGAAGAAAAGAAAGGAAAGAGCCGGGACGGAGCCAGGGCGGGGGGGATGCATCCTCGGCTCTGCTCCATTCAGAGAATTCCTCAATGCCTCCACGCAGGAAAACGCTGCCTTCGCCTAAGCCTCGGCTTAGGTGGTTGACATTTTCAATAAAACAACACCTATTTTCAGCAAACCATTTAATGCAGTGGAGAGCGTCCTGGCCTGTATCAGCAACGGTGTGGCCAGCAGGAGCAGGACAGGGATCGTGCCCCTGTACTCGGCACTGGTGAGGCCGCACCTCGAATCCTGTGTTCAGTTTTGGGCCCCTCACTACAAGAAGGACGTTGAGGTGCTGGAGCGTGTCCAGAGAAGGGCAACAGAGCTGGTGAGGGGTCTGGAGCACAAGTCTGATGAGGAGCGCCTGAGGGAACTGGGGGTGTTCAGTTTGGAGAAGAGGAGGCTGAGGGGAGACCTTATCGCTCTCTACAACTACCTGAAAGGGGGTTGTGGTGAGGTGGGTGTTGGTCTCTTCTCCCAAGTAACCAGCGATAGGACGAGAGGAAATGGCCTCAAGTTGCACCAGAGGAGGTTTAGATTGGATATGAGGAAAAATTTCTTCACTGAGAGGGTGGTCAGGCATTGGAACAAGCTGCCCAGGGAGGTGGTGGAGTCGCCATCTCTGGACGTGTTCAAAAAACGTGTGGATGTGGCGCTTCAGGACATGGTTTAGGGGACATGGTGGCGTTAGGTTAACGGTTGGACGTGATGATCTTGAAGGTCTTTTCCAACATTAATGATTCTGTGAGAACAAGGCAAGGCAACGTTGCATTTAAAAATGCAGCCGCATAGGAATGGCAGTTGGTGAATGTCTGCTTTGTGCCTTACATATTTGTCATTCATAAGCACCAAACTCCAGGAAATCCTCTCCCATGGCATCACTCCTCACCAGTCTTACTGAAAAAACATAATATCCTTTTGCATTCTAAATTCTGTCTAAAAGCCACCCACATTACGGCTTTTTATATACATATTTTAGCAGTTCTCAAACAAAGACTGTTCCCCCTTCGACTGCTGGGTCCTGCTGCTGTCTCTGCTGCGTCTCCTCACAGCATCACTGGAAAGCTCATGGCGCGTTGCAGGCTGCCCGAGCCCTGCTTAATGTCCTTGCCGAAACAAAAAGGGTTTGCGAATGGATTTGCTGCTCCTGTCAGCTCGAAGAAGTATTTGAACGTGTTTGCTTTTGGGGGGCAGCCATTTAAAAAAATCCAGAGGAAACTTGAGAAAGCAGAACGTCCTGCCGATCACAGATTTCAAGTATTCCCATTGTCTCAACTTTTAATCAAATTCTTACTCTGGAAGTGATTTTGGTAGGGAGTTTTGCCTTGGCTGTTCTCTCCACTGCTACATCCTACAGGCCAAAGAATATCTTTGCTCCAACAGTAATAATCGATTTTTTTTTAAGAAGCAAGTATACCCCTGTTTTTATCCATAGCATTTACCTACAAAAAAAAATGATAATTTATACAGAAAATGCAGTCTGTCCTTCCTGCAGGACAGCCTAATTTATCGACTGTGCATCTGTTTCATATAAAGTGCCCCGAGTAGAACAAAAACCTCCATTCTAGCAAAACCAGGACAGTCTCTTTAGTTTTCAATAAATCGTGTTCTACCTGCGGGAAACTTTGTTAACGACTATACATTAAATCCAGAGGGGGTTTTCCGTTTTCTTTTTTTTTCCTTTTTTATTTTTAACTATCCATCACAAATATTCTGAGTTTCCGTGGCCAATTGAACACCCTTGTTGCCCAGGCAAAACTCCCTTTCATTTCAGAGGAAGTCTGGTGTTACTAAACTCACTACATCAAATATCTCATTAGTAACACACATCTCTCACGATCCATCTCAGAGTGACCAGGCTTCATAAACCAGCCTGGGAAAATCATAAGCCAAAATCTTCCTTCATTCTGCTTGTAGTTGACATCTTTGCCTTTACCTCCCCAACTTTTTTTTTTTCCTTCTCTTCAGGATGCAATTTAAGGAGCATAAATGCTATATCCAGGGAAAATATCTGGGTCTCCACTGCAGGAAATGCCTCCTTAGAGCAGGAGAGTCCTTCCTTGTCACACTGTCAGTGCTCATAATCCCTCATTTGAAAATCAATGGACAAATGGCAGGCTAGAGCCGTGATGGCTGTGAAACCTCTTATACTGGGCAAGAAGTGCTTTCCCACTGAGTGTTTTCTGGTTAATGATTTATTTTCAAATTTGAGTAGGTCTTCGTTGCAGTGCAGTGGTTGTGGGCAAACTAATTTTGGGGGAGGGATAGACCTTTTTGAAGGACAGTGGCCTAAGCAGGAGGGCGAATGAAGGGGACCAACAGAGTTATGGAGAGCTGGCATGAGGTTTCAGCACAAAATGTGCTCCGTTCCCCCTCCAAGCCTGTCCCTCCCTCGCGGGGATGCCAGCCCCACGCCCCGGCTCCCCAGCCCCCTCCCCGAGGGGGATGCCGCAGGGCACTGCTCCTGCTGCAAACCCCACTCTTTGCGTCTTCAACACCAACTTTCCCCAAAGCTGAGGTTTTAGGACACCGAAGGATGGGAGGAAATCCATGTTCCCAGTGCAGCTCCATGGAAAATGTGTGAGCCGCCGCCAAGCCGGACCCCAGGGGCCCGTGTCTGTCAAAAGCACTGATGCAAAGCTGAACTCATTGCTTGAGGACTTATATTGATGTAACTGGGAGTGCAAATTGGTTTTTTACTGAGGGCATAATTCATGCAGGAGGATGCTTACAGCATCCAAAAGGCTCTAGGCTAGCGTTACGATACTGTCAGCGAAGTACAAAGGTGCCTAGGGAAAAAGGAGTAAACTCCTGTAAAATACCGGCACAGTGAGCCGGGGCAGAGCTGGATCTCATTTCCTCCCCTGCGGGCTGGACCCCCTTCTCCCATCAGAGGCGTCTGCATCCCCCTTCTCCCCCAGCCCTTGTCTGGTGAGCTCCAGCCACGCCGGCGGTTCCTCAGCAGAGCCGTGAGGACTTTGCAGGTCCACCAAGGTCCACCGTCCCCCGGCATCCCACCGACTGAGTGACCCTTCCTGAAGAGGACTCAGGGGAGCTGGAGCTGGAGCTTTGAGGCTTTGAGATCTGCGCCTCTCCCCTTGTGATCTTCCTGGACGATGGGGGTCTTGATTTCTGACAAGGCGTCTTGTTCCCACTGTAATATAAATTGCAGTGTAAAAATATCACAGATGGGATGAGCTAAGTCCTTGACCTTGTTTCTTTGCTGCAAAAAGCCAGGTGGTGCTTCTGCCAGTTTTTCTATTGCCAGTCAGGAATCAAACAGTTGTCTGTCATTAAATTGCCAGTCCTTTGTCCCTGGGCATAGAGCAAAATAAAATCACCTTTCCAACAGTTTGCCAACTATTGAGACGTGTTGCTATTTCAGTGTTATCTGCAATGTTATTTCCTTTGCCCAAGTGATGCTGCTGGGACCAGACCAAGGATGAACACGTTTAGAGTGTGTGAGACTGCTTTTCTCTGCAGGGGATGTGAAGAAGCCCTTGGGCTTGAGAACACCTTGGTTTGCTTGTTCCGCTCCTCCTAGACCCAGGAACGCTCCAGGCTCCATCTCATCCTGCCACAAGCAACCCAGGAAGCCCGGCAGCAGCACGGGGTGTCCAAGGCGCCACTTTGGGCTTCTTCCTCCAAGGAATGCTTTCCAAAACACTTTGATCAGTGGTGGAGGTTGTGTCTATCCAGTGTTTTTTCAGGAGGGTTTCTGCTTCAGCCTTTTTTCAGCTGTTTTTCTTGCCTTTCTGATGCCTTTGCCAGCC
The DNA here is from genome assembly GCF_964289735.1 of Phaethon aethereus. Taxonomy (NCBI): domain Eukaryota; kingdom Metazoa; phylum Chordata; class Aves; order Phaethontiformes; family Phaethontidae; genus Phaethon; species Phaethon aethereus. Next base: position 7,734,535 of record NC_138587.1, read on the forward strand.
TGTCCAGGACTGAATTTGGCCCCTGATAGACACTTATCCATTAATCAGAGATTTGCCTCAGTGGCGGGGTTGTTCCGAGGTCTAATTAAGTTTACAATTTCTAATTAAATTGATTTGAGATCCTGGGGTGGGAGGCCTTTTAAGAGCAATCATTTATTAAAAAGTAGGGATCTTTTGCTCCGACAACCTTTCGTGTTAGACTAATTTTAGCAACCAGAAGCGAAGGATGAGTCATCCTTTCTCAGGCTTTGGCAATGTTGGTTGAAGCTTTCTCTCACTCACCTTAATCAAAGAAGCAATCAAAAATTGCTAATCACCTTTATGAAAGCACTTATGTCAGGGTGAAATATGTGGCAATCATGTACACAGTCAGGAAGCAAATAACATTTGTTCAAAAAGAATAAAAGTGCTGGACCGAGGAGATGTGGGAGACCTGGACTGCAACCCTCATGTCCCTCTTCCTACGGTCTTTTTTCCTCCCAATGCCCAGATAATTAACAGGGTGTCTCATACTCTGCCACTTGAACAGGCTGCTGTTACCAACGGCACTGCTGCACACCATTGTTATTCAGATAAAGTTTATATCTCCAGACTCAATCAACCAAATCAAACATTTCCCACCATCAAATGGAAGTTTTGATTAAATATCATTCCAATGTGGCAGAGAAACTTTCAAAATTATCAAAATTGAACAATTCACTCTTCTTGCCTTTGTATGCCAAAGTTATCTTAAATCTTAATAAACCCTAATCAATGCCTACTTTATGCTTACACATAAAAGAGACCCTTTAAGGCCCTCCCTCGGGGGACTTTAAACGGAGCTTTGGGGTCAGACCAGGTCCTTACTCACATGGCATTTCCTCCAGGGCCAACTGCACACTAACTCACTTTTAGTCTTCAGAGACTGGGAAACCTTATTGCCTTTGTGCCCTGCTCATGTTACAGCCCTTTGTCAGGGGAGACTGAGTCACCCCATCATGATTTTGAGAGTCAGCTGAAATCTTATCTCCCCAGTCTTCCCCTTGGAGAAAGGCTAGGGTTTTGACTGTTATCTCATTTAAGAGAACTAAGATAATTAAAAGAAGAAAAGCAGTGGATTGAGGAGATGCTGGAGATGTGGACTGTGACCCTCCTGTCCCACTTCCCTTGGTCAGATTCTGTTTCCAACGTCTGGATAATTAATAGGTGCTGTTTGATGGGTTGTCTCATTCAAGGTAACTAAGAAAACTTGACCCCTCTGAGGCTTTGCCCTTAGAGCTCAGTAATATGCAAAGGATAAAGGACTGAGAGGGTCATGGGTTTTTAACTGGAAGATTTTTTTCCCCCAAAAAATAATGCTGACTTGTTGAAAATGTCTTTTTCACCTTGAAAAGATACATTTCAATAAAGCTTTTTTAATACTTTCAAATGCTTTCAATGTTTAAAGTTAATTTGCTTTGCAGATATCCAGTCTGAACCATCGTCTTCATATTCAAACGTAAAATTATTATAAACCAAAATTATAAGGCCAAAGAGAAAATGACACATTTCAAACTAATCTAAACAGATTCAGGATGGAACTTGTCTGAATTTTCTTTCCCTTTTCAGTTTGCACTTCATAGAATCGTAGAATCATCATAGAATAGTTTGGGTTGGAAGGGACCTTTAAAGGTCATCTAGTCATCATTTCTTTTGTCTCGAGTTAAAGCAGAGAAATATTTCAAAATCTTCCAAGTACAAAAACATTTCCTTGCCCAGTTCTAATTGCTCAATTAAATTATTTGTAGACTAATCACAACTCCCTTCAATTAATCAGTTCCATGAATGCTTTTTTCCCATAATCCCTGACCCATAGCTCATTCATAGACCCAATGCTTGTGCTGATTTAATTAGCCATTTAACTCACGTGGCCTGTGAGTGTTTCCTGTTTGCACAGACCCTCACTTAAGCTCAGGATTTGCATACAGCTTCCAATTCTCACTTAAAATTCACCCCTTCCAAAACCATTTTTTGTCTCTGACCTCCCATGCTGGCACCCGTGTGGGAAGCTGATGCACTGGGAGCATGAACCCAGCTGGAATGAATTTGTTTAAAAAGCTGAGAGGGCTTTCAGTGAGAATTTTTGGCATTGTTCACCCAGTTCTAGTTGCTTTATAAATTTAATGGGATTAATGCTGACCACTGGGTGCTGGGCTGGTTGCACATAAGGGCTATAAAGGCAGCCTGGGGTTCCAGAACCTCTTGGCACTGGGATGGAGCCAGGGAAGAGGGTGAGGAGCAGCACCTCATGTAAGTGGCTCCTGAGCAGTAAGCTGCTCAGCCCAGCTGATCTTCCAAGAATTTGCTGCATCCCCAGTGAGTCTGTGGGGTCTGGTAGGTGCAGTGGTGATCCTGAAGAGCCTTTTTGCTTCCACAAACCATGAAGGTGACAAGAAACTATCTTTTTTTTTTTTTTTTTTTTTTTTTTACCTACTCCTTTGTTTGCAAGGGCTGGTTACTTAGAAACTACCAGAACATCAAGGCTGCTAAAATATCTCAGTTGTGCATCAAAACCTGTTGGTTTTGGGTTTGTCTTATCTACTTAAGCCTGTGTATTTGGTTGTTTTTTTAACAGTGGCAGGTTAAGGTTTTGATTCTGTATGAGAATATCTCTGCCACTCTCTGAAGAGAGATTAAATAAGTTCAGTTTTAGGGTAAATCTGTAGCTCTCCTGTTCCTTTGCCAGCAGAAGAAATCTGTAAGTATATTACATCTTTCTCTTGCAGATTACCGCAAGGATTTTTACTGCAAGGTAAATCTGCATTTTACAAGCAGGAATACCATCTACGTAGATGTTTCTGATATGCATCAAGGGCTATATCTGATAATGGTTCCCTCAACTGGAGGTGCCAATGAATATAGGAAAGAACTTGCTCTGCTTCTTTGCACATCCTAGAACATTTTTTTTTGTTGTCAGATCAAGATCCTGAAGAACAAAATATTAAAATTGTTTAAGATGAGGTTTAAGGCCCAATCAGCCAAATTCCCTTTGTGTCTCCTTACCCGGCAACATGCTGTAACACGCTTTTGTATATAGGTGAGGCTATAATGTGTAGGAGAGCGGGGACTGGTGTAATTCACAGAAAGGAAAATATATGTGCAAAATATCTTGTCTTGGGAAGCTGCCCACAGAGTCAAACAACATATTCATAATCATATAAAGTTTAACTCTTAAAGAAATCTCCAGCTACTGACTGGATCCAGAGCCTCGGCCGGGGCAAAGGAGGGTTGCTCCGCTGTTGCGTTGCCTGGGGGCTCTGCCTTCTGTTTGTCCTGTGCTCCAGCCCCAGCTACTGTAAATAAAGCCCCAGCAGCCAATTTACAAAATTCACTTTGGCTTTATTTGCAGGTATCAGCCAACAAGGTTGCCCTTGGAGAACCGGCGGCATGGAGCGGCTCAGAGCGGGTTGTGGCGGCCAGGGCAGTCGATGGCCACGCCAGGGCAGTCACAGAGACTAAACAGCCCGGCTATAGCTCTGTGTCACGGAGAGCAATAAAACCCTATCAAGAAGGAATCACGAGCACCTAATGAGTCAGATGCAGCATAATATAGGTCACGGGCATGCTCTTATCCAGATGCCCAGGGAATTAGGTACGTAAACAGAGTATAATTTGGTTTTACGTCTTATTTTTCATCCTCAACTTCAGAGGGAAATGAGTTAGTTACTGGCAGTGACGTGCAGGAAAGCTGCTCTTACGTACTCCATGATTGCTCACGCGCAGCTTGGCATGATGGAGCTTCCTCGGGACCGGCTGCTTACCTCCACTTGAGGTGGGCTGGAGAAAACACCATGAAGCCCCCTGAGAAAAGTGCCCCGCTCTGGCCTGGAGTGAGAAGGGAGACCCTGCATGTGAGCAGCCTCTGTGGTGGGAGAGACGCGCCGGGGTCCCTCGCCACTGGGGCAGGCAGTGGCGGTGCGTGGCCGTGGGTGCTGCAGCCCTTGCTGCCCTGTGGGACGTGGGGCTCTCCCTTGCTGCAAGAAGGTCCCACCGTTGGACTGTGTCACGGACTGGTTGGCAGAGAAGAAGGCTGGCTTTGCAAGGGGATGCTTGTCTCATCCTTGGGTGCTGGAGAGAAGGGCTCAGCTCCTCTGAAGCTGTGGCTTTGGTCTTGGTGTTAGGGCTGCAGAAGGATTTCACCTGCCATGCTTCCTGCTCCTGGTGCGCTGGTTTCTGAGCCTGAGGGTCAGAAGCTGTAGGGCGTTCATGAGAAATTTGCTTTCCACATGAAGAGGAAAGCTACTTCCAGCCTTGCACTACTTGAGATTGCACATATGACTGCATCTGTTGTGATAAATGAAGAAAACCCTGGACTTAATGTATTCACATTTCAAACAGAGGGAAAGGAGGATGTCAGTCAGCCAAGCAGGGCTGGAAGGCAGATGATCCAAGTATTAAGTCTTGCTTGGCCTTGGGCAGGTGTATAAATCTGGGCAAATAACTCTGTTCCTTCTCACTTATATTGGAAATAACTCACAGAAAGTCTTTACTCTTTAAATGAAACATGTCTTGAGCAGCACCTCTGAGTGCAAGGTGCTATAAATAGGACTTACGTTGATGTAATGGACCTATGTCTGCTCTCCTGAGGCTACTTGAAGGTTGGCTGACTTATTTCCAGGATTGAGATTCCCAGAGCTTGAGAGGGTCCAGTCTGAACCCTGCATTGCAGAAGCAAAGACGCTTCACCTGGGGCCCGGCAGCATGCGTACTTGTTTTCCCCACAGATCTAAACCAGCTCGACAGCCTCAATCCTGCCCACCATGTAGCTGGCTTCACAAAACCCAGCCCTGACATGCGCCGCAGAGTGGAGAATTGCTTCGAGCCAACAGAGCTGTGTACTTCCCATTACCCCAGCCTGCCAGGAAGGCTTTCCACCGCATGGCACTGGTATCCGTGAGGATGCAGAGGAGTTGGTATCGCTTGGCTGCTTGGGGGAAGAGTAATGTGTAGGGCAGATCTGCAGCAGTGCAAATGCTGCTGTTTCTCACTGGGGAAGAGATGTCCTCAAAGATTTGGCTCTCTGATTCCCTCTATCACCCTCAAGGTTTGCCCACGTATTTTGGTTAGAAATCCTTCCTTGAACGTAGCTGAGCAAGGATGCAGCTTCCCAGCGTGCTGCGGTCTGGGACCCAGGGACACCGCAGGGTACCCGGACCCCGTTACCCAAAGAGGTCTGGGAGAGCTCAGCATCCAGCTGCCGTACAGCCAGGCCTGCAACGCCGCACGAGCTCTGTAATAGAGAGAGTTGTGTTAATTGCCATCTTACCTGTGAAAACCTTAAGGTTCAGGATTAAGGGCAAGAAAATTATACTCGGGGGATATTTTAATGAGCAGAAAAACCTATACTTTGTCTCACAAGTCACTTTTTACATTAAAACTTCCTGGGCTTATAATTAGAAATTTAATGTTTTGTGAACTGCAGTTCAGAAACTATGGGAAAAAATTATTTCCCACCTCCCCACTTTCTTAATCAATGCTCTCGGGTGTTTTTTTTTTTCCAGTGGTTAATAACGTAGTGCTTATGCCTACCCTGTCTCACAGGGGAAGTTTGAATCTACTGATTATTTTTTTATATATATGTATTCATTCAGGCGGTTAGTGAACCAGAACTAATGCGGGTGTTTGGCTGACTGGGAGCGGAGGAGAGGGTGAAGGCAGGCGGTGCAGGGGCCACAGACCCTGGGGAACCGTCCCCTCCCAAGGCCACGGCACTGTGCAAAACACTTAATAAATGACACTATTTAGAGGCAATTATGTAATTGTACCTCTCTGTGCTCCTGAGTTCAGGTCACACTCCAAGCTCTCGGGCTGAGGCAGGTGTGGCATTGATCTCGCAAAGCTCTTTTTTCGAAAGGGTCTCTTCCACCACGTGGTTTTGCTTCTTGGCCCTGAGGCCAGGGCCAGGAGAGCCGCTAGCCATCTTCTCCTGAGGGCACCCATTCACTCTGCCGTGCCTAATATCGACCGCTGCAGCCCATGTCGCGCAAGCACGGAGTTTCAATGCACAGCACAGCCCATCTCGGGGGTAAATGCACGTGTGGTGGTGAGGCTTGGTGCGTGTGAAGAGGCACCCTTCCTTTCCCCAAACACCATCGAAGGAAGCTGCGAAGAGGTCAGAAATAGCAACCAAGAGGCTGTGTATAGCTTCAGACTGCTTCCTCATTAGTCTTGGAGCAAAGTCACTTAAAAATAACTGTGACCTTCGTTCCCCATCCATTTGTGTGAGGCTGTTTAATTGTTGCTGTTCCATGGAAAAGGACCACAGCGTGCATGGGCTGAGTGGTCCTCCAGCGAGCCAGGCTCAAAGGGAGAAAGGCTCATGGGGCTTAGGCTTGGCACTTTGGAATTCAGATGACTACTTGGAGTGGGAAAAGGCACTTATCTGAGTTGGGTGGCTTGCAAAAGGCAGGAGGGCACATCCTTGGGGCCAGCTGTGCACGCTGTCTTGCTTGAGGAAAGAGGGTGTAAGGGAGAGGTGCCCAGCGAGCAGGCGGCAGCACGAGCCTGATGGATGCTCAGCTGCAGGAGGAAGCTTGCAACCACAAAAGTGGGTTTCTTAAATCTGGAAGCTGGGTTTTTAAGCCCAGAAGCAGACTTCTCAGTGGAAACATTTGGGGAACAGCTGGTATCGGCTATTGCTGCTCCTCCTTGTCCGTGGGGATGGATTGCATTGCTGTAAATTACTGCCTTGGCAGCGGTCCCTGTTCACACCCCATGCCTCAGTAAAATCGTGGGCTGGGAATGGAGGATGGTGGAGCATCAGTCCTGGCTTTATGCCACCTGGGAGTTGCCTGTGTGAAGGCAATCCTTGGGTACCACTTGGGTGAACTTTCTAGGAGCTTTTTACTGCATGAGAAGCTGGTTGTGAGGGACAGGTGAATTTGGATCTAGCCCACATGATCCACGTTTAGCAAAAATACAGATACACCTAGAAGGCAAGAAAGGAAATTAGGACACCAGAAGTTGATGGGCTGAAAACTTAATTAACATGTTGCAAAATCTGACCTGAAATCAGGCTCTTTCCCTTTATCCTCTCTTTTGTCATTATTGCTTTGAGTGTTGATTCTTTTAACATTACTGCTCAGGATGAATTTTGCTCCCAAATTAGGAATAAATTATATTGGCTAAATGTCAGGCTATTGTATTAATTCTCTTGCAATGCAGCAGAAAAATCATATTGCAGAACTGCCCCCCCCCCCCATGTACCTTCGTCCGATTCACTCTGTGGCTCAGCTAATAGTTCTGCAGCCCTGCAGATTTCAAGTAACTGAGTAACAACCCAAAAGTTTTCTCTTTATTGCATCCATCTGCTGCACTAGGATGAGGAGCAGCTCCTTGGGATACCCTTAGAATAACACATCTGCTGCTGTACGTTGCAGTACAAGGTCCTGGCCCCTTCCCTTGCTTTCTATGACAAACAAGCAACAGAATGACAAATAAAGCTGTGGTTGCCTCTGTCAGCTCCAGCTCCTTGTGCTGCAGGCTAGATGAAATACCCACACAATCGTGGCACCATCCCATATTTATTTAAAAATATTAAACTATTTATAATGGAGAGGTCATCAGCATGCTGCATTCATTAGCAAGGGCTCCAGGGAAGAGACGGCAGTGAGCAAAAAACACAAACAGGCTCTACACAGAAGAAGGAGCAGAGAAGCATCCTTTTGAAATGTCAGTGCTGAGCAACAATTAAAACCAGGATGACTCAAAACACAGGGAATTTCAATAGGCTGAGTACAACAGCCAGCCCTGGCTGCCAGGGAGCCCATGGTGGGATTCCCGTGGACGTAAGGATAGAGGATCAGGTCTGTGCTGCACAGGAAAATGTGAATGGACTTTCCTTGTGAAAAGAAGGATGAAATTGCTGCTTGACTAGAGAACTGATGGCGGCAAAGGCAGGCACGCAGCAGGTTGGGGGGCAGGCAGGCAGGGTTGGGTTCGTGCAAGGGCTGCGTGCTGCAGGGTGCTGAGCACCTCTGAACTGTGGGGTGGCTGCCAAGACGCGTGCGGGTGAGTGTCTGCCAGACACGGGCTGGAAAATGTCACTTGAAGGGAAGGGGCTGATCCGCGCCATGAGGCGCGAGTCCAGCGTCGCGTCGCTCAGAAGCGGCCAGTTGACCTTGCAAAGTGCTCCTGGGCATCGCAGGGCAGGTGGGTGTTAGAGTCAAACGATGAAAGGGGGGAGTGGGGGAACGTGCTCCCTCTTGGAAAGTGTTCCTGAGCAAACAGGAATTTGCCCAGTAACTACATTTGAAGTAATGTAATGCTATTGCAGTGGTTTTATAGCTCTTAGTCCCCTTAACTCCATCTCCTGTTGAAATCTGTTCAGAAGAGCTGTTACACCTTGTGCAAGTGCTGTCCGTCTCTGCTGACTTTGCATGCAGGCAAAAGCTAACTGCGGTTCTGAAGCTCACATTAGGATAATGAATTGGAAGAGGTCAGAAGAGATGAATATTTCATCTTTGGCTTGCCATGCCCTTTCAGAAATTAATTGGCATTGGGCAGTTGCGTGGTACTTTTCCCTTTATATTTCCTGTTCTCATCCTTTTTGAAAATAGACACGGATCACATCCAAAACCCAAAGTGCTCAGATGGGCTTTGGAGCCGTCCTTGGGTCTTTATACTTCACATTTCCCAGGCTGCTCTCTGAAAATGTGTTTTTACAGGTTTCTTGCTCCAATTTTTCCCTTACCTGCACAGAGGATTTTCATGTTTCTAGTGACAACAGAGTTGCAGCCCTTACAAAGTGGCCAAAACAAAACCTGGAGCTGTATTTCCCTTCCTTCTCTGCCCCAGGGTCTTCCCCCTCCCCAGTTTCTGCTTTCGCTCTTTCTCCCCCTCCTACCGTGAAACTAAAAATTTCCCAGCTTTTAGGAGCCCCTGAAGACACAGAGGGAATGATCCTTAATTTCCAATTTCCATCCCACTACTGGGCTCAAGGCATTTTATTTTAATGTGGAATTTTACGGGAATTCCTACGGGTACTTTTCACATCCATATTTCCTTGTAGCGCTGCTGCTGAATCATCTAGGAACTGAAACTTGCCTGGCTGGAGAGCAATGTGTTTTTATAAATTATCGACACGCTGAAATTGGCCCTTGTCCAAAGCAAGCCGCCTACTTTACTAATATGCCTTGAGTCTAATCCCGGTTGTGTTGTGGAGGATGAAGACGATTCATCTCCATCGCTAAGGCTGGACGTAGGGCCTAGTGACACACAGGAGATGGAAACTGGGAACATATATGCCAGGAGCAGCATTAAGCCAACGTATTTGAAATGCGAAGACAACTCGGTTGCTTCAGATGTTGTCTCCAAAAGGTCGTCAGGGAGCAAGAGCAGGCACAAGTAATTCCCTGCAGGTTATCCTCTGATGGGCTCCTTTCTCCCAGTTTTGTTCCACTGCTGGGCAGTGGGCTGTGTCTGTTGTTGTACGACGCAATTCTGTTTCCGTGGATCTGGATCTTCAACTAAGAGCTCGTTTGATGCAAGTCAGGAGTGCTAAGACTTAATTCTACAGCAATAAAAGAAATGAGCCTAGCAGTAAAATGGTGTTGAGGGATGTGTGGGAGATATGATGTCCATCCATATGTCATGCTGTATGGATGGATTTCTTGCACAGGGTTTTGCTGAGACTGGATTGCGGAAAGCCTCCATGACCTCATGCTGAGTTGAGCTGTCCCTGCTGGGTGATGGGAGCAATACTCTGATTTATCCCTGCCGTGGTGGCTGCCCATGACGGGTCTGGCAAGCTGCTGTCGGCAGGACCGTGCAGTGGACGCCCCGACCTCCGCTGGGCAGAGCAGGAAGGTGGAGCCGCTTCCTCTTCAAGCTTGCCTGCCAGCAACATGATTCAGATTTCACAGCTAATTGACTGCACTGATCTTTCTGCCAGAAAGGGATAATGTTCACCGAGTCGCTTGTCTTTCGGTTGCTGCTGTCCAAGACCCTGCACGCACCTTACAAAGCCAGTCCTGTGACTCGGCCGGCTGGTTGCCTGGGGGCCCGGGCTCTCCCGTGCCCTCCCCATTTTCCCCACTGCTCTGCTTCGCCCTCGCGCCCTGCAAGCCGTGCCTTACCTGGGAGGAGGTGGTGGCTATTTGCCGAGCGATCCGGAGTCGAGACAGGATTTGTCGTGCTTCCCCCGCATCTCTCTGCTTCTGATTAAAGCCTCGCCCCACAGAGGTGGGGTTGCTGCACGAGAGGCTAACGAGCCCGGTTAAGATTAAAGCCATCGGCCCCTGTTAGCAGGAGGAGCCTGACTCGAAGCCAAGTGAAACCCGCTGTGGGCACTGGCTCGAAACGCCGCCGGCCCACAGCCCGTTGTGCTGGGTGCCCTGTCTCTTTACGGACAGCCCCGAGCGCGCAGCTGGAGGGCACGACGAGATAAGAAGCCCGCGTGGCAGACGAAAACCGATCAGCCCATCGCGCCGCTGAACGCAAAACGAGGACGGAAGCTTGTAAATACCACACCAAGGAGGCCGGCGTGTGCCGAGAGGACGGGCTGGCGGTCGTACAAGCCCCAGCGCTGCCGCTCGCTTCTTGATCTGCTCATCTGCCACCCAACTGGAGTTTATTTGTTAACACTTCTTCCCAACGCTGGCTCCCAGCAGAGCCACCGCTGAGCCGGCTTTCGTCTCCGCGCCGCGCTGGGGAGCAACGCCAGGCTGGAGTGGGAAGGAGCGTATCGCCGGCAGCTCCAGGATCTGGCCCGTCATACTTTTGTGATGATGCTAGGAAGATATAGGGCAAACAACGCAGTAGGAATAACTTAGCCCACATAAGCTATACAAGAGCTGTTCCCATGATGTTTGCTCAGTCCCCGACTAATTTAGCACACAGGACGGGCTGGCAGATTACGCAGCGAGACATGCTAATTCGGGCCTGCGGTTCATGCGAAAGAATGACGCGACGGTCTGGGAGACAATGCGAGCTAATATTAGGACGCCAGGCAGGGAGTCAGGAATCCTAATCCCGACTGCCACTGACCTGCTCCCAGGCCCCAGAATCCCTCTTTGGAGCCGCTTGGAGAAAAGGAGCATCTCTCTTCATGTTTGGCCAAGTTAGCCCTGGGAGCTGTTTATCCCAGCCAAGGCTTCTGGCTGTTACTATACATAAATAGTAACACTGATCATAATCTTTCCATAGGGGGTATGGCATTGCAGGGGTAGCGCCTCGTATCCGAGATGCTGCTTTTGTTGGACCAAGCTCGTATGTGCAGGAGATGCTGCTTTAGCATAAAGCTGCTCTTGCGGGACCAGCAAGCGGTAAGCTGATGGGGGATGTTTCTGTGAAGATACTGCATCAGACGCCACCATGAATTCTTCTGCTTCAGTGCTTCAAAAAGCAAGACAGGGTTTGTATATCTTCCAAATCACTGAGTGATATCTTGTGGTGTGTTAATTGGCTCTGCTTCTGAGAACGTTTATGTGTGTGCTCAGCCTTACACATGTGGCTTGTCTGATGCCTGTAAATTACTCTCATGAGCAAAGTAAAGCCAGTCCCCAGATGGCTGCAGGATCAGGGCCATGTTGTGTGTTGCTGCCTTGTCTGTCGTGGCTTTTGCCAGAATTGTAATTATGACCCAGAGAAGGACCTCCCAGCTACTCCTCACTGTTGAAGGGAGAGCACATCGATACTGCTCTGGAGGAACTCCCTCCCCAACCCACAGCTTGTCCCATTGTCATGCCTTATTGCTACTTTTTTACTTAATTTTTTCTAACCCTGCCGAGGGTACTTGGGCAGACTTTTTGTAAGGATGAAATCAATTCTCTATTACATAAATCCTTTCCCCATTCAGAGTTTCTATGAGGGAAAAGGGATTTCTGTGGTTTATTCTGTATACAGAATTGCTATTAATATTCTGTGCTTCGATTCTTCACTTTTTGAGGAAAAAACCCAGCACAGTGGAACTGGTGGTCAAGATACTGCACTGATTCTCAATCCCATGTGCCAGTTTTGGGAAGCTGAGCCTCTGTGGCTAGTTTTATTTTCAAACCAAATCATGAGATTGACACCTTTAATTAGCTCCACGCAAGCTGTTTGAACCAGGCTGTGCTATGGGGAGTGGTGGGTTATTCTGAGCTTTTTCTTCCTGCTTTTTTTCCCACATTTAAGCGGTTGGACTCAAATACACATCCATCACAAGGGACTAACAACTTAACATGCAGCATCTTTGAAGGGTTCAGACTTTGCCTCTTCTTTATGGCATCATAAAGACTTATAGCAGAAGTCTTTCCTGATTTAGTTGTCTCCTGCTAGTTTTCACGATTTTTAGGAGGAATGAATAGGAAGCTTTATGCGTTGAAGATACACAGAGGAAAATAAAGAGGAGATACAGAGCATGGGATGGAGAAGGGGTACTGTGTAGGAAGCGGGGGATGGCATCTCCATTAGCCTCAGCAGAGCTGGTGGTGGAGTTCAAGGTCGTGACGCGGCTCTCCGTGTACCTGCAGAGGGAAGAAGAAGGGTAATGGAGGAGGAGAGAATGAGAGTCTCGGCGTCTGAAGGTAGTTTGGGCGAGTGTTGGTGCCTTGGGCACTTGCGTTGAGCTCTTGCACCACAAAGCAGAGGTGAGCCCTCCTCCTTTTTGAGCAGCAGAAGCAGAAATGGTGAGGTTTATCAGCCGAGACAGATGAATTGGGATAGCTTGTCTTAGCAGGGCAGAGCTATTGTCTACTGAAAAGTCTCTGGTAACTCATGTGGAGCCATTAAAATAGCAAAAGAAAAATTCCTAGGGAAGAATGTGACTTAGTAAGACTTAATATCTAGCAGACTAGGGGGAGGAACTTGCTCCTTCTGTAACTAGCTCATAGTCAAGAAGGACTAAGAAAAGTAAGGAAAGACTTTTTTTTTTTTCTTTTCATTTTGGAAATTGTAGTTGGAAATGCTCCTGTGTGTACCAGAGACCTCCACTCCAATGAAATCTGCCTGAAATGGATCTTGTGGTATTCACATGTCAGGTTTCTTTTAGAAAGTTTAAACATGTGGGAGGCTCAGCTTCCCTTACAAAGCCAATCTGATCCTGGCTCTAACCAACAGCCCGTGCCCTCTCCCCTCTGCTCTGGACTTCTCGGGAGCTTTCCAAGGCTGGGAGCAGCCTGACTCCCTCCTTGCCAAAAAGCCGCACCCACAGCCATCATATCCTGGAACAGCAATGGCTTCTGCAAGACATGCCTGAAAAAAGACTAATAAACTCAGGAGCACAAATGCTAATGAATGTTAATGAGATCTACAATTTTTAATTGTATAGGTTTGGTTTTTGGGTTTTAAAATTTTTTTTTAGAACCTTGCTTTTTAAAATGACTGTTGGTTTCACGCTATCTGTAGGACATCCTGAGGCTGGCATCCCCCGGAGGGTGTACCTGCTGCCAGGCCATCACTCTGCCCTTGTTTCATCCAATAAGCTCAACAACATCCCAATATACCCAGCCTGTTGCGTGTTATTTAAGCCATAGGATATGACAGAGCATGTTTTATGGGGCCATTAATTTATGCTGTGGGTGACTTTAACCACCCAAGAAGTATATTAATAGGCCTATAAAATACACCCTGGAGTGTCTTAATATGGTTATGAGATTGATCTTCAGCTTTATATTCCACTGTGTGTGATATTATTGAAATAAATTGTAGAGGAAGGTGACGCAGGGGATCCCAGTAAGGGGTGAGTTGCCTTTTTCTTCTTAGGATCCCGTGGTCACGGATTCACTCTGTGGAGCGAGCCGTGGGATGGGGATCCAGCCACCCTGCGGTGGGAGGCTGGAGATGTCCCACACAAGGTCCTGCCTTTTGGGGATGGAGCTTGCTGGCCCAGCTCTGCAGATTACTTTCTGTCCATGCTGGCTGGTCTGTGGCTCTAACCAGAACTTCTCATGTCCCGACACTTGCGAGGCGTTTTTACAACTACAGGGTTCAACTGGTATCTGGAGTTGGGTCATCTGCTGGAATATTTGCGAGAGCCACAACTCAAAGCAGTGTCAGCCTGGCTCCCCCTTCTTACCAGAGAGCAGCCTCAGCTTGCCCAGAAACTCTGGACACCACACAGACACTTTTTCTCTGATAAAATTTAGGTGGGATTACTATGAACAACAACTCCTGTTTGGCAAATACAGCAATACATGGCTTTCCCACTGGCAGATGCTGGTAGTGTGGGTGTACCAACAGGAAACCTCGATGTCTGAAAGGCTGGACCTTGTTTGAAGTCTCTTGTTTTTACTCCCAAGATCCACATACTCAGCCTTTCAAAGCCTCGAGGCCTGTGATGTCAAAATATTGAGGGTTTGGGAGCTCGTCTGGAAATTAAGAATAAATTCTGCTCTATTAAATAATCTGTATTTTTGTTCATAGCCTTAATCATTGTCATCTTTTTTTTATGCTCTCTGGTGGGAGCGGATGGCTCTGCACTCTCATAAACCCACAACATTCTCAGTGACTAGACATGGCTTTTCATCCCAAAACAAGTAAAACTCTGGTTTTCCCTAGTTTTAGAAATCTGAGAGAATGATTTGATGCTTGGGGGAGATTTCACCCGTTTTACAATCCAGGACACAGCATGAAATTTCAGAGATGCTTATGAGACCAAGACTGCGGGTCGATAGCCTATTTGAAAGAACCATTTTAGCTGCTGTTGTGTGTTTGCAGTGGGGCCCAAAGCACGCGGAGCACCTTCTGAAGGAGGGAGAAAGCACCAGCCTGCTCATCCCAACAGATGGGCCACCAAACCACAGCAACTGTAGACAAAAGAGCAAGGGAATTGGGCTCTGCTTAAAGCTCTGAGCCAGCCCGAATCAGGTTTTATAGCGCCGTGAGCTGGTAAGAGCGTGCTGTCCTGCGTGAGATGATGCTGGACCCACCGCGGCAGGTGAGATAGGATGGCTGCAGCGAGCCTTACTCCGACGAGAGATGTGCCCGAGCTTCTCCCTGCCCCTTGTTAATGTTCAGCTGTTCCCCAGGTGCCTTGTGAAACTTCATTAATTAACGTTTATAATGCACTTAGAGACCCTTGCAAAAAGGAGGGTGTTATTATTAGGACTGTAGTTGTTCAAGATGAAGACAGTCTGTTAATCATTACATCCGTTCCCTGCAAAGGCAGGACCACCATCTCCTGGGAGAGAGGCCACACTGAGCACCTGAAATGCAGAGACAGGTTTTTGTTCGGTGTAATGACCTGGTGATCTATCGGGCTGGTGTCGGGGACTCTTCTGGGCAGGGGCAGGCCTGCCACAGGTCACGGGCTCAGCGCTGTTAATGGCTAACCAAGGGCTTCCTTACTAGAGCTGGCTGGAGCAACTACGTTCTGAAATCATCTTGTGGCAGCAGTAAGATGCTGGGCAGTCTCAGGGTTGGGAATGAGGGCAACTAAAAATCTTGGGCTATATCTGAGCTGTCACAACTGATGCCAGCTTCCAGGATCTAGGGCTATCCTGACTAATGGCTTGACCAACTGGCCCTTACTGGATGCGACTAGGAGATAAAATGGTAGGTAGTTGGTCATGGAGGAAAACTCAAAGGAAAGTCTTAAAATCAAGTGAAAGTTCTGGGTGAGGTTTGCAGGTTTTGTTAATTACAAGCGAGAACAATTTTGGGAACACAGTGGCCCAGACACGAGTAGGGCGTTAGGATTACGATGGGAACAGCTCACACTTGCATTAGTGTTGCAGCGTTTGTAAGTAAACAGAAAATGGCCCTTGGAAATCTGTCGTCTCATAAATCTTACCAGCAAAATTGTTTTTCTAAATAGTGTTTTTCAAACTTTTTTTCCATGAGGCGTGAGTAGCTCTGTAAGATCTATTCAGGGCAGCCACAGCTCATGTGATACTCACATGGATCCCAGATGAATTTTAGCTTAGCAGGGCTGTCACATAACACGTCCCGCAAAATGATGGTGATGAAAATACGTCACACCCAGCTCTCAGCTGTGAACAAGAGTATCCTTGCGCTGTGCGCTCACACGTGCGACACCACTATCAGCTGGCATGCAGATGAGATAGAAACCCTTCCCCTCTAGCCATGCTGCCGCTCCTCAGGCTTTGTGGGCCTCCGGAGCATTTATTCCTTGGAGGATTTAGTCTCATCACTGATCCAGTTTTTACTGGTCAAGGTACAGTAAAAAGTGTGCTGTGATCCTAAAAGTGACAAATTGGGTAGCCGGTCACAGAGCCAGCGAGAGCAGGCGTGAGGCAGTTACTGCTGCTCAAACATAGGGGATCAGCACAGCTTTAAGCGTGAAAATTAAGTATTAAAGTTCCAAATGGAAAGAACCCTCTTAGAGAGGTGGAAGAAAACAAGGGCTAGACACAGCAGGTAATTTGAATTTCATGAGTCCACTTCTGCATTTGCCCCTCATTCCCAGGAAGGCCGGCTCTGCCCCGCGCCTTGGAAGGGGCTCAAGTACTTACTCCAACTTTCCAAGCACTGGCAATCCCATCTGCTTCCTGTGGAGACCTGGGCAGAGGTGCCTGAGGCGCCGGGGATGGAGCTGGCTCGCTGCTGTGCTACGTGACAGTGGACAAAGCGTTCCATTCCCTTGCCTGGAGGTGGCCGTGCCACTCGGGCCAGCGACCGCGGCTTCTGCGGCTGCAGAGCAGCGCCTGCAGCGATGGGGATGTTACGACGTAGCCGTATGAGAGATCTCGGCTGGGGGAAAGGAGTGATGGGGATGCAGCGTGTGGGGAAGGACGGGTTTCTCTACTTCGCCTAGGACAGGTCTACGGGCAGGGAAGGTACCCCTCTCACCCCTCTTCTGAGGTCTGTGAGCTAAGCCTGGCTGATCAGCTCAGCCAGCACCGGAGGCCATTAGGCTGAGCTCCATCCCCAGCTATGGCACACATGGGCTCCCTGAGCCCGCCGGCTCGCCTGTCGCAGATCATTTCGGTACACGCATGGCTTGAAAGATGTGTGATGCGAGAGCGACGTGGACAGCGGCACAAGTCTGCGGGCTGTACGGCAGAGCGTTAGCGCTGTGCAGGGAGCGAGACCGGGCTCTTTGTCTCCCTGTGTCACTTCTCAGTCCCGATCAGCAGCAAAATAGGGCACGCACGCATCTGACAACCGAATTCCTTGCTGGAAGGGGTTCGGTCATGCATAAGACTGCTCAAAATGAGGCCTGGCTTTCAGGTTTGGAAGCGTGGAGCATGACCTGGAAGGGACAGCTGGTGCATGCACGCTTACTTATTTTCCCCTTTTGAGTTTTGCGCTCCAAGTTTCTGGATAACTTTGAAAAGTTGTGGCCAAGGGCAAACGCACGGAAGTGGGTCCCTTTCCCCTGCAGAGACCTCGCTGTAGGTCTGTCCCGCTCCAGAACAATTACACAGGGAAAATAAAATGAGAGAGCATGATTCGAGCACTCAGTCAAAAAATGGAGAGCTAAGGGTACGAGCACGGATTTTTTAACTCAGCCTTGATACCATTTTAACAGCAGCTTGTGCAAGTTTCTCCCGGGGACCCCGCCGCATCCTCTCCCGTAAGGAGGCAGCGCGGGAGCGCAGGTGAGCCGCGCTTCCAGCGGTCTGCGGCTTGGACAGTCCTGGAGATCCTCCCGGGAAAGCGCGGGATTACCGGCCCTCTTCCCGCGAAACACGAGCATCGCCCGGGGCCGAACTTCTCCCGGGGCCGCCCGCGCTCCCCAGCCCCTTCCCGGAGCCGCGTTCCCTCCGCGAAAGGCTCTCGCCCCAGCGTCCCCCCGCGCTACGCGGGCACCGACTCCCCCCTCCGGGGAACAAAAGTTGTCCGTGGGAGCGGGGCCCGCCGGGCGGAGGGGGGAGACACGCGGGACCGGGGCTCGCCCGTGGGGAGCGCGGGGGGGGGGGGGGGGCCGCGCCGGGGGCGGGGAGCGGGCGGGGCGGGGCGGGGAGTGCGAGGGCGCCTGCGCGGGGCGCGCGGAGCGGAGCGCGGCGGAGCGGGACGGGCCGGGGCGTCAGGAAACAAACGGGTCTTTGTATCGCCTTAAAGGCGCCGCGCGCCGACCTCCGCGCCCCGCGCGGCGCTCCGCGGGGAGGGGCGGCGAGGCACAACAGCAGCGCGGGAGGGCGAAGAAGAGCCGGATTTGCTTTTTCAGCGCTTTTAAAAATTTAAAAAATTTTTCTTCTTTTTCTTTTTTTTTTTTTTTAATAACAGGGGAGAGTGGACGGCGGGGGGCAGGCGCGCGTCCTCCGCGGGCGCGGAGCCATGCGGGCCGCGCGCGGCGCCGGCGGCGATGGCTTGAGGGGCCGGCGGCGGCGTGGTCTATGAGGAGCGGGTCGGCGCTCCCTGCGCACCTGCTTACCGCGCTTCCGCGGGCGCGGAGGGCCGCGCAGCACCATGTCGCGCGTCGTCCAGAAGAAGAACCACTGGGCCAGCCGGGTGCGGCAGTGCTCGCTCACCCGCGGGCCCGGCGGGCAGCTGAGCTTCGCCCTGCTCGGCGGCGCGGAGCACGGCGAGTTCCCCTACGCGGGCGCGGTGGCGGGGGACGGCGAGGCAGCGCTGAGCGAGGGGGAGCTGCTGCTGGAGGTGCAGGGGGTCCGCGTCTCGGGGCTGCCGCGCTACGACGTGCTGGAAGTGATCCGGAGCTGCAAGGACCCCATCGTGGTCAAAGCCGTCCGGCAAGGTGCGAGCGGGGCCGGGCCGCGGGGGGACGGGTCGCGGGGTCCCATGGGGCCGCGCGGGAGGTGAAGGGCCCTTCCTGAGGTGCTGGGTGGCCACGGGGCGAGTGCGGTACGGAAGGGAGAGGCCAACATTAGCCCTTCGGGGCAGCGCAGGACTCCGAAAGGAGTCACACGTCCCGGGCGGCAGCGTACCTCCGCGGGCGCCCACTCGTGTCAGCACACACTCGTGTGCGCACCTTGGCCGTGTGCGCTTGTGCGGCGGCACCTGATCGCCCTGACTCGGTCCAGGAGCCTCCCCGCAGGTTTCTGGCCCGCGTGAAGCAATTGCGTGAGACTTTCCCCCGGTCACCGCGGAGCCTCCAGCGCTTCCTGCGGGGACACCCACGGGTGTCGGGGGCAAGACAGACCCGCAACTGGGTGAGCGTGGGAGAGGTTCCCGCGGGAGAGGTTCCCGCCTCCGGCTGCTGAGCATCCTTTTGGGCAGCCGCGCTGCTGGGTCTCGTTCAGAAAGTGCGAGCGTGCGGTTGCCGGCTGCCCACCTTGGGAGGAGGGGGCTGTGACCCTCCTGCGAGGGCAGTTCCCCCCTCTGGCTGACGGGCAGCTGGGGGTCGGTTTGGTTTTTTTCCCCTTCTTTTTCTTTTTTCCGCCTGGTTTGCCCTAGGTGAGGGCACGGCCGCGCTGCCAGCCCTGCAGCGCAGGTGACGGCACGCACAGGTAGCCCTCCCGTTTGGCTTTGGAAGAGGAGAGGAAGAGTCCTCCCACGCGAGATTAAAAAAAGCCACTTCACATCCGTGTACACGCAACAGTCGCCCAACAGGTTAGCGTAACAGGCCCGGCTGATGGGCTTGTAACTTCCAGGGCAGGGCTTGCCTCCAGTGCCAGGAGGCTGCGGGCGCAGCGGAGCTGCAGCCGGGCCCCCGGGGGCTGGAGGAGCCCCCCGTGGAGGAAGGAAGGGCAGTCTTCCTCGGACCGCCCAGGAGATTCCTTAGGGAAAAGTTTGTCACCCAGGCGTGGATGCATCTTCGGGGAGCAGATCCGCGGCGGGGCTGCGGGGCGCCCTCCGCCGCCCCCTCCCCTGCCAGCGCACAAGTGCCCCGCAGCTTGGGGGGCCCAGGCACGGCCGCTTGGTACTTCGCTTCCCAAAGGCAGTAGAAATCGTCCAGCAAACCGTGGGGAACTCCCAACAAAACCCAGTTTTCTTTCAAGCAAATTTTCCCTGCTGCGTTTTTGCCGCTTCGCTGGGAAGTAGGGAGGGAAACAGCCTGCCGCGCTCCCTGGCCAGGCGAGAGGGGGAGCGTGGAGGGAAGTATGAGGAAACTAGGCAGGTTTTGTTGGTTTGGTTTTTTTTTCATACTGATTGTTTTAGCAGAAGTGTTAAAATACAGCTTCTGATGTTGCAATGCCGTCAGTGTTGGTGCATGGAGGCAGGTGTGTAAAAAAACAAAACAAAAAAAGACCGCCCAAAAAACCCACCCCAACAAACCCCTTCCCAAGCAAGCAAGTTGTGATTAAACTTTTTGTTATTTTGGAAACACTAGTTAATCTAAAGAGAAACATACCACGGGAATATACCAGAAATGACAGAATTGAGTAGTAAATGTGTCTCAGCTCCAGGATAAGCTCAAAAGTTGGGTTTACTGGGAAGTTGGGAGAAAAAGGTTCTGGAGTCAGGGCAGGCACTTGAACCTTGGACCATCCTCATCCCGAGGTGAGAACCAAGCTGTTGGTTACTGTGGGCTTGTAGTTTCCCCCCCCCCCCTTCCATCCCCCCATATTTTAAATTTTTTTAATGCTTTATTAGACAGAAATGTAGAATAGAAATATATGTTTTTTAAAAATAATTAAATATTTTTGTGGTCTGGAATGCATTTCCCCGTGCCTGTCAGTGATAGCCTGGCATCTGCACGCTGTTCTGCGCAGAGCGGGGAACTCCCTTGTGGATCAGTGTCATAAGCATAGAAGAGTGTTTTAATTAAAATGCATTACTTCTACGTTGATTAAAAATCTCATTATGGGGAAGGCAACTGTCATTCAACAGGAGGTGTGTGGCACTGGGGCAGACAGCAGAGTGTGAAGATAAGGTTGCAAATGTGTTTTTAAGTATGATTCTCTTCCTCTTCCCAGTTCTTAGTGCCTAACCGACTGGTGCTGAAATGCTAGGGCAATATTAGCCTGGAAATGTGTACATTTTATTGCCTTGTCTATTTTGTATTACATTTACAAGGCTGGAAAAACAGGAAATTTACTATAAATAAGTCGGTCATCTGCAAGCATGAACAGAGAAAATAATTGTTCTGACCTTGCACTTAGTGGAAGGCAAGGGACTAGGATGTGAAGCATAGGTGGAATAGGCTGTGGATGGGCTTTACCATTAAACTAGGGTTTATAGACTTACAGGTCCGCATGCAATGTTTCTTCTCGCCTTTGTGAGTCTTTAGTTTGAATAGGTTCCCACGAAGTACAAAAAGGGGGAACCTATACCAATTTTCTTAATTGGAATAACGGTATTTAATACTGCTCATATGGGATTTCTTGAACCTTCGCTTACCCTGTGACAAAGAATGAGGCAAGCTAAAAAACTTTAATGAAGCTTTCCCTTCCTTTTCCCCATATGCACCCTTTTTTGGTGTTACATTTGAGAAGAAAATTGGGGAAAGAGGAAGAATCAGCTGCCATGTGTCTTAGTAACTTTCAGAACTGTCAAACGTGTGAAAAAACCTCACTTAGCACATAGTGCTTTTATGACTGTTTCCATCTTAAATCTGTGCCTAAATTTTGGCAATTGGCAATTAACTCCTGTGGAGTTAATAAATGCATTTTTATTATTACTGAGAGTACAGAATTAATAGATTGAATTATAGGAGCAATGGTCGCATGTTCTTGTGTAAATCTGGCATTGCCTTAACACAATGATTTCTCAGCTGTGTTGTGAATATTGTACCTTCCCTGAATACACTTCACGTTTTTTAAAGTAGCTCACTTGGGTAAATTGATAATAAAATTGGGCACACTGTTTCTTCTTATGTATCTCGGTTAACAGAGTCCAGCACAACAGCACGGAAGTTTACCATGCCATTCTGCACAAGGGAAGAATTAAGGCTGTATCTATAAAAAATTACCAGGTTTTGGTTAAGGCAAGGTGTCTGGGTTTTCTTTCTCTCTCGGTGAGAGATGGGCATATTCAGAGAGATTTCAGATTGTGGCCTTTTATTTTTATGTTTTTTTTCTCATTGGTTAGATGACCCATGCCAAATCATACCAAGCCAGATGCTTGATATGGGAAACTGTCAAAGCTGATGTGTTTGTACACTTATTTTTAAATTGTTTTTTTAGTTCTCAGTTCAATGCTTTGCTTCCCTAAAAAGGCTCTCTCAGGATCCCAAGATACAAATGACCAATTGCTTTGAAATCATGAGGTGTTGAGATCAGTTTATGCAATTAATAATTTTCATAGTACTTTGCAGCTGGGATTGATCCCACAGTGGGGAGTTGTTGTGGGTTTTTTGTGTAGGGGATTTGTTTTTTTTTTAGCCCCATACGGGGCAAACAGGAGCAGGCATGATCCCAAACAGAAACGGTCACTGTTTACCCAGCGCTATCAGCTGCATTTGTTTCTTTTCAAACATTAACTTGACCCTAAGATAAATTCTGAAATACGGTGCAGTGACTCAACGCTTCAATGTCAGGCTGGCATTTGCTGTATGAGGCGATGGTGAAATGTTGGAGTCAGTTACAGGTACTAGTCCAAATGAAACCAGCTTCTTTCAAAAAGTTTGCATGAGCTGGTATTTGGACCTTTTCCTTTTATTTTTCTCAGAGAGCTTGTGAGAGAATTGCGGTCTTGGATAATTTCTTTTTTTTTTTTTTGTAGAATAAAAAAAGGAGGAAAAGTGGGTGCATCTGTAGAAGGAAAAGTGGATGCATCTGTAAATTTTTGTGTGTTCAGTAGCTTAGCAGACGCTGGGAAGCAGAGTGTCACTTTGTCAGCTGGTGACACTGAACATCCCACCCTAAGTAGGTTATGCTGGTGCCTGGCATTGCAGAAAGGCGAGCGCCGGTGTGTACGTGCCTCCCTGAGATGCAGCAGAGCTTGTGTTCGGCTTCATGAGCCGGCAGCTCCGCTGGGCCAGCGAAGGGAAAAGCTGTTTAGAGAGTGAGCTCTTGCTGTTCCTAGCTTGCAGCGTCACTCATGAGCTCCAAAAAGTGTTTTCGTTCAAGTCTCTGCGTAGCTGAGTGCCAGTCGCTTGCACGGTGAATCCTGTAAGTCGTTTTTCCATTTGACCCAAATTCTTTTAGGACCCAAGTGGATTTGAAGTGGGGTGAAAGATTGGCCATCCGAAAACTTGGGAGATGTTCATGCTTTTTTAGATTTATAAGGCCTGTTTTCGTTGCTGACCCGCTGGGATGAGCATTGTGCGGGGCTAGTCACTACTGAAACGTAAAACAGAAGGAGGCAGAATCTCTTTTTTGCATCACTTCTAATATATTTTGCTACAAATCAGTAATCTTCTTTCTTTAAAGTAGTGCTTCATTTAGTAGTTCTGAAATGTGTAAAAACCAAAAAACAAAAAAACACCCACCAAAAAACCCCACCCCAACAAACCCCTTCCCAAGCAAGCAAGTTGTGATTAAACTTTTTGTTATTTTGGAAACACTAGTTAATCTAAAGAGAAACATACCACGGGAATATACCAGAAATGACAGAATTGAGTAGTAAATGTGTCTCAGCTCCAGGATGTGGTCAAAAGAAGAGGCAGAGAGCTGAGTTTTGCCATGCCAGTTGGGTTTACTGGGAAGTTGGGAGAAAAAGGTTCAAAACCCTGCCTGGAGTCAGGGCAGGCACTTGAACCTTGGACCATCCTCATCCCGAGGTGAGAACCAAGCTGTTGGTTTACTGTGGGATTGTAGTTTCCCTCCCCCTCCCACCCCCCATCTTTTTAATTTTTTGGGGGGAGATGTTCATGCTTTTTTAGTTTTATAAGGCCTGTTTTTGTTGCTGACCCGTTGGGATGAGCATTGTGCGGGGCTAGTCACTACCGAAACGTAAAATAGAAGGAGGAAGAATCTCTTTTTTTGCATCACTTCTAATATATTTTGCTACAAATCAGTAATATCCTTTCTTTAAAGTAGTGCTTCATTTAGTAGTTCTGAAATGTGTATGTCTGTGTATTAAAATACTGCTGTGAGGAGGACCTTGTCTTTACGATGCCTGAATTTACAGTGTTGTACTTGTCAGGATTTAGAAGTTGATCCTGCTGGTGGCAAACCAGTCATCCATCCTCTCCAGAGCCGTGAGGTAGCACCCCAGAGGTGGACGTTAGAGCCTAGGTGCCACATCTTTGCTGTTATAAAAAAAAAAATGAGGAATTAATGTGATCCTTTTAATGGCATGACATGGTATTATGTTTTCCACAATAAGGTTAATCTTTCCACCCATTGAGATGGGGCTCCGGGCTCCCTCTTTATGGCCAGTCAGATCACAGAGCAATTAAATCACAATTATAGTCTAATTATGTGCAGTCATTCAACATCATTGCAAAATAAGATGTGTAACACTATCCTGTGTGTTGTTTCGGTTTAAGACCAAGTTACAACTCTGGTATGAGTAAATTATTGACCTGCTGTTGTGAGATTTAAGATTCATCTTCCATGTATCTTGTTAGAAATTTAAGAACTTCTTTTAACAGGTTTGAAAGCCAAACTATCAATAGCTCATTGCGTTCCCATGTTTGAGATTGTCATTTTTCTCTGATTCAGGCTGCGGTCATTCATGGATCTCCTCTGACTGTTTTTGTATCTTTACCTGATGCCTGAGACGTACCCCTACTCCTTTGACAGCCTAGGCATGCCCAGGGAGAACATTTGCCCGAGGGCAGCTACATTAAGGTGTAAAAATCTCCTGAGTAGCACTTCGGTGGCTGTGCAGAACTGATGATTTGGGCAGACAGGTCCCTCATTCATTGGATTTCAGCATCGCTCAGCTTGAAGGTAACGTGGAAACCGAGAAGATGCTGCTGCCTCAAGGGCTTTTTCTATCACACTAGCAAGGTCTGAGCTGTGAGCAAAGGTAGGATCCTTGGGACCTCTACTGAGGTTTTTTAAAATAATTGACCACGTTTGTTATTTACGTTCCCTTACTTTAGTCCAGACACAAGCTATGCTGGCTAGTTATTTCAGGTGTTCATTTTTTTTTTTTTAATACTTCCTCTGACTTTGACTGGAACTCGTAAATCAAGGCATATGGGTCTTGATCTTTGTGTGCTGCAAGTGACCAAGTTTCTTGGTGAAAAGCATGGAGGACCGGTTCTGTATGAACAAGTGCCGTGAATTTATAGAGAGTATATCAAGAATTGAGGCAAAACATGAGCTGAAGGCTGGGATCCTTACTGTGCGCAAGCAGTGTTTGGAGGGCTGGTGCTCAGACTTCTCCACCGCATCTGAGCTCCTTCCAGCTCCGCATCCCAACCCCAGCAACAGCAAAATCCGGGATCCTCTCACTCTGTATTTCTGCAGAGTTTCTTCTCTGGCTCAGCTGTGGAAAAAACTTATTTTTACTTTTTAGAAACTATAAAATGACCTTTTTGCACCAAGGGCGCAGGGATGGGTCATCCCTCCTGTGCTGTATGAAGATCTTCCCCGTCCCCGTTACCCTGGCACCGGAGGCACAGCTTGCAGGACAGAGACAAGAGCAGCTTTTTGGCGCTGAGCGACAGTGCTGCTGAGCGTGCAAGATGAGCTCCTGCAGAAACATGATTTTCACTGCTATCATCATTTTATCCATCTCTCTTGACACTTGATGTTTTGTTTTCTCACTTTGTATTTCAGTCTCGCACAACTTGCTTTGGCTTAGCTGTTGCGGCCGTGTGACAGGTAAGGCTCTGAGTCCCGCTGGAGCCGGCAACCCGTAGAGATCCACACATTCAGTGCGTTTTGGGGGTTCCCTGCAAGGATCTGGTGTTGGGAAACAAACCTAAACCTGGGCTATCATCCAGAATTTGTTTTCTACTAATCTGATAGAGAGCTGTGGAAGAGCCTGCCTGTTTCCAGAGAGCTTGGCAGCCTTTACGTTGGGCTGGTATGTTGGCAGATTTGGTTGTTTGGGTGGGTTTTTTTTCTCCTTTATTTTTCTTTTTTTGCTTCTCCTTCTAGACCAAATAGGTGGGCCAGCATCTTTCTTGGCCCTGCAGGAGCAGCATGGCTCAGGGTAGCTGGGATATTTTTGTTGAGATCCACCCTTCAGTTTCCAAAGGTCAGACACTCCATCCATCCTCCCTCCTGTGACATTTTAAATGGTTTCCAGAGCTATTCCGCCGCTACAGGCTGGAATGATGGCACCGCTCTCTCTGTTAGTCCCCAGTCCTGACTTTGGCATCATTTGTGCTGAACTGTTTTGTGTTAGTAATATTATTTAAACCTACATACATTCTTTTTTTTTTTTTTAACGGCCCCTAGTAGACCTTGGAGAAACAAAATAGTTTTTTTCAGGTCCTGACGTTTTGGGTTACATTTTTACAGACTTGGCTTTTGATTAAGAACAGTTCCTGTTTTTTGTATTTGAGAGGGCTTGTATCATAACTTGAAAGAAAAATAAGGTAAAAATATTTGTTGGATTTCATTGACTGTCCCCTATTAGACTAAACAATAGCACTTATTACACGGTGTGAAAATAATGCAAAGCGCCCTGTCTTCATAATGGAGCAGGAAAAAAAAAAACAAACAAAGCCTTTGGGATGACTTGCAAAGTGGAACAGATGCCCTTACAATTGGAAGGCATTTGAATAAGCAATCAGTTTTGCATGGTTTGCTAATCCTTGACTAAAGAGTTCATTGTCTTGGATTATACATCTGTAATTTTGGAGCCCTGAAGTCAGTGCCTCAGTACAATTAGGTTGGGAAGAGACCGAATTTTCTTCATATCCTTCATCACAGTGGCTTGTTTTTAAGGGGAAAACCTCAACTCTGGGTTTTTCATTTAGTTATTAACAAAAAGCCTTTGAAAAAGAAGCTGCCTAAAACCCAGCCACTCCCTCAACACAAACAAAGCCTCGTAGATATTTTGTACTTTCAAGAAAAACAAAACTTTGATGTTCAACTTCTCTTGTTCCAGTGGTGCGGATCCTGTGCTAAGTGGGTGTTAGTCCGAACTGATGACAGACACAGATGTCTCAGATTTTTTTGGATGCATGGGAGAGGGGGAAGTTACCTCCCAAACAGGCTGAACTGGGCAGGTGAGGACCTGGGCTGCAGAGTAACTGTGGAAAGACTTTTCTTAAAAACAGCGAGGAACACGCCTGTCCTCCTCCTTTCCCAAAGGTGTGTGTAGAACTCCTAATTAGCAGTTTAAGTGGCAGGGAGACAGGAGGTTGCTCCTGGGGCTTGGACCAGTTCATTGGAGCCTTGCGGGAAGCCAAGGATGGCTGGGGGAGAGGGGCAGAGAGGGGGGCAGACAGCAGGAGATACATGAAAGAGCCCAAAAGAAGCATCAGGTTGAGGAAGGTTTTCCCTGTTCACTGCTGGGTGTGTTCCCGATGCTGGGGCCATCTCTACAAGCGGGGTAGCCGAGTGCTTTCAGGGGGACCAGCCAGGAACGTGGCTGTCTTTCCAGCCGTCTTCTTGTTCTGGGAACCCTAAACGCCTACATCGATGTATAACATAGGATGCAACTTTGCTGTTGAATATCCTGTAGGACGTGGTGCCTAAAATAACCCGTGGTCCTCCCGGCTGTTGCTGGAGGAGAGCCCGCGCGGCTCCCCGGCGCGGCGCGGGGACGGCCGGGGGACGTGTGGCACGGCGCAGCCCTGGGGTAGCTGACGCCTGGGGAGGAGAAGTCTGTGGTTTGGCTGGGTTTTGGGGACATTGTCGACTCCAAGCCGAGCCTCCCCTTTGCAGTGCTGGCGCTTGGGGAAGGCGCTGCGGGACGGGACGCCTGATGGGACTTTGGCAGCCACCGGTCCAGCCCAGGCTTTGTTCTCTCCCTGTCCTAAGGGTGAAAGAGGGATTAGTCTGATGCAAAACAAAGAATCGTGTCCTTCTCTTTTCCCTGGTACGCATTTTTCCTTAAACAATGAAGTGACTAATATAGAATATCTTCTTTATGCGCACTGACTGTGGTTGGGAGGAACAGCAGCAGCCTGTCTGCATGAGCACGTCCAGAGGCTCCGCTGCGTTCGCAGCGAGGCACTCTGAGGATCACAGGTTCGGTTGCTTTTGAAGAAAATCATCAAGTTGTTTGTTTATTGGGAGGAGATGGCTTGTTTTGTCGTTAGATTGTCTTTTGCCCCTACCCCAGCAAACTTTGTGTGTTGATTTTATGTGCAGATACCAAACTTGCTTAGCAATGGCATGTAGTGTTTTGTCAACTTTCGTACAGTCTGTGTGCACGATGGAGTCCTCCCTGTCACCTACCATCTGCTGTAATTAATCTCTTTAATTTAATTAAGACTGTTTCCAAATGGAGTTCTGAGCTGACAAATACTTTTCAACGTTTGCCATAGCTATATTACCCCATTTTCTTTTTTTTTTTTTTTGTTTTAATGAAGATGTATGGACAGGCTGAGATTGTTGACCTAATTTCACACGGAGGTACTTTTCTCTGAACTTAACCATAGCCTATATAAATCCTTCATGTGGCAGGAAGCTTTGTTTACTGCACACGGAGCAAGGCAATTAAACCCCCAATAACTGTCTGTCTCCGGCTTTCTGCGGGAGGCGTAGAACAGCTCTGCGCAAAATCCGGATGGGGCGTTGAGGACAGCAGGACTGTGCTGCTCCGAGGCTTGGCTGCTTGGAGAGGTTACGTACAGGGGAAATTTTATATCTACCCCCAGCCCTCACCCAGCCTAAGAGGAGCAGCTTGTGACAATATTGTGTATCACCTATCAAAATAGTTTGAATTCTTGGGTGAGGCTCTTGGAACATGTGACTGGTGTGTATATATGAATATATATATTTAATTTTTGCACTTTAGCGTTCATGTTGTCAAATGCTGCTTCAGTGAAGAGTTTCAGAATCTCTTCTTCTTGTCTCTTTTTTTTTTTTCCTTTTTTTTTTTTCTCCTTTTTAATGGAAACTCATCCCATGACTCTGGCAGCTCAGGCTGTTAAACAGCCAATGCCACACATTTCGCTGTAAGTGGCAAAATTTGTTGTTGGCACAGCTATTTGAAAGCTGAAAAGAAGAGTATGAAACCACCACCACCATGGCCGAGAACCGTTCCCATGCCCGTCACCTCATCACGAGATGCACGGGCAGCCTCTGATCCTGGAAAACCATTTAAATTTGCTTCTGTGGTGTTCCTGCGGTGAAACTGTTTCAGCGATACTTGTCGTGTAAATCATCTGCAGCGACACGCTGGTTTTGAAAGATGTTTTTCATGAGACCGCTCTTGCTTTCTAATCGGGTCACGTGACGTGGCTGCTGAAGAAGATCCAGATTCCCTTTTCCGGACAAATGCTGCGGGCAGCTGCTATCTAGACCTTTGTCTGGTCCCTGCGAGTCATTTTGAGAGTACAGGAGGGAAAACTAGAGCACACCCACGAACGTTATCTCGGGAGGGTGCCCGGTTTCACTGTGCACACAGGTCGCTGGCATTTTAAAGGCAATAAAGTGGCCATGTAGCTCCCTCATTCCAGAGGCAGGTGGCAGTTACACTTTAACAGAAGGTCGTCCCTTTATGAGGGTGGGAGAGGTGGTGAATACTCGCGTGCGTGACGGCAATCTTTCAAGCCGGACAAAGTTTGGGGCCCTCTTGTGCCAGGCAGTGTGTGAACCCAAAAGAGTTGGTCCTGCCTGGGTGCTTCGCAGGAGAGGGAGAGCAAGGAGTAAGAAGACCCCGAGTGATGTTTGGAGGCGGGGAGCGAGCACAAAGGCTGTGTGACTCAGTCAGGATGCTTGTGGCAAGACCCACAAATCTCAGCTCCTCATCACCGTTC
This sequence comes from Phaethon aethereus, assembly GCF_964289735.1. NCBI lineage: Eukaryota > Metazoa > Chordata > Aves > Phaethontiformes > Phaethontidae > Phaethon > Phaethon aethereus. Next base: position 7,764,062 of record NC_138587.1, read on the forward strand.
TGGGGGGCTCTGCTGCTTCCTAGATCCGCTTCAAAACATGTGACATGGATAAACTGCTTCAGCTGGAGCAGCTCCCTTCTGCACCACCAGGCTGTCCTGCTCAAGGTGCAGATGTGCCACGACAGTGTTTCCACTTAAAATACAACCTTCTCCCTGTAGATTTTTTTGCTGTGTGCTTGTAAAACTTGTCAGAGGCTGAGATTTTTATCTGCAAAAGAGATGACCTAGGGACTATCCAAGGTGGCTTTTCCATTTATTTTTGTTTTCTGTTGCCAATTTTCCAGTTGTATTAGTTGATGCTGGAAATACACGCGTATCAGTTTTTCCAGGAGCTAAATACAGTGGAGTTTTTCTGACATCGTTCTGATCTGGGATAGGATATCTTGGTCACATTGCAGACTGGTAAGCAGTTGGTGTGTAAATTTGGATCTGCTGAAGTTGTTACACATGTGCAAAGCTCAAGTAAAAATAAGAGTGCTTAAATTTAAGCATGTGCTAACGTAACACACTGCAGAGGGCTTTTGCTGTCTGTCTGGATGTAAAAGATGCTATAATGGGTGCTGAGGCTTGCCTAAACCAGTGTGGAAATTGCTGTTAGCCTAAAAGCTGGGCAAGTTGTCACAATCCTGAAGAGCTCATTGACGTTAAAAGGTTGCAGCGGATTAACCAAAACCAATTTCAAATTGATTTAGCGTAGCTGGTGTGTAACTGAGCCTAATCATCTGTGCCCTGCTTTGGGACTGCCGTGCCTTGCGCTGGTTTGCGTCCTGAGCCCCCGTGGGCGGGTTGTCATTGCGCCTTGCTGTATCCGTGCTGCCTGCTGTCCCCCAAGGATGCTGGGGAAAACAAGGAACCTCTGGCTTCCAAACTGGCTCGTCACAGTTAACTTTTATTTTCCGTACTCTTCTCCCGTTCGGTGCAGTGCCTGCTGCAGCTGTAGCTGCCCGGGCGGGCTCTTGCCCCCGGCTGGGAGTACCAGTGTTTTTCCACGGTGCGCTGGAGTTGGCAGGGAAGGCTCCCTCGGCTGCCTGGCCGGAGCCTGTTTTGGGAGGTGCTGGGTACGGTCATTTGTTGGTGGATTTCTGACAAAGAGTGTTTCTGCTGCCTGCAGCACCTCCAGCCTCCACGTCCGGGGGGGCTGTTCTCACCAGGAAGATTAAAAACTTTTCTTTAAAACTTCAGGGACTTTTTAAGCCACCGTACAGGTTTAATTAAAACTGGTGTTCCTCTTTTTCTGTATTGATTGCAGACGGAGGCAGATTTCACTGTGACAAACAATACTTACGCAGCTGGTTTTATACGTATTTGCTGCTGCTCTGCTCCTGTTGCTCCGGTTTTATAAACCTCAAGCATCTTCCCAGCAACTTGTGGGCTGTGTCAGGCAGAGTCTGCTCCTCCCTGAGCTCCCGGCCGGCAAAGCCTTTCCATTAGCATCACCGACTGATAAACAAAACTTCATCGAGGCCTCTAAAGGAAAGACCTTTCGTGTATTCGGACACAGCAGCAGCGCTGCTGAATACCGATAGCTGTCTGCACCAGTGGCAGAAAGAGTGGGGAATATTTATTGCATATTTATTTTTCCTCAAAGTCCCCGATGGAGAAGAGACCTCAGCATTATTAGGCATTGCAGTGAATCACGTCCAGAGGACTTTTGGCTTTAAAAACATTGTGTCTAGCTCAAGCTCAGCCAAAAGGTGCTCTCCGACTCAGCTCTTGCAGATGATATTTCACATTAATACCTTGTAATATCGAGGTGAGCTTTAAGGTGTAACGTTTACAGAAAATAGGGCTGAAGTTTCTCGTTTTGAAGGTAAATAAGCAATATCCACACTTCTTGGCACCTGCTCACCAAGCTGCCTGAAACCAAGTTAAAAAATACAGAACGGTATTTACATTGTTTTCCCCTTCTCTCAGCTCTGCATTTCCTCTTCACTGGTCAAATCAAACAGCAGTGACATTTCAAAGTCTTCCTGAATGGCAAAATTAGAAATATTCCTTTTCTAAGGAGGGTGCAAGAGGTAGTTTAAACATTGCACGCAGCCACTCCGGTAGGAAGTTGTTTAACTTGTCGAAACCTCTCTTTTGCTGCAGAACCCCTATTGAAAATGACAAATTGCTTAAAGCAGTTTCCATGTTAGTCTTTCAATTCAGTTTCTTTCCATCCAGAACACGTGGAAGGCATTTGTACACTTGCCTGAGTGTTCCTCTGTCCTAAGGCTCACGCTCAGTGGCTTTGGACTTCGCGTAATTTTCACACGCAGCTGCTCAGGTTTATGTTTTCCTCAACTTTCTGTTGCATGGGGATTCCCCCCGCCCAGCTTAGACATTAAAAGTCACAGGTCTCCCTGGTTTAGACTTTGGGCACCACGGGGAGAGCAGAGGAGGAACCCTCCAGGGTCTTCGCTTTTCAGAAGCGATGTTCAAAGCGTTGCAAAACCCGTAATTTAAGCTGTAAAGTCTGCGTCCGTAGCCAAGTCATTGTAACGTCCTTTAAAAGCGTTGAGCGTCACAAAATGACAAAACATCTTTTACCTCAACGTTTTCAACTACTTCTCTGTAGCTGTCACTTTAGCAGAAGGACATACGCAGGCGGGTACCAGACAGAGAGCCCAACAGTTGCCTGTAACTGCTGTAAAAGTAAAAATTGCTCAAGTGAAAAAACTTTTCTCTTTTTTTTTTTTTTTTTTTTTTTTAAAGAAAAGAGATTTCAAGTTGTCATGGGCTGCACCCAGGTCTGTGAAACTGAGGGCACAAACTGTTCCTTTTCTGACTGGAAGGTGCTTTGCCCCGAGTGACATCAGATGAAAAGAAGTCGGCGTTGCCCCATTGCTGTGCTTGAGATGACCCTGTTGCTCAAGAGGGACGATTACCGAGTTAGACAGCAGTCGGGAGGGGATTTGAGGACAATCCAGATGCTTTTTCTATAACTTGAAGGCATGTCATATCCTGGCACTTCTATTTTTACCCACTTTTCTTGTAATACTGTTTTTCTTTCATCTGCTATGATCCCTTCATTTTTGGCAGGTTTGGGCGGATATTTTGATACTTTTTTGTAGCAATTCCTTTGTTGCTTTTTAACATTTTGTTACAGTGTTGGTTTTTTTTCCCTCTAAAACAGTACTTAAAAAAAGTAACAGTTACAAATTTTTTGGCTTTGTTTTTTTTCCCATGAGTGGTTTCAGAAAACTACCTCGGTGCCAGAAGGATGCTGTTCTCTTTGGCGTGGGGGGGTTCAAGGTGAGCTGTCCTCTCAGCTGCTTTCTTCTTGCAAGTACTGGTGAATATAACCTGTTTTAGAAGCAAGTGTTAGAAACTGGCACCCACTGGTATGAATAACCTGTCCCTGGGAGAGTGTCCTGATCTCTCGTAGGCAGAAGGCAGGTTATGCCTGGAAGCATGGAGGCTTTATATACCTTATTCATAGTGTTTGTTGCCTTTTGTAGACTATCAGATGCTGCCTTCGGCTATTCTAGTTATGTGAAGGAACGTCTGATTCATTTCTGAACGCTGCAGCGCTCCCTGATATCAGGCATAAAATATTTTTTTAACGGATATTAAACCTGCCTTGCTGGCCGTTGCATCTCTGGCTGATAAAACCGGTGCACCCCAAATACCCTGCAAATACTTATTGCAAAATCAACTTATTTCTTTTTGTAAGAAAATGAGGGTTTTGGTCTCTTTCCTCTTGCAGCGTATTGGGGTCGCTTTCTGCTGGTCCAGCAGCCAGCATTATCACAAGCAGGACTGGGTTGCTGCCGTGTTCCCACAGTTTCATGCCTGTGGTTGATAATTAACCTGCTTCTTTAATGGTGCCATATTTACTCTGAAGACCTTGTTTTCTTTCCTGCTTTCCAATCACAATCCCGATTAAATGCAGTCTCTTCCCAGCAAAACGCTGGAGTTAGCACACCTCCAGTGGAGTATTAACTAATAAAACCCCTTGTTACTCATCTGGAGGGACGCGACCTCATGTGTGTGGTTTGTTTAATGTCTTGGGTCAAGAGAATGCACCAAAATGTAGGCGTAAATGCCTTTAAAATGCAAGCTGCGCACATGGGTGCAGGTACCTGATCAGCAGCATTTGTAATAATCAACAGAACAGCAGGATTTTTTTGGGGGGTGTGTGGTGTGTGTCTGATTTTTAGCGAATGCAGACCCAGATTCTGTGTGAGACCGTGCCGGCTGAGAGGGCGGACGCACGGTCTGTCTCGGGCTCGGCATTTGGAAGGGGCCCCATCCCGCTTTGCTCACTGTCCCCGCCGGGGCTGTGGCAGCGGCGGCTTTCGTGGGGCGAGTGGTGCCGGGGTGCCGGGGGCTGCTGCTGGGGGTTTGCAAGGCCGGGTCTAATGGCAGCGAAGGCAGCGTCCTCCTACGGCCCGTTTTGGGGGGCGAGCAGGGACTAGTCCCTCTGCGAACGTGCCGGGCGTACGCTTGCGGCGCTCAGAGTCTTCCTAGGCATGGGTATGGCACAGCACACAACATTAAAATTAATGAGTGCTCATGCAGTTTTAACTAGAATAAAAACTGCTGCAGAACGTACGTACTGAACACCACCGAGGTCTCTTTTCCTGGGGAGAGGTGGGTGTTCGCGGAGCTGCTGAGGCTTAGTTCCTGCATTGCTTCCCTTTGAAAGATGCCATGTTTTGATTTATCTTCCTTCCCCAGAATCTCCTTTCAGTCTTAAAAAAGCAATGCTCAGCGTCGCTGTTGTCGGGAGCCTGTGCAGCACTTTGAGGTACTGCCTTTCCGTTTCTAGTGCCATGTAAGCAAGCGGAAATCTGTGTATTACACCAATTTACATTTGGTGGGATTTGTCCTGACACATCCAAAGCTTCTGACTCTTGATTCTTTCTATGAGCAACTTCTTTAGGATGGAGCCCTGGGGACAAGACCCAATTGAAAATAAAGTTGTGCAGGTAAAAACAGAAAGGCATGGACTGTACGCCTGGGGTCTACAACGAATGTAACTGAGGAGTTTAAATTCTGCTCTGCATTTTGTCTCGAGTGCTGCACTGTAACGGCAACGCGAGCTTCTGGCCTGAGCCTTGCCTTAGCCAAGACAGAAGCCGTCTGGTGCGGGCTGAGCGCGGCGCCCGGGATTTCACCGTGGGAAGAGGCCGAGAGCAGCAGTTCCTCAGCTGCTTGCAGGACAATACAGCCTTGGTTTTCTCATGTGTACTACTTTGATTTAAGTCAGCCTGGCTTTTTGAATTAAAAGATGCCTGCACATACTGCCTTAAGTTCTGTTGGTGTGGTTTTGTGTATTATTATTATTATTGTTGTTGTTGTTGTTATTATTTCATGTATTTTTACTCTGCCTAGTGTGCATCTCAGGATCAAGGTGGTTTTAAGCAGACTGCAAAGTATAAATCTTCCATTAACTCTAACTAGTGATAGGATGAGAGGAAATGGCCTCAAGTTGCGCCAGGGGAGGTTTAGATTGGATATTAGGAAAAATTTCTTCACTGAGAGGGTGGTCAGGCATTGGAACAGGCTGCCCAGGGAGGTGGTGGAGTCGCCATCTCTGGAAGCGTTCAAAAAACGTGTGGATGTTGCACTTCAAGACATGGTTTAGGGGACCTGGTGGCGTTGGGGTAATGGTTGGACTTGATGATCTTGAAGGTCCTTTCCAACCTTAGTGATTCTGTGATTCTGTGAAGCGATAGCAAGGCACCCCTGCTAACTCTGTGAAACACCTTGGCTTGAAAGTTTCCTACATCAGCTTTATGAGATTGAAAGCTTTTTGCACCGGATGAAAGGCAGGCTTTGCTGTAAAATCCTGTTCCTTACTAATCTAGCTTTTCTTCAAATATTCTGAAGTTAGATGCAAACTGTCACAGAACTTGCTGGGTGCTTTGTAAACCTGTAAAGGAGAAGTTGGGCCTACGTGTGAATAACTGTGTTCAATGAAGCAAGAAAACATGCCGGAGTTGCTTGGTAGAGACTTCTGTCATTTGGGACTGATTTTTCAAAGAACTTCATTTCTAATTCTAGATAATGAGATCTTTAAGTATGTACTGAAGCTGTTGAAATAAGTAGCTCTAAGGGGCCAGATTTTAAGTGATACCCAAAATGTACAGGTTTCTTATGGAGGATGTTGTATATATATGCACATAGTAGAAATTCATCACTATAGGATCAGGGGTAGATCCCTGTACAGCTCAAAACTTTTGGAGAAGAAGCTTAGTGTATTGCCAGTTTTGGGCTAGCGCTTTATTTTTCTTAGATGCTTTTGTAATTCTTTTTATGGGTACCGAATTACTTCTGCGATACACCACGTTGCAGACAAGGGCAAAAGTTTAGCAATCTGCAGTGCAGAAGGGCTGATTTCATTGCCAGCTGCCGATTCTGGCTGTGCAGCTCTTGTACCAGCCAATTAAACCCACACTCATTACAGCCTTTGTGGTTTGGAAGTGAAGCGTTCCTGCCTTTAACTCCTAGTTTTACAGGATGTTGGTTTAGGCTGGAGGTTTGCAAAGCTTGAAATCTTGTATTTTCCTCTGGTGTGTGCTCCAAGGCTTGGGGAGGTGAACACGGGGAGCTACGCGGGGAGTTGCGTACTGTGAAATGGGAAAGGTGTGCGTTTCTCTTTGACAGCATCGGGAACCTGCAGTCACCCCCTAAAATTTTCATGAAATACCGTGGTATCTGATGTACCATGTTGCCGCAAATAGGAATGGTCTCTGCTGCAGTGTCCTTCTTGAAAAAATGTCTAGTGCTGCAAGAAGTGCAGAGCATCCCTTCATAAGCATATTCCTTCAACTCCTCGGGCACAGATTTCTGCCTCCCTCCCTGGTGGGGAGCTTCTACCATGTTTGCAGACAGCTTTGGGAAAGCTGCTGGGCCAAGAGGAGGTCCCAGAGCAGGAGGAGGAAGAGATGGAAGAAGAATGTGACCCTCTGAGCCGCTACGGGTGACTGTGCTATTTTAAAGTCAGACTTAATTCTTAGCTCTTCATAAACAGATCTTTGTGCCAGCTTTTTATATAGCTCTGAAGTCAGTTGTGGCTGCTGCTTCACGGCTGTATCCTTCATGGGTGCCACAGGGAGAAGAACCGACCTTCCTGAAGTGCCACGCGGGAGGACCTTCAGAGAGGTGAATTGCAGAGGGACAAACCTTCCAGCTCTCTGAACATTGCGTAACAGCTTCTTTATCCAGGGCTAAATACATCTAATGGATCAAGTAAGATGCTGGACTCATTGCAGGTCACTATGGGAGCTGGTGTCCTTCATCCTGTGACCCAAGGGACCGTCTTTGTCCCCAGTGCTTTCATATTTGCCCTGGAAATGCAGCTTTTACCCTGGACATGCAGTATGCAGCATGGGCAGGGAAGCAGCAAGGATCCCGTCCCTCAAGAGAGGGTTAGTGATGTTTAGTTTTGTTACGCTATTATAACCCTGTTGATTTTAACTTGGAAACTTCAGTGAAAACCACACACGCTGCTGTGAAAATTCATACTTAGTAACAAGTAAACAAGTGATCGAGAAGTCTGACTCAGGAAATTCCCTCCAGACCTCGCGAGGAGGAGGAGCTCTGCATTTTTCTTGTCCCGTGTTTATTTTCAGTCTCACCTCTAACATTGCTGATGGTAACATTACAGCCCTGCAGATTGAAGTCCCAGCGTGGGGTGGAGTTGCAAGAACGATGCTGCAAAGCAGTCAAAAACTTCGAGGATCTTGCAGCTAAGTAATGCTACAGGCAGTTAATTTAGTCCATTGTTTGCCTGCCTGGATATAGCTCAGTGCCACAGCTCTGGGAAGGCTTTGATTTCCTTGCCACATCTCTTCTTGTCAAACTTGTCTTCAGTGATGGCTCTGTCCTTGTGACTTGAAAGTGCCGTGTTTGTGACGCTAATATTTTGGGTGTAATAACTGTCTTTTTAGGCCCCTTCCTTCCCTGAATATGTTTTACACTTGCTCAGAGAGTATGTTGTGTTTTAGAGTGGAAATGAACAGCTTAAGTCCTGTACAGGTCCCATCACTGGTAACCCTTGTCTGAAGCTATCAATAACACTCGTGGAGTTTTGGGTGATGTTCATGATGTTCATGAGGACAGTCTTGATGGCAGCACCCATCTGCAAGACCAGACGATTTACCCAAGAGCTCTCAGCTTTCCAAGGAGGCCCATTTTTTCCCAGGGCAAGCTGTGTTAGTCTGAGTCAACAGAAGGGTATTTGATCTTAAAGTCAAGTAATGGTTGTTGGGTTTTCTGAGTCGTCTTTTGCTGACGGTTAGTCAAAGTCCCCAGAGATGGCAGAGGACGTTATTCAGGTCTGCCTAGTGCTTGAAAACTCTTAGAAATAGCAGTTTCTCTTAACAGCTGGTGTGCAATCTGGATTGTTATTTGCAGCTATTTCAGAGAAAACATTTTTATCAGAAATAGCTGAATCTAAAGACATTTGTCTTCTACAATAATAGAATCTGTACCTGGTCCTCAATGAGAGACACGTTGGAGCTGTAACAAATGTTTGCTGGCTGCGGAGGCAGGGAGGTCTCACCCTTTTTGTGCAGGACAAGGCTCAGGCAGCCTGTGCTGGGCAGAGCATCGCTGGCTGGGTCTGACCGCCATGGGTCGGGTGGTGCTGGGCCCAGAAACAGGCCATCTGGAGCTGGGCTGCCTCTGCTTGGAGAGGTGCTCATGACCTGGCCAGCCTGGCTATCTGCTCCCCTGGCCAGAGCCCTCACCTCTGCGGGGTGGTGGATGGGGCTGTGAATTTGAAGGTAGATGCTTAGTCCTCTCCTGCACTTTGTAGACATACCTTAAGGCATACCCTCAAACAGTTACTGAGGAGCCTAATTCTGTATCCTAACCCCCTAAGACTAGTTTTCCATAGCTGTAAGCAGGGGAGCTGTTGCAGCCTTGGAGAAAGTCGCGGTGTCCCAGGGAACATGTCCAGGAGTCAGCCCATGCTTGCTTGGTGGAAGTGGTCTGGTCAAAATAAGACGATGCAGAGGGCAAAACGACTTGTGGACGCTCAGCAGTGTCATGCTAGTCTATGTCTTGGTAATTGTTAATGGTCCTCGTGAGTCTTCTCATCTTCTGACTTGATTTGACTTCTGATGATGTGACTTCAGGGTGAGTGGGAAGGGTTTGCAGGAGGTTCACAACCAGCACGTACTATTTGGTATTTGCATTAGTGGAAGGGACCGGTTAACAGAGGTGGGAGATGGTGGGAGCGAGGGGCCTGGCTGTGCTCAGATGCAGTTCTGCTGCTGTGTTAGACCAAAACGTCACAGTGCTGTTGGGCTGTGGAGGAGACTGGTCTAACACCAGGAACCTGAGGAACGTGTTTGAAGATAAGACCAACTGCTTTGCTGTTTGGTTGTGGTTGTTTGTTTGTTTGTTTGTTGTTTTTGTAGACTTCTACCAAATTTGGGTGCTTAGAGAGCAACTCTTCTTGGCAAACATCTGCAGGCTCTGATCAGCCTCCTTATAATTGAACACCCTTCAACAAAACCAGCTTTTTTCCAGATTAACTGGTTGTTGAGTTTGCTTTATTTTTAAACAAAGCAAGATCTCTGGGGACTGGTGCCTGTTGGGATCTCTCTGCGATAACGTAGAAAGGTTCTCAGTTAAAATGTAGCTGAAGAATAATTTTAAAATACAATAGTGTGAGCAGGGGTGGTTATACAAACTGCGGAGATCTGTTTCTCTACTTGGGAATCTTGGATTAAAGTGTGTTGTTATAAGAAAATCCAAATGACGAGTTTTACTCAGTCTCTATTATTCATGCAGTGAACACCTCTTTAAGACTCTGCAGAAATACGTCCTTTTCTAGACTTACAATGAGTAGACAAACACTATGTGTTCATACCAAATGCTGGAGGATTTACGGGTAACTACTATGTGGTTTGAAGTAACAATATACACAATATATTGTAAATGACTCCCTTTTTATAGTTGGCCTACATTCAGTATAAGATTAAATGCAAAGAATTTATGGGCTTAAATAAAAAAATCTTTCCAATGCTGAAAGCAAAAAGAATGATCTGTAACGAGGCTTTACAGCATATAGTATTTTTAAGGGCAATTTTTTGATTTCCTTAATATATTTTCCATGTAAAAGTATGTATTTTGCACTTCAAATAGGATACTGTTGTTTGCATTTACCAGCAAACAGCTGGGGGATTCTAATGCCTTAACCGCACAGCAGCTGCTAATTAAAAATATATAATTCTACCCTGATTAGCTTATAATGATTATAATCCCCTTAAATTTGATTATTACCACAGCGTGGTAACCTCAGCCACCCCCTGTTTCATTGTGGGGCCTGTGAGTAACACAACCAGTCATAAAGAGCCGATAGCTGGTTCCTGAAGGATTGCTTCCTAAACAGAAGAGCGCGGGGGAATAAAGACGCCCCATTCCCGTATGTCTTTGAAGGTGGCCAGTTTGAGTTTGTTTTCTCTTTTCTGCTCGACCGGTGCCGTTTCGGCAGGAGCATGTTCTGTGGCTGTGCAGGGAAGGGGGAATCTGGGGAGCCGCAGGAGCAAATATTGCGAAAAATAGTCAGAAATCCAGACCTGTTACGCGTGTCTGGACGCCGCAGGCAAGCAGTGCGCTTCAGTCTTGACGGTAGTGAATTTTCTTCAATGCTACTTTGGTTGTGATAAGTTTAGTCTTGTCTTCTAATTTGAATATTTTATGTTTTTTTAAAACCCCACGTGGTCAGCTTTGCAAAACATAAGTCATGCTTTTCAGCCCTAGGATTGCTTTGCTTTCATCTTGTGCCCATCTGCTTATCCTTCAGTTTTTTCTCAAGATACTTCGTAGCTCTTGATAGCAGGGATCGGCCTCCTTCTTTCTTCTGCAGCACCTTGGGTGCTTGGGAAATGACATTGTAGGACAGGGCAATCATAAATAACTGCTGCTGGAGAGCAGTTTGGAAACCCTGAGTTCAGGACTGCAGCAAGAGGGGGAGAAATTGCCCGGAGACATGAAAAGAGGCCATGTCAAAAGCTTTGCCAGAGAGATGCCCTGATTTGAAAGTATGGCCTCTTAGTGTCACTCAGAGTTCATCTCTGACTTGGGGATCTGGTGTTAATGGAAGAGCTGAAAGGCCACTTTTAATATACAGGAGATAATAGAACCTGTCATTAAAAAAGAAGAAAATATCTCCTAGAGCATAAAGAAGTGACTGCATCAGTGTATTCGTTAGTTAAGTGCTTGGGTAGAGGAAGGCTGGTGCTTGTCCCAGAACAACATGCAGATCGCGGCTGCCGGGACCGGAGAAGAGCGACGGAGCCGCCGTGCCCGGGCAGGACTCGGGCTGCTCCGGCGGCAGCTCCGGCGGCTCTCCCGCTCGGGTCGGTGAGGTCTAAAATCTGCTGGAGTCTGGAGATGCTGGCTGCCCTTCAGCTCTTGGGTGAGGTCTCCGCAGCCTGGCTGCGTGTCACACCACATCCCAGACTGCTTGGGACAGCAGAGGCGTGCTGGCCTGTGCGCACTGAGAATTTGTCCCAAGATCCATGCATTGGCGGGGCAGCCAGCTGGGTCTTCGTTTTTTTGAGCTGTTAATTTTGAATTATTCTGTGTCTTGGATAATGGAGCCCAAATGCCTTATTGTATAGTTGTATTTCAGAGATCAGGGCAAGACTGGGGTGCCTCATATGAGATATAAGGGGAAAAAGTTGTGGGTTTTTTTTTCTCCTTAACATTATTCTGATTATTCCCCTTAGCTGTTTTTGTTTGTTTTGTGATTTTTTTTTTTTAATTGGGATTGACACCAGATTTTTAGTGCATTTAAAAAAAAGGATGTAATCTATGTAAGATTTTGATGCACAGATGTTCTCTTCCAGTTTCATTCCACCACATATGGACATTTGCATACAAATAAAAGGAAACTTTCTCTGTGTGTAGACAGTTGATAGCTATTCATTAGGTAAAGTCAGCTAATATAATGCTTGTTAATTTTAAAGCTCCCTTGTGGCTGGCAAGGAACTAAAGCTACTGATTAGGGTCCGAGAGATGCAATTCCTTGCAGCTCTGAAGGATGATCTCTGGTCCGAGGAGTTACAAGTCCACAGTCCACTTGTTCTTGAGTAAAAGAGAAAATTTGAGTGACTTCTAACTTTCCCTTCAGACTCAGCCTGGGATGCTAGATGGCTGTGGAAAAAGGACATAGTGTTAGAGATTTATGATTCTCTTCAGCAAAGAGGCAACTTGCATTGCCATGACATCTTGTATCTCAGAAGAAGTTAATCACAGCTTTTTCTGTGTTGCTGGGTTACATTGCTTTGAGAAAAAACAGAAACTGCTATGAGCAGTATGAATAGCTGAAACCACAAGTCCCACTGAGATTACAGCCAACTCCTCCTAAAGGAAGCGGATTCAACCACCAACATAGTTTTTCATTAGATGATTTTTTTCTGAGTGAACAAAATACCCCTATTGTGGCATAATTGTTTAGCTTTTGGAGATGTAGGCAGAGTTGCAACTACATGACTGTTTAAAAAAATAATTCAGCTTGATGAGGAGGGGAGGGCAAAGAGACATTTGGCTTTTTATTGCGTTTTGTAGCATGTTGCAGGATAATGCAGCAGGTTTTAATTTTCTCCGTTTCTGTGCTTTTTGGCTCTGCAAGGAGGGGGGAAGAGGAAAGTCTGTCTTGCATTTCAGGACAAATCTAAGTCTGATGGACAAAAGTTTTGGCTATCTGATTGAAACCTTTTGTTGCTGAGACTGAACGGCTCTACCAGGCTGGCAGGGCTGGAGTGATTTGTGTCTCGGGTTCATTGTTTTGAACTGTTGAAATGTATTTTCTTGTGGTTAATGAGAAAGTTAATATTTTCATTATAACAATACGATAATGGATAAAAATCAAGCTGAGATGCAAGCTGGGAAAATGCACCATGGAGAAGCCATGGAAGTGGAGTTAGGATTTCATTTAATTTAAGCATTTTTTAGATTTCTGGTACCTTGACCCTTCAGTACCCCAGAAATGTACCCAGCTCTTCAAGATGTGCAAAACGATGGTGGTTTTGATAAACTTAATTAAACAGGAGATGGCTAAGTTTGCATATTAATGCTTGTCAGCTGGAATTACTTCTGCATCTTAGCTGAAGGCCCAGAAATTAGTTTGGTCCATTCTTTCCCTGCCCTTGTATTGACAAAGTACATTGCTCGTCAACAGAAGATACTGCTGTTTCATGCAGAGTGGCTCGTCAAAAGGCAACGTTTGCTTAGGGGTTTGGGAAGCACAGACAGTTAGGAATTTAAAAAATGATTGAAGAATTGGGGAGCTCAGATCTGCAGTTGTTGGTGCGAAGAAAAGACAAAAGGTTCCCAAAAAGTGTTTGAATATCTACCCGCTGGAAGCACGATGATTTAAGATGCATCAAACTGGGCTAGCAAATCAATTTGAATCCTACAAATCTTGGTCGTGCTTGTGTAGTGTCTAGGCTAAATGTAGCAACTATACATTAGAAATTTTTTTAAATATAGGATTAGCCAGTCTATTTCTTTGTAGACTTTTCCCATGGGAATTGTCTGGGTGGTTACACCATGACCACAAAATGTCAGACAATGCAAGGATCTTCCCCCTCACACTTTATTTCCATCTCTCCTCACAAAGGCGGTTCCTTGGAGTGGTGGCTGTGGTTTGCTTCTTTTTTCCTAGGAAGTTTGTGAGCAAACTCTTGGACTTGCTAGTAAAGTTCTTACTAATATCAGACCTTTCTGGATAAAGTTGTGCATGTTTCAAAATGCCTTTGGAAATTAATTACAAGTGAGGGACTGAAATTAATGTCTTGATCTTTTTCAAAAACTACTGAGCACCTCATGGCTGTTTCCATGGACGTTGCTCGGTGGATGTTTCAATGGCTGCAAACTGTTGGGCTTGAAAACTTCACTGGGGCTGCCCACGGCTCCTCACCTGCCCATATTTAAGGCCTCTCTTTAGGCAGGCTCTCATCAGATTTGGAAAGCACATAGCGTGTAGTAGGCACTCTTGAAAATGAAGAATGTCTTTGTATCGCTCTGAATTTAAATGCTTTCATTTATTTGGTCTTTAATGTTTTATTAACCATCTAAACCAGTTTAGATTTCAGCTAAAGATCCAGCAGCAAAACCAGATAAACCAGTACATTTTGCAAAAGTGAACGTTTGTTGATAGGAAGATACTCACAGTGCTCCTGCGTGCTCTTGCAGAGAGCTGGGTTGGTGAGGAATGCAGCGCTGAGCCCTGGCAAGGCAATGCAAAAGGTGAAACTCCAAAAGAGATGGAAACCATCCAGAGAAGACATGTGCTTCAAAGGGAGTAGAGTCTAATTAAAATAATCCATCATGAGGAAATGAGTGTGTTTGAGCCTTATTCAGCAACAGGGAATATAGCTCGAGAAACAAATACAAGTAAACTTTGTCTAAATTGCAGAGGAAATTAATATAGACAGTTGATTAAAAATGTGAAAGAGCTTTAAATGTAAAACCTCATAAAAAGGACAAATAAAATATCATTCCCATAAGCAAAGACAGACTGTGAAAGCCAAATCAAAATGGAAAATAGATAGCAAGTTATTTGTTTAAAAACAAACAAAACCCAATGGAAAAAAAAAGCAAATTGCTTTTAGAAGATATGAGACGACTGCTTGCAACTGTCGGTGCAGTGGCCCACGTTCACATGAGATTTTGAAAATGAGTCGTCTGCTGCTGCTGCTGCTTGCCAGCGGCTCTGAGCTCTGGAGCATGGGGACGTGTGTGACCCCAGATGAGTTGAGAGCAGCCTTCCTCTCTAGGTCCCTGGCTCCCATGTAGCATCATTTCCTAGAGCTTAGTTGGGATGGAAGCTCAGGGCTGCAAAAAACCAACTGTCCTGCTTGACTGAGAGGCACCAGCATGACGACTTCAGCTGTTACAGCATCATCTCCAGCCTGTCCCACCCGCTGGCCCTGGCCCCCCCCGGCCCGTTCGTGCGGCTCCCGTTGGGTATGGGGGTGCCCGAAGTGCGGAGCAGCCCTTCTGGAGCACGATCCAGCCGTGCCACGAGGAGGGACGGTTTGATTCCTGCCTTTTCCCTGCGGTGCCAGCAATTCAGAGCCATGCACCGAGGAAAAAATCTGAGCGAGGCTGTAAAACGCTGCTTCCAGGGGCCTCTGGCGAAGCTCAGCCATCCCCAGTCTTGCCCGGAGTAGGCAAGCCGCGGCGCGAGCCGGCGAGCTGTGTCTCAAGGACAGAGCCAGACACCAGAGATGACTCGGATCCATGCACTTGCGGCAGAAACAATGAGGGTGTTTATATAAATAGAGCTCCCTGCAACTGTGCAAAAATGGTAACGCTGCCTCTAAGGCTGCTGGGCTCTGCAGGCTTCTGGGCTTTGCTCTGGCTTGGAGAAGCGACTCGGATTTATTTGTTTTAACTACTATAATTGTGTGAGCATGCATGGTGTTGGGAGGGGAGCTATTAACTATTGCAAAGCAAGCGAAGTTGTTTTAATTATCTCATGTAGCTTTAAATAGAGGGATTTGCATAAGATTTATTTATTTTGTTTGTTTTTTGAGGCAGAAGATTTAAACCTGCTGTGCTTTGAGGTGCAAACAGATCCCCCCCCCCCCCCACCGCCCCGTATCTGCAACGAGATCAACTCTTCTCTGAAACGGGCCTGATGGGCACATCAGCAGCAGATTGTGGAGCCAGAATTTGTCAATGGCCCCGGCATACCAGAGGCAGGTCAAATCCCGAGGCAGAGTCTCAAGAATTAACATGGAAAACGCCTGGGATTTGCAGTAGTATGGACCTGTGTGACAAGGGGGTCTGGGTGTGAGACTCCTCACATCCACATCTCGCAGTGTTCCTATCATCACGCAGCCTCAGGAAGCGCCAGGGCAAGGCTATTTGCATTGGTAAGGAAATTGCAGCATGTATCATATGCAAATGTGTGTGTATTATTTTTATATACACGTGTGCACACACACATATGTATATGAAATCTCTATCCTATTCCTTGAGAGCCAACTTTGTTTTGTTGTGCCGTATGAGAAAGTATTTGTCAAATTGAAGGTAACTGTGACGCAAGTCCCCAGAGCAATAAAAGGAGGTTCCACGCGCACGGCGGCGCCGGATGGAGTAACCAGTGTCTCAGGGCTGCAGGTGTTTCATGGGGAAAGTGGGGGATGAGTGTCTGGGGTTTGTCTTGGTATTTCTTGTTTTATCCAGTTTCTTTGTGGCACTCTAAAACTAATGCATGTGCTTGTCAATCTGCAATGTTTTTTGTAAGTACATGCTGTAGAAGATGTAGGAAGATGAAGGTGTCGCCTACAGAAGCTAGGTTTGTCCTTTCATGTTGCAGGGGCAATTGAAATAGTCTGGAGTGCTGCCTCGAGGAGGACACCCATCACCTGGGGAAGACTAGGTGAGCAGGTGTGAGTTGGGCACCTCATGAGCTGCATTCCTGGTAAATCGGGGGGAGAAAAGGGGTTACCTAATTGTGAATGGCACCATGTGTTGGTTTGGGGGAGGGTAATTACTATTTGGCAGATAGGATAGATTTTAGGAGATAGGATGGGTTGTGTATAACTTTACCCACTGAATCTCTGTAGTCTTCCTAGGATACATTTTTTTGTGTGTGTGCAAGTACAGCTGAACCTGATACCAATGGCACGTTGAGCTGAGGGCAGTCTGGTATCCCAGCTCTTCAGTGATCAGAGAAGGTGCAAGATCGTTTCTGTACAGGGACATATGGGAATTTTACCCCAGAAATATGTAGTGCAAATTTTCTGAAGTCATAACGTCATGACACCACCAACACTTTATCAAAGGTTTTGTAGTGCCTTCACCAAAACTTCTTAAAAAGAAAAGCAGTCAACTGGCCTATTCCCAAATATGTACGTGATGGTCTTCCAGCAGAGCTCAGGATGTGCAGTGGTCTCCAAAGGTTATTTGGACAGGTATCTGTCAGCACATGTCCTGTCTCAGGGCAAGGGTGGAGATCATTGGTCCCTCCCCAGCTCGGGCACAGGGACTCCCACAGCGTCATGTTTGTTATGTTTACTTGATTGCAGGTAAGATTAGAAAATTTACCATGGAACTTATTCACTGGGGCTGCGTTTTTTTCTTTGCCATCCCATCTTCACCCACTGCATTTTCCATCTTGCCAAACTGGATTCTTACAGGGTGATACTCATCCATTTCACCCCTGAGGAGTGTATTGGGAAAGGTTTTGGGTACCTGCCAGAATTGGAGATAGCTGGGTTAGTCCTAAGCAATCCATTGCTATTTGTGTACTGATTGAAGGTGAGGCGCTATCTCTCATTTAATGTTGTGAAGTGAAATAATTGTTTTCCAACTGAGTGACCTGACATGACTTTGTAATTAATTTTGTAATCGGTGGAACACATATTTTCTAATGACACCCGTGAGTTGTTGTCGAGGACACAATGTTGTATTTACTATCAGATTGCTGCCTTTGACTAAAATCAACAGTTCCGCTGTTTGAGCACTGGATGATCCATGACACCGTGTCATGCGTGCTGCAGAGTGCTATTTAATTGACTTACAGAGTTTACTCTGAAGTCGTTGGCTAGCCTTGTAAACACCACTTCTCTGCAAAATAATTTGTAATGGCTGGCAAGCTCAGTCTAATTTTTGTGTGAAGTATTTTATTTTTTTTACCATTTGCAGGTGTGGCTTTGTCTCCTTCCCAGGGGAAAGTCATGTTCTTGTAGTGTTGCAAAGCAGTGTTGATTCTGCTGCGGGGCACTGTTGTGTGCAGGAAGGACTGTTGATGTTGTAAAGTGTGTGTGTGTATGTATATATATATATGTCATATCTCCAACTCTGCCAAACTGAGAGGCATCTCATGCCAAGAGCTGCTGAGGGGTCACTGGTAGCTCCTCAGGGCGATGCTTAGCTCAGCACTGTGCATGCAGTAGCCAAGCAGAGCGTGGTCATTCATGTGATGGGTGAGAAAATAAAACAGACAGGAGAAATTAGCATTGATTTGTTAGATAAATAATCTGATAGAGGTGATTCTCTCAGGAAATCAGGTGATTTCCAGGTTTTCTGCTTCGTTGGGAGCTTCTGCTCAGAACTGTTCTCATTTCCAGTATTCATTATCTTTCCCAACAAGGAAACCACGTTGTATTGTTGTGAAAGGGTGAGGCAGAAGCACCTTTGATGAAAATGTTGGTTTCAAGCCATTTTATTACACATCAGTGCAAGTTCCAGCAGTACTTAGTGATCTTTACATGCAACTCTCAGTGTACAACCTGAGTGATGTGCAGAAACCACTGGGAATGGAGCTACCAAAGTGCTTAAATAAGAAAGTGTTACCATGTAGATGAGGACCTTGTGTAATGTAAATTAAATGAAGATGATAGAGCTGTAGGGTCTCCTGGCACAGAGAGGATTTTACAATGTGGAAAGCCATCTTTTGGGGATTGGACTCACGTGCACTGGGATGTATGTTGGTGGTGGCTGGAGATGTCCCTTCCTGGGCCACCAGGTCCGCGGGAAGCTGGAGAAAGGGTGTCCCAGTGCCCTGAATGGCAGTTTGTCCACATCGATGGGTCAGGCCAGTCTGTGGAGTGGGGACAGGCTCAGAGGAGTTTAGAGGATCTTTTGTCCTACTACTGTCCCAGTGAGCTGATGAGGTTTTGTATCATCTTCAGTGCTGCGTGAAACTGTTTTGGTCTGGTTTTATGCCCAACCGAGCCTAAGCAAGCACTGTATCAAGTGTACGGGGGTATTTGAGCGTGCATCTCTCTGTGGAGACGCGGCTCCTTGTCCTGGCTGGTGTGGAGGAAGGCTTCAGTCAAAGGGCTTGGTTTGTTTTTTGCATTTCCCAGATTCTGTGGCTGAAAGCACCTTCCTGCTCTGTCCACATGAACGTTTTTCTCTCACAGTCGTAACCAAGGGAAGGCTTGGAAGAGGCCCGTACGGGCATGACCGCGCGTACGCGAGAGGTGTAATTAATGGCCCTCTTGTAGCAGTCCTGAGTCATCCGTGTTACCTCACTGCAGCATCGCTCCGAGCAGCGAAGGGCAGCCAGAGCCACTGCCTGCGCCTCTCCTCCGCGTCGCGCAGGCAGCAGTGCCGCTGCCGGTCCCTTGGTACCCACATCTCTCAGCCCTGCGCACCCGAGCCCTCCCGGAGGGCATCCCATCAGGCAATGAGTTCGCTAGATCTCGGCTGACTTAGCTGGTGCTTGCCGAGCAAAGGGGATGATGACGCACCTGTCGAAATGGGGCCAAAGTGCTGTTATTTGAGAAAGTGGCATTTGTGTGCTTTCCTTCAGCAACGGGGTCTCTTCACCTTGTGCTCTCCCAGCATCAGTGTTTGCTGCCCTGGTCAGAGAGCTGGTCAGGTGTACAATAACTGTATAAATAACACCTTTTGCTGAGCTGTTTTCCCTGCCAGCTCCCTACCCTTATTTTGTGTGTGGTTGCACAAGCGTTTGACATATCACAGAGTGGTAGGAATGGGTCAGACAAAACCGGGATTGTTGCTTTCCCCCCTCCCCAGTGACAATGTTGGTTTTGATGCACATCAAACTACCACCTAAGGCAAGAGGAGCAGAGCAGAGAGCTTAAGTATTTGCCAAAGATAAGCTATCACCATGAAAAAAACGTATCGACTGTTGAAAGGTAAGGGGAGAGCGAAGTTAACTCTGGGAAAAATAGCTGATATTTCAGATTTCAAGGTGTGAGGGAATTCTTCTTTTACCTAGTGTTAATTTGTAAATTATAACCAGATGAATGTGACTGTTGCAGTTCAGGAATGGCATATACAACGCTCTTGATGGATGCTATGCATTTCCCTACAACCACATAACCTGCCTTGGGCTTGTTTTTAACATATCCCTTTGAGTTGAACATTTTTCTGGAGGTCTCTTTAACTTTGCGTGGCCTGTGTGGATTGTAACAACCCAGCACAGTAGGGATGAGTAATACGAGAGTCAGTGTTATTTCTGAATTTCCTTGTCTTTGAAGGCTGAGGTCAGATACTTTCTTCTTTTGGCTGCAATCAAAGCCTATGGTTTGATTTTTCTTTAATATATGTATGTATTTCAAGTCTATGCTCTCCCTTAAGTGGTTTGCTGGCCTTTTAGTGTTTTTTCTTCTTTCTCAAAAAAAATGAGTTTGGGAGTGTCCGTTCGACTCCAGTTGTTTTTGAAGTCTCACTGGGAAGAATGGGTTGAAGGACAGCTGTGGAGTTAAGCGGCATGGGAGCTTCATCCCGGTTGCATGTTCGGGGTAGCTTTTGCTCCAGCAAAGTGCTCTCTTCCAGTGGTCTGGCAGAAGCTCAACAATACTGGGTATTTCACTGTCGAGTAAATGTATAATACCAGCAGCTTTTGTGCAAGGGGGCCCCAGTAATGCCAGTCACTCCAAATCTTGCTTTTATGGAAGATGCTTGGCCCAGCAAGAAACCCCTTATCGAGGAGACTGAGTCCACCTTCTGCTGTGGATTGCCTCGGGAGCAGCCTGCAAAGTGCCCGCTGGAAGAATTGCAGCACAGCCTTTCTATAGGACTAATGCAAAAGGGTAAAAAAAAAAAAAAATTGAAGTGTGAGGTGTCTGCAGCAAGATGGTGCAGAGGAGGACGAGACGTCTGTGCGTGTCTGGGGGTCCTGGGCAGAAATGCCGGGGAAGACGGGAGTCCTGCTCTCGCACCTTCTTCCGAGCGGCTGGAATTCCCTTTCACGTTCATTGACCTTCACCCCATCCCTCTCCTAAAAAGACACAGAAATGCAAGACCGTTAGTCCACTTGAGTACTGCCCGTGCCTCTGTGTCATGCTTGTGAAATCTTAGTTGAAAATGTTTGTATAAACTGTCACAGCTTTGGACTAACTGGTTGATCCTGCCAGACAGTCTCAGCTGTATTGCATCTGCGCTTGGCTTGTGTCGGGAGAGCTCGTTTTGAATTAAAAAAAAGAAGAGGGGGTTGTTTCATTTTGTGTGACAGCTCTTAAATGGGAAATTTCCTTTTCCCCTTCACTTTTTTGTTTTTAATGTTGCATGATTATGGTCCTGACAGCTAAGGCTGAGTAGGACGTTGCTAGATCTTGGAATGGGAAAACTGAATTTTTTGTGTGACAATTTTGGGAGAGACATGCCTGTCAATTTGCAGTCCCCAATCTCTTGGAAATCTCTTAATTGCTCAGATTTAAGCAAAGGTCTGCGGGAAGAAGCTTTTCACGGAAGCTGGTTTTGCTGCAGTTACATGGCCTTTGATTTTTTTATTTTTTATTTTCAAAAAGAGTGAAAATGAATAAGAAGTTAGTTGTGATATTTCATTGGCGTTTCCGCTGCAACAGTTCATTTATTATGTATAAATGCAGTGTTATATATTCCAGGTAATTTATATAATTACTGTGCCATTAAGCTTGTCTAGTTAGAATCAACAAAATTAGAAAATGTGAAATTTGAGTGTCTGCAGTAGTGGTTGCCTGGTTATGTTATATCCTCTATGGGATTCCCATGTGAGATCCTTCCTTTCTCTTTTTTGTGTATGAACCTTTAACACCAGCATGAGTTGCTTTAAAGCTAAATGATTAAACAGGAAAAATATTTGATTGGAATGACATATATGTAAAACATGACTTCTTTAGTGATTTTATTAGAATATTTAATATTTTCATTTCCTGGCCTCTAGGAATTTAACTATGCAGCCCAAATGTTGCACTCCAAAGGAAACAGAGAATGTTTTCCCCTTGTTAATTTGCAGAGTTCCTTGCCACAGGGTATTACTGAGGGCCAAAATTCAACAACATCTTGAGGTGAAGCCAGTAATTAAATATACATGAACTGTTGGAGCAACTGAGATTAAGGCAAAAAGCCACCCAAAACAAAACCCAGCCCTTTGAAATTAAGACTATTGGATGGGATATGGCTTCATGCTTCAAGATATAAATCAATAGTAAGTCAGGATTTGGGAAGAAGGTTTCTCTGGAGCACATGAGGAGGCATTGCTGTCACTACTCCACCCAGGGTCCTGTGCCTCTTTGGGTCCAGCTGGGATGCTGTCGCCTGCCAGCAGTGATCTTTAGCACGGAGCATCAGAGCATCGAGGATTTATAAAAGAGAAGGGATTACTCCTCCTGTCCCTCACCTTTACTGGAGCTATTTCCAGCTCCTTCCTAAATGCTGTTTAAATCCCAAGACTCAGTATTTGGTCATTTGTTACCCGTCTGTGTTGGCTTGTCCCAGGTCCGTGGTTTCCACTTGAACAGCAAGACACGACCGGGGACCGCAGGAGTGTTGTTGTGCTGGGGGATATCTGTCCCACTTACTGACCGATGGGAAACTCTGCTGAACTGTCTAAAAAATAATAATGTGAAATGTTTAAAATATCTTTGTCTTTATGGGTTTTATGTGGCCATCAGTCATCATACTGCTCTGCTTCTCCGTGAAATCACAGCAGTGGGAATATTTCTGAGTGCTTTCAGCCGGGGACTATCGGGCAGCCCAATGTCATGGATGCCCTGAATTCTCCCAAACTTTCCCTCTCAGCAGTTGTCCACGACGTGACGGTTCTTACTTCATTTTTAAATCTCTCAAATAAGGCATGTGCCAATCTGCAAGCTTGAATTAAACATTTGCCTGAGTTGACAGGAGTTGCTGCCTTTATGCTGGGCCAGCGACGCAGGGCTGGTGCCTGAGAGTGCAGGGCAGGACCTTTGCTCTCGGGGCAAATATATCACATCTGAGTGGGAGGTGTGTTCATGCACTGCAAATTTGCTCCAGCTTGTTTGGAAGTGCTGTCAAGCCAGGCTTTGCTGAGGTTTAAACATGCTTTTTGACTGTTTTTTCGGGGTTTTTTTGATTCATTAGATTATAAAAACTTGGTGGACGAAAGTGGGTTGGATTCTAGCTGGCACCAAAAAAACTGTGAATTTTTTTTTTTTTTCCTTCATCTGGTATGTTCCCTAGGTACTGTTTTCCTCAGACTTGGTCTTAGAAAAAATATTTTTCTGCAGGAGCTAAAACTGGTTCATTCATCCTTTAGGCCTTCCTTTGCTCTATAGTGGTTTTTATCAGTTCCAGTCTGAGAGCACAGTGTCCTTTTCCTTGCAAGAAAAATGTGAAAGCGTGAAGCTGTAGAAGGAGGGGAAAGAAAAAAGTGTCATATTATTTCCTCTCTGAAGTCATCGGCTACAGACCTGATACTGATGGCTTTTTAATAGATGAGGTGCCCCCCATCCAATATTGTGATAGAAATTCATTGTGTGCAGAATCAGTGAAGTAGGGGAACTAAAAAGCAAAAAAAAAAAGAGTGATTTGCATTGGGAAGAGGGGAAATGTAAACAAACGGGACTGTTAAATGTTCAGTGATTTAATGGGGTCTTGTCAGCCTCTTCTAAAAGCTTGTGGGTCCTAATAAAATAATTTGGAAATCTTGGGGATAAATCAGCTGCTCGTCATAAAGCTCTTGTCCAGCCAAATTGTAGTCAAGGTTTTTTTAGATGTTTGCTTGATCGTTTAGTTTTCCTATTTGTATTTAGATAAGGGTTTGACTGAAACAGGATTAATCTCAGGAAATTAGGGTGACATAACCATCAGCATAGGTACAACAATTTGCCTTTCTAGTGTGGGTACTTAACTTTGGTTCTGTGGAGAATAATTGATCAGGCTTCAACATCTGAGCAATTGCCTCAGTTTATTATTTAGCTGTGCTGGTTCCTGCGTGTGAAATCTCCCTTTTCCCACAAATTCCGCCCGTGGAGGCAGCTTTGGGGAAAGAAATGACTTCAGAGCTTTGAAAAAAACAAAGTGCAAACTTTAACAAATTTCATCTTGGCCAAAAGCATTTAATACCAAGAATAGTGTAAATGCTTTCTGTTGGAATTACTCCCTCTGGGCTGCTAATCTGGGAGCAATCCAAGCGTTTGCTCCTGACCTTACCCCCTTCCTGCAGATCCGAGCGCGTTGCTCATGAGAGAGCAAGACGGGGAAGGAGGGGCTGGTAGAGCTCTTGTTTTCCAGAGGAAATGAAGTAATGTCACTTTTTGGTAGGGATTATTACAGACTCTGCAGCATCTTCAGAAGAGGTGACGCTCCTCAGAAAGGAAAAGCAGCTGACGAGAGCTCTTGAAGGAGCCTTGAATGTTTGCGCGCTCTCTTCTTTATTGGCAGTGCGGGCTATAGTTTTATATGTGAGTTGGTAGTAGATAATTTTATCGCTTAATCCCTTTGTTTGTTTACCGGTAGATGGCAAAGACATCCCCCAGGATTAATTTACCACGGTTACACCCGTGGGAGCAGGTTGCAGAGCTGTGAGATCCCCGGGGTGTGCGGAAGGTGGCCCTTGGTGCCCGTACGCGCTGCGGTGTGATGTGGTCCCACCTTACCTGCAAGCCTTCAGCCTGTCTCTACCTGAAATCTTGCATAATCTGCATTTTTATGTTATTCTTTGAGAACCCTGGTCCGGCCAGCGATGGACCTGGCGGCGCTGCTCCATCCCACAGCACCCGCGTGCACCCGTTGGAGGGGTTTCCAGCTGCGCAGCCCTGTTGCTGCAGCACTGTTTAAATAGGGAGTTTAAAAAGAATCACAGAATCATAGAATCACTAGGTTGGAAAGGACCTTTAAGATCATCAAGGCTTTCAGCCTTGGCAACCGTGCGCGACCAGCGCCGAAGCCGAAGCCCGGCCTCCTGTAGACGGCAGCTTTGGGAGCCGCCGGGAGTTATTGCTGTCTGCAGCAGGTCCTCACTTCTGCTGCAGCAACGTGCTCCTTGGGGCTGCTGGAGGCTGGGGCTCACCAGCGATAGCTGTTATTCTGCTGGAGATAGCCACACTGGCGTCCTCCCAGCCTATTTAAGTGATCAACTGCTTTTTTTTTGCTTCCCCCCCCCCTTATGTAAAGTTTCAGTGTTTGTGGAGACAGGTGGTCTTATGTACATGTTTTTTGGATCCAATAAAAACTTAAAATATTCCTCCCCTGAGCCCACGGCAGCCAGGCAGCGTGGTGCAACACCTAGAAGGGGCTTGGGTGTGTGATGGTGCATCTGGGATGTTTGAGAGTTTGGATCTGTTTGTCTTCAATTTGCTGCAGATCAACCAGGCGTCGTTAGCATTTCCAATGAGTACTTGTCCTCTTGGTGCAAAGCCTCTGCGTGGCCTGTGACCCGTGCAGGGGGGACCTTCTGCAGCGCATCACTTGGGAAGGCTCAGGAAAGGTTAACAGAACTGTTTATCCATTTTTTGCTCAATTTTTTACTTCTTCCTGCCTTTCCTGTTCTTACCCAGCCACTCAGCTATGGGGGGAGAAAAAAAACACAACGGGTTTCCTTGCAATATTGGTTTGAATGTTCTGGAAAACAGGAATTGTGAGTCATCGGTCCCAAATTAACGCTTGTGTGCGAGGTTGAAATGACATGTAAGAGATGGGTCACCTCTGGAGACAGGAAGAGTGTGGTATCGTGCTCATGACTCTCAAGGCTACAGTTCAGCTTGTGTCGGCTCTTCTGTTTATAAAAAGTTCTCATTGAGAGGCTTGTAAACACCTCTGTGTACATTAGTCTCACTCTGGAATTGAGGGTTTCAGCCTGGGAACAGGTTTTAAAAATAGATAGCCCTCTTCTGGTGCTCTTACACTTAAAAACTTCAAGTGTAAGAGTTTACTTACATGTCTTTGGAGCCTGCAGAGATCAGCAGTTTCTGGAGAAATTCGTTCTGCCAGGTTTCTTTTGCAAAATGTAAATACAAGCCACAGGTTTGAGATGGATTTCTGCATTTTGAGTCTTGAGGGTCTGGTTCTGACCACCTTGCTGGCATTAGGAACAACAGGTTTCTCTGCATCTCCCCCGAAATTTTTGCCAGTTAAAAGACACGGTTTTTTCTTCTTTTTTTTCCCTTGGTTCTTCCTTTCCTTGTGTGCACACCTTTGCTAGACCCTGCCTTCCGCACAGCAGGCTGGTGCAGGTGGGCCATAATCTCCTCTATCTGAGTCACCTGAGCTGAAGTTAATACCTTGCCTGGGAGGACCCCACAGGAGCACCCACGGACATTGGGGCTGGAGGCGCAGGTGATGCCCTCAGGCTGAGTGCTCGTTGAATCCTCTGATACGCTTAACACAAAACCGTCTCTGGTTGTGGGTCAATGTCCTCATCTACACACGTCACTGGAGCCAGAAGGGGTTACTCCATCCAGCTGTAATCACCTCCCATGACAAGGAGATCCGTGAGGATCCTGTAGCCATTCCTGCCCAAAAGAAGGGATATCTTGGCTGAGCAGAGGTCCCTTTCACTAATACAGTCCTCTTGGTAGCTTTGCGCAGCTACTGCCGATTTTGGCTTTTTTTCTTTTTTGGCAAAACAAAAATAGGACAATATTTATTCACTTTTTCTGTCCATCATGAGATTAATATCTTTTCTGTAGTGCTTGACCCTTGTAATTTTGGTAACCAGGACTGACCTGAAGAGTTTAATCAGGCCTTGGAGTCCTAACTGGTTGATATTGTTTAAGGAGCCAAAAAACGCCCCAGAATCTACCTAGGTTAAAAACAAGTGTCCTGAGTCAGGATGAAATTTCTCCTTCACTGAAATGTGGTTTGGAAGAATATTTTACCACTACATCTCCTTTCAAGAGGTTGACTGTGGATCGTTAATCTTAAAAATATGCAGTGCAGATGAGTTTGGTTTTTTTTCTGGAGAGGGAAGAAATGCCACATTTCTCAAAGCACCTCCCTAGAATTAGGAGAAACAAAACCGAAACCCAGAGTAGTTGATAAATGGGAGTACAGGCTAATCCAGGAGTGACAAGAATTTCATGCCATCAGAAGCGGCTTTATTTTGTTAATTTGCCATTTTTTTCCTTGCTCTCCCATTATTCTTGCTGCGGTTTGCTATCCATCAATGTATGCGTGTTCGTAAGCGCTTTAATTCTGTGTGAAATGATAAAGCTGCAGCCTTGGAAGTTGAAACGCTCCCTGTGTAGCCTCCGCTAATACGCCTTATACCCACGCTTCATCCCGGCTGCTCGGCTCGGGTGGCCTGGAACCCTCCGCTGAGCATGTGGGAGATTGAGATACCATTCACTTTCTGGTATCTCAGAAACCGCTACGGAGGCTGCCGGTGTAGTGCCTGCTGCGGCGCGGTGCCGCGACGCAGCCCGCCATGTGCTGGCTGGTTACGGGTGATGGTGCCGGTAACGTTGCCGGCGAGGGGCCCCGGGGGAGCGCGGGGCCGTGGTGTTTGGCAGGTTGGGTCAGTGTCGGACCAGCAGCTCTCTGCCTGGCCCTGCCTCCCTTGGGAGCAGAGATGGTCGGTCACTCGGGCCAGGAAAGGGACTGGCAAACGCCACTTGGGGTGCTGGAGGCGGTCTCTGAGGGTTCAGCTGGGTTACGGCTGGGACTGCCTCGGCCGCTTTGAAGTGGCGGTGGAGCTGGGCGTGCCGCTGGCTGGCCGCGTGCCGGGAGCTCTCTCCATCTGAATGCAGTTTGTGGCGGATGGTTTCAACCGTTCGACAAAAAGCAGACAGCCCTCGGTCAGGCGAGGGTGCCCTTCCCGGCCTGGCGCTGGACGCTCAGCCATTGCTGCACGCTGTTGCCAGCACGAACCTGCTTTCATCTCTCCCGCTGTCCTGGTGGTTGCGATCATCTGCTCCTCCTAAACACGTTGTCCTGTAACCGTGTTTCTGCTCCCCAGCCCTACTAACAGCCGCTGTTTTCACAGGAGGGCAGCGCTGGAGTAGCAGAAGGGCTGCGCGCGCTGCGGGGCGCGGAGGCGGCGGTGAACGGGACACGCGGGGTACCCGCATACGTTAAAGGCCGAGATTTAATGGAGAGGTAGAGCTGAGACCGCAAACAAGCGTATTGGCAGGAGGAAGGTGATCAGTAGATGGAACAAAAGCTCTTGAAGCCAGGGCGTGAGAGAGAGGAGCGCTCGCTCGCCGCGGCACGGCTGCGCGCTGGGGAGAAGGAAGGTGCGGGGTCCCGGCCCCGCCGGGGAGCGACGTGTGGGGCTGGAGGGCTCGGGGGGCCGGGGAGAGGCGTGCGGGCCTGCTCGCGCAGGGCCTGGCCACGCCGGGCCGTGGGCAGGGCTGCAAACCTCAAGGGCCAGGCAGCCAGCGCGGTGTGGGAATGTTCTTCCCGGGGCTGGGGAGGAGCAGGGCTTCAGCAATAGCTGTTCTCCTCCGGCACTGGCTGGCGAGCCCCCGGGGTATGAGTCCTTCTGCTTTTTAATTAAAAAAACATGTTTCTGTAAATGCTTGGGGGGGGGGCATCAGTATCATTGGAAATACGCTCTTTGTTAACGTTCTTGCTGATAGTGGAAATTGGAGGAGACTAATTTCTAGAGCGTTTCGTCTTTTATTGTCCGCAGGTAAGGAAGGAAGCAGGGCTTGTCATGGCACTTACCGCGGGGGTGGCAGTTCCCAGATTTTACCCTGTGAAAGTACATGTCGCTTCCAGTTACGCTTTGCAAAAGGGTGAGGAAATTTCTGGGTATTTATCAAGGAGTTTTATTTTCTGGTCTTTCTCGGTTTGGAGAAGTATTTTGCAGGAATAAATTTGCGTGTAAGAACGTGTTGGGTTTTTGTTGGGTTAAAAAGTACAAATAATGTGGCACCAAAATTGCGGTGTGGGTCTGAGTTTGATTGAAGATTAGAGCTGTGCTTCAAATCCCACAGATGGTGGACTTCCAGTCACAATGTATGGCGTGAACTGTTGCGTGCGGTTGGTGTTATTCCCAAACAGAATATTCCCAAACAGTTTCCCAGAGAAACTGGGAGATAGGGAGGACTCGGGTGGCTTTTCTAGATGACTGTTTCTTTGGAAATCATGTCACAACAGATGACAGAGCTATGACAGCGTTGGCTACTTCTGTTTCTTCACTTTTATTTAGTACTTGATACTTTGGAAATGCCTTTCCAGAGCACGTATGGGCATCAGCTCTGACCCCCACACTGGGGGGAGCGAGAGCCTCCCTGATGGCTCTCACAGGGTTGGGGAGGGCGTCGTGCAGAAGGATCAACGTGCAGAACCTCTCCTGGGGGTCATGGTACTCCATCCCGGTGTGCCCCACAGAAGGAGACGGGAAGAGACGGTCTCTGGTAGTCTTTGAGTCAGCGTGACTGTTCACGTATGGCAGACGCGCGTGCCTGTGAAGGTGCCTCGTGGAGGATACACCAGTGCAGACTCTAGCAGCCGTGTCTATCGAAGCTAGCCTGCGAGGACTTTTTTTGGCTTAATGGTGAAAAATACAGTTAAACTGGAGACCTGCCTAAATGCCCTTACATGTGGGGTGTGCGTGTTTGCTCTGCTCAGAGCTGCAAGTCCCCAAGTCTCGTTTGTGTGATTTAAGTGCTTGAGGATAAATCACAGTAATTGGGGCACCAGGGAGAGCACATTTAAATGAACACAGCAAGGAGGTGCATAATTAGGAGCCTTTCAAAAAATACAAAAAAAAAAAAAATCATTAGACTCTCTCTGACCCTAATGGGAATATAGTAAATACTGTATTTTGCTGGTAATTTTGCACCTTCTAACTATTTTTTCCTATACCAAAATAGAGAAGGTGATGGGTAACGGGAGTCTTGATAAATTCCCTCTTGATTCTGTTCTGTACAGGCGAAGTTATGCCAGAAAAATCGAAGCGTAGGCAAAGTTGCCGCAGCGCGGGCTGTCTGGCAGGGTTGATCCCACTCGGCCAGCCCAGCTCTCTGTTGGCAGCCCCAGCCCAGCCCGTGTCTGGCAGCAATGCTGCTGTCTGCCCCCAAAGGTGGGGCTGGAATTCCCAACCCGCTGATGAACCTTCACCATCCTGTCCAAGGAGGAGACGGGTTTGTCATGTACAGATGCCCGAGTGACTGAAGGTCAGCAGCAGGACACTCATAGAGCTGCTTGGTATTTCTGGCCTCTGCTTCATTAGGCTTTGTAAAAATTAACAAAGGCGATCTTGGAAGTTTGGGTTACACTGCTGGAGATCTGCGTACGTGTTCCTCTTCCACCAGATCCTAATGATTTCTTATATTTTAGTAGATGAAGATACTGACCTAGCACTTGGATGAGAGTTTGAGCCAGAGGGTAGGAATAGTAGCCGTAGGTTAAATTTCATTTTCTTCCTTCTGAGGTATCACTTCTGCCCACCTCTTTCACTGGAGGCGTTATCTCAGACGCTACAGATGATGCTGGGAATCTTCTCTAGTGCGCTACTGCCAAGAAGCAGGGTCACAGCCCTCTTTGACTTTGGTTTCACCACCGCTTTTATGTGATGAGTTCCTCGAGATTTACCCCACACTGATAAATATTTGATTATGAAACATGGCAGGCACATACGTAAATATTTGCCTAAATGAAATGGCCTGAACTTGCTGATGCCAAGAATGGCTTGCACTTCTTGGCTTTGTGCAAGGGTGTCGTGGGAGTAAGGGTACCCGACACCAAGCACTTGGCTATGAGAAGGATGATCTATAATGCAGAAGAGTTAATTTCTAATGAAAGGGGAAACCTTGAGGGAGGAGGGAGAGAATTTGTAAAACAGAGGTGGTAGAATTTCAGCCCTTGCAAAAATAGACAACCAATAGATGTGATAAAGAGGAGAGGTTAAAACAATGCAGGTGCAATTGGAAAAGCTGTGTGCGCTGGGGAGACTTAGACGCATTAGAAGATGCCCTGAAAAAAATAAATGAGAAACAGAAAAAGCAAACTTAAAAAAAAATCTTTTTCCTCCTCCCATCTATCTTGTGCCAGGTCCCCGTTTGATATAGATTGATTTCTGTGCGCACCTGCAACCCTGTTACAGCTAATAAAGGTCTGAGCAGGCAAAGGTCTGCTGGAATGGAAACACTGGGAAATTACTTTTTTTTTTTTTTTTTACCTTAATGCTGATTTATTTGGAAGAATGGTTTTAAGTTTTTAATGTGTGAATGCAGTTCTGAATATATATGGGGTGTTGCACATTTATGTTAACTGTTTCCACCGCGTTATTTCCTATTTTTAATGCTTGAGGCCTTGTTAAATGGGTTTTATGGAAATGCTTGTTCACACATTCATATAAAATGGGCATGCATATAATTGTCTATTTCAAAATGAGGCTAGCAAATTGCAGCTTTGCATTGTAGTGTAACAAGTCTGTGTGTTGTTTTTTTGTGATCCCCCCCAGCCCCCACCTTTGTTCTCCTGGCTCACTGGCTCATTACTGCTTGTGTCTCCAGGTTGCAAGAAAACAGTCAAATGCTGTGGTCATTCATCTCTGAAAGCTTATAATGAGCTTATCAGGAAAGAACTATAAATATTGTCTTGTACCCCTCTTACATTGGGAGATGCTTCCTCAGGCCATGAATAATTAGGTTGGCCCACCTAAGCTAATTACAAGCTGTCTCACCGTTCAAAATACCCTCTGGGTAACATCGTTAGGGCTCTCTTACCAGGTTAATGGGTTCTCTGTACTCTGAATATTAGGTTGACCTTTACCACCCTGACCAAATATGCACTGTGTGGGACCTTTCACCATGCCAATTTGTGACTCGTTTGCTACTAAGAGCATAATCTTTCCTCCTTTCTGAACGGTGAGCTCAGAGGGAAAGGGGAAAGCTTGTCTTGATCAGGCACTTTGGAGTCCGTCCATTGGCTCAACAGTGCAACTGTAAAAACTTCTTTGAGTCTTTTGAACTGCAAGGTGGGAGCAAGGAAGTCCTTAACGTCCCCGGTTGTGTTTAGAGCCACTGAGAAATTTGATCTTTTGCACTTCTGATGTGATTACCTTTCAAACCTGCTCAGTGTTGTCTGGCAAAGTTAACCCACCCGCCTATCCTCAAGAAAACAAATGTACCAGTTATTGCCTACTAGAAAATGCGAGTTGAGATGTGTGGTTTTTTTCTTTTCAGTGGGCTTGCTGTGATTTTGTTTTGACAGATTGAGCTGTGTTTCACTTTGCTTTCATTTTTCACCCTGTCAAAAGAATTTTTAGTGCATTTTTTTTTTCCTTCCCCTGCCTCTTGCTGTCTGTATGGATCAGTGCACTGAAGCAGTGACTCTTTCTCCTCTGCATTGCTTACTTGCAGCTTCCCATGCTGCAGAGGCCTGAGCTGAACCCTCCCGATGGGAAGCTCAGGGCAAGCCTTGGCCATTGCGGTGGGCAGCATCTTCTGCCGTGGGCTCGCAGTGTTGCCGGGTGGCAGGACGTGCAGGAGAGGTGGTAGGGACAGGTGAGCCTCCAAGGGGAGGAATGTCTTAAGCAGTCTGAAAGTTTTCTTTATTTTTCACTTGACTTGTGCAGTGTTTCTTCTGACCCGCCCCGGATAGTAGCGTGCCTTTGGCTGGATCATCTCCGCTGCACGGGGTCGGAGGTACAATATGTTGCTCTGCCTTTGGTGTTGCAGAGGACATGGGATGGTTGCTGTTCTCAGCTGCAGAAGCTGGTTTGTGCAAGGTTTTAGGGGTTTGACTTCCATTCCTGCCCTTGACTGAATGACACTCCTTCACAAGCCTGTATTGCAGTTACCGTATTAATCTACGGAGTCTTCGTGCTGTTGTTCTGATGCGTTGCCTATAGTGGAAGAAAGCAGCTCTTTAACTAAGTCAATTAGAAAACGATAGGGTTTACATCAAGCTCACTTGAATATTGGCTCAGTTAAGCTGACCTGGCGCTGCAGGGCTTAGTGATATAGTGATAGTGAATGTCTGAGCTACACGGATTTAAGCAAGGAGAAGCTGAAATCAGGTTTAAGTGTTCCATCTTCATGGCAGCAGTTCCTGAATAGCCTCAGTAACGGAGCCTTAGGAGAATCAAGCATGGGAGATGGTGTAAATGTGTTAGTGAAGGTGCGGTCCCTGCCCCTGTAAAGCCTCTGCTCTAAGGAGAGCAGAAGTACGGTAACACGCCGAGCTGCCAGCGCTGCGGCACGTGTGCTGGCAAGACGTGGCAGAGGGTAGTCCAGGCGTCACAGATACATCTTGGGCTGTTCTTTTCATCAGGCAAATGCCCCACGTTCACGCAGAGCATGTGCACGGTGCTTTCCCTAGCCATGAAAGCTGCTGGTCCCTGCCGCGCTCCCTGCAGCAGCAGGTATGTCTGGTCCCTGTTGGGTCCATTCTGGGGCTGTAGTGACACGTTGCTCCATGTCTCTCGCTGCCCTGGGATATATTCTCCGGGGACCAGGTGCTCTGCCTGCAAGGAACTGAAATGATCATGATCACATACCAAATCCCTAAGTACCCCCACTGCCAGCTTGGATTACTTTTTTTGGATGCAGTTTCCCTTGTTTTATGGGCTGTATGTGCTGTTCTTGCCTGCTTAATACTGCACTTCTTGAAACCCTTGAGTTCAGTTGCAATGCAGTGACCAGCAGGTCTGGTTATATTGTGAAGCCTTCCAAATTCTCTGGCATTCTCTAGAATTGTGCTTAGGACAAGCAGAGATTTATTTGCATAGCTGGTCAAATGGAGGTTACTGTGAAATAAAATACATGCATGTGCTCCTCTCGGCCTCCCCCGATGCCGGGTCAAGACTGGCTTATTTTTTCTGGGTCCTCCCATTGTCAGAACCTCTCAGGGATCTGGGCTTTAGTCCACTTGCTGTCAGTAGTAGTTTACTTTGCTTCTCAGTAAATTCTCCAAGTTTGCAAACTCCCTCAAGGCTATCGTATGACAGCATCCCTCACGTGATGGGTCTGGTAGTGGGAAACAAAAAATCTGCTTTCTTACAGTCCAAACACATAGCCCTTTCAATTATGTATGAGTGAAGTGTTCAAAGGATGTGAAACCTTTGAAGTTGGCTCAAGTGTCTCTTCTCCCCCATGCCCCCACCCTCCCTGGTTCTTTATCGCAGTGGTGGGTTGAATTTGCCATTCCCTGGATGAAATGAATAGAGAGAATGATCGGGAGGAACCCAACCAGGGCTATGCCAAGACAACACTTCTGGCTCA
The DNA here is from genome assembly GCF_964289735.1 of Phaethon aethereus. Lineage (NCBI taxonomy): Eukaryota > Metazoa > Chordata > Aves > Phaethontiformes > Phaethontidae > Phaethon > Phaethon aethereus. Next base: position 7,797,865 of record NC_138587.1, read on the forward strand.
GGTGGTCCTTGAGCCACAGCTTCTGCCAGGTGGGGTACTCTTTGGGGAAGTACCACCACACACTTGTCCTCTTCTGGGATTCCTCCCAAAGCAGTCACTGCTGCTGTTCCTTGAGACAGAATTGTGGAGTAGGTGGACCTGTGGTCTGACAGACTATGGCGTGTCTTCATAGATGAAATGAAGCCGGTGCCTTGAAGCAAGGCAGTTCAGTGCCTCCGTGACACACAGCTCTGTTAGAGCTCTCTGAGTGGCTGTGGGCCCAGTTCAGATTTTGCCTCAAGTCCTGACCCTGAAGTATGCCCAGGGAATTCCCTTCTCAGGTGTCCCTACAGCTTGGGACCCAGCATGATAGCTATGCCTGGACCTGCTGTGTGAAGTGCTTTGGGCAGGGCCTGAGGACAAGCTGAAGGGAAGCCCTGAAGGGGAGTGATCCATCTGCCAGAAGGTCTCTACCTTCAAAAGATGGATATTCATTGGCATGTGCCCCTCCTGGAGCTGAGCATCCTGGTCCTCTCCTGCCTCCATAAGTTGCAGCCACAACACTGTCCTCAAGCGGTGAGGTAACACTGGAGAACATGGCTTCCCAACTACGTGCAAGGGCCCGCGTTCGCATCCTCAGAGCTTGATGTTTCCACGGGCAGGGCGCTTGTTACGTGGCTTTTGAAAATGTGACTAGTGACTACCATCTCCTGGACTTCCCAGGCCCCATTCTCTCTGAGTTGTTGGTTGAGAGATTTGCTACCAGAATCCACTTCCCTGATACTGGAGAGGGATTGTAGATGAAAGGAAGGTGGTGTTAACAGTGGAAAATAGCTTTGCCGTTCCACTGTGAGCGTAAAATGCTTCATTCTGCCTGGAGTTTAGCTACACGTTACATTTGAAGTGTTTGCTGAAGCTGAAAGTGGTTACACTAGTAGCTTAAAAGAAATAAAAGCAGCGACTTGAGACAGAAAGATAGGAGACAAAGCGGCAGCGGGGTTGTAACGGACTTACTTATTGCAGCCTTGAGAGCAAGAAGTATTGCAGAGGACAGAATTCCTATAATGTTTATATAAGGCTGTAAGAAATGGATTACAGCTCAGATATGTTTTGTTGCATGCTGCTGGGAGAAATCATAAAAGTAATGCCACAAAGTTTTGAACACTGTGTTACTGCCGGAGGTCAGTTTGAAAGCCTCATTTGCCGCAATGACAACCTTTAATTTGTTGTTCTTGCCAACTCCAGTGTGTTTGCTTCCAACTTCTGCACATTGCTGCTTGTAGGTTTCAGGTCTTTCAGGCTGCAGTCCTTCGGGGGTGAATAATTTCTTCTATTCTCAGTCATTTAAAACAAAAAAAGAGCTCAGGATTTTGCAGAAGTGTGTTTCCCCACAGCAGTATTCACTTATAGTTGTTATTTGTAAGGCAGGACTTGTCCTCTGCTTTAGAGGAGGAGCTTTGGAAAAACATTTCCCTGTGCTCTTCCCGATTTCTCCCACCCAATGCCATTGTCCCACGGACCGCGTGGGGCTTTGCGCTTTGGCGCGTGGTGCCCAGCAGCGGCACTGGGAGGGGGCAGCTTTCCAGCAGCCCTTCGCCCACCCTGGTGGGACCAAGCCCTGGACTTGTATTGCTGTCCCACAGGATGGTGGGGGTCCTTGGCGATGGCTTGGGGTCCCCTTCTTGCAGCCCTGGAATGAGTACAAGTAGCAAATCTTGTGAAGACCCATTTGGGTTTTGGCATTTAAGACGTTTTATGGCCAGGAATTCCTCTCTCCTCTTGCTGCCCTTCCACCTGCCCAAGGCAGTATGTATATCTCAGTGTCTCTGAGCATCCGTAAGTTACTTTCACCTGTTTACTTTCTGATGCTCTCTTTCAGAAAATGTGCATTAAATTGCTTTTCAGTTGGATCTCCTCTAAAGCAGTGGCATCTTATGTTCCTTCAGGAGCTGCATGCAGCAGTAGAATGAGAGCCATAAAAATAAAACACACAGGTTGCTTGTGTCCAGCAAGACTAAAACCATCAATAAGAGACCCAGGAGTGTTGTCTTCCTGTCTGCCACCTTGCAAGGTCCCTAGTCCCCCTCTGCAGGGCTGCTGAAAGGGGTGGTGGAGCAATTCGGGGTGGGTTGCACATGGTGATGCCGAGCGATTTGGGGGAGAGGCTGCCTGGCAGTTACCCTGGACTTGAGTTCGTACCTGAGAACACAGTGCACACGATGCCTTGTCTTCATTTTTGTGTGTAACTTAGAGAAGACCATAGATGCTCATTTAGCCTTTGCTTGCCAGAGGTTGGTTTGCAGAACAGGCATGATGGTTTAAGAGGTTATAAAGCCCATCTGCTGTTTGCTAGTGTGGGGTGGGGGGTGAGAGTGCTGACAGACTGTTTCAGCAGAGGTAAAACGAATTTGGTCCAAACTGTTAGTCAGCAGTTGAGTTGCTGCGTTGCTGCAGCTGGTTTAGGCACATATCTGCCCATGTTCTTGTGTTACTTCAAGGAGAAGTCCCGTAAGCTAGGTAACAGTATTGCTGAGCGGCACAAAAGCCACTCTAAAATTATTAGCCTGCTAATTTTAAGTCATTGCATTACTGTCACATCAATGAAAGCAGCACTTGCCACTTACCTCCTAGTGCATGTCTGTGACAGGAGCGATGGAGAGCAGTACTTTAATTGCCATGTCTAGTTTCGCTGATGATAGCGAATGGAAGGAGTCTGGATCTGACATTCTCTGAGCAATCATCCCACCAGATCTCACAGAAGATGATAGCAGAGAGCAAAGTGACGGAACCATTCAGTCTGTTCCCACCAAGAAGGAAAATCAATGAAATGACATCTAAAATAGCGTCGGCTTTAGAGAGTGGGCAAAATAATGGATGGCACTCGGATGAAAAGACTCAATTCTGTTTGTTTTGACGTCAAGAGAATGGGGTTGAGTGAGAACGTGTGTGATACTGGTTTCAGCACGTCTGGCATTTTGTGGTGTAGTTTTATGTGAAAATGAGGCACAGCCATAAGTTGCAGTATCTTGAATATGAGTATATTTTTTTTTAAAGTTCTTGAACAGTAGAAAAGTGGTGCTGTGGAAGGACTGAGATTTTCACAAATCAGTGTCTATAAAGTTGTATTTCTGAGTTTATTTAGATACCAGGAAAAGTGTCTTGACACTTGTTGTAGTTATTGTTTTACTCTTAACTGCTGAGTGTCTTTGAGCCTCGCCGACTGTAGATGGAACTGCAAGACGTTCAGCACATCTCATACTTCCAATGTACAAGGTCCAAGCATGGATTTGAGTGCTTGGCACCTCTAGTATACATCTTGATTCATGTAATGCAAGCTTAGGACCACAAAATTAGAATCAGATGTGCTTTTTTTTTTTTTCCCTTCCCCATTTCAGTCCTAAGCCAAACGGTTTACTGAGGAATACAACCGAGTTGCTTGTTTTATCTCATAAAATAGATACGCCTTTGTCCCTCTTTTGGACTGATGTTTTCCTTAGTTCTGTGTTGTAGCTTAGCTGTACTCTACCTTCTTTCTTGATATTTTTGATTTTTTTCAGAGCGCTTGCACTTATAACAGTCTCGAGTTCAGCCTTCGCCAGTAGCTGACGGAGTTGTCCCTTCCATGCCAGAAAGAGCTGCTGCATAGGCAGTGGAGATATACTGATAAATAGTTGCTTTTGTGTTGGGTTTTTTGTTTTGTTTTGATATAGTATATATCATTTCCCATTTGAAACTGCTTTTATTTTATGGTTGGAAAAACCCTCTTACTTGGCATTGGTAAAGGAAGCAGAGTTTAAAAGAAATAGAAAAATTACTTTATCTGCAGCATTTCATTTAATAAGCAGTATTTTGGGGTTCCTTTTGTTACGTGCTACCTTTTGAACTTTGTAAACCAGCATGCAGATCTAATTCACAATAGCGTCACTGTGTTAAGCTGCACAAGTAAACACTTTAAATGGGAGGAAGCACCTGCGTATCGCTATTGTCTCTCTTCTTCCATTAGCAAAAGTCTCTGGGCTGGCTCTGCTCGAGCTAAACCTTCCAGTAAGTGGAAAGCCACAGGCAGCGGTAGGCAGAAATCAAACCTTGCTGCCTTCAGGCTGGAGGAGTGAGTGCGTGTCGAAGGACAGCCGGTCATGGAGGGGAGCGTGGGTGTGCGTGTAGGCACCCGCACACAAGTGGGCTACCAACCGCTTGCACATCTCCTTGGCTTGGGCCACGACAGAGCAGGTTGCCAGGATTACAGAAGTCGGCAAGGTAGGTTCGCACAAGGTTTACTGTATGTGAAGGTGTTGGGGAGGCTGATGAACCCTGAGGGCCATGGTGCTCTCAAGATATATAATGCTCTGAAATTATCACTGTCATCCCGCTTGTTGGGTTTCTGTAACCGAATGTCTGACTTGATTGCTTTCCCATGGGGTTAGTACTTTTTTACGGACCCACACTGCGCCTTGGTGAGGAACTAGTTAAGATATCAGGCTTATAGATACAACCTGTAAGAAGTTTACAAGACAAGCTTTAAAGCTGGAAAAGCTGCCTTGTATAGAAGAGCCTTAAAGGCTAAAATCTCTTTAGTTTACCCAAAATGGGTCAGGAGGTGACTTATCATGATCTAAAAGTATCTGCAAATAGAAAATCTTTGCTGGTAGAGAATTTCTTTTGATCTAGGAAACAAAAGCATAAAAAACTTAAGTGACTCAAAGCTGAATTTGGGTAAGTTCAACTTAGAAAAGGATGGATTTTCTGTCTCCAGTATTGTATTAATACTGTGTTCTGTGCCTAACGAGAAGTTGTGGGCAGTGTAGAAATTGCTGGATAAAGTGCTCAGTGTTGTATAGGAGATCTTGTTAGAGTAGTGTAACTTTTGGATTTCTAGGTTTTCAACCTCTACATGTTAGAGATGTTTGGTGATGTTGTCGTACCTGATGAGTTGGAACTACATCTCAGTTTCTTAAGTGTTCATTTCTTGGAACTTGAGATACCTTTGGTGAGATTCGAGTAATTATTTTATTAATCCTTCTAACATCAGTTTCCATTTAGGAGAAATTGTCCTTGTGCCCTCTAGTGGAAAAACTATTTATCTGAAGGTTTCCAAACTGGGGGAAGTTCTTGCAAAAAAAAAAAAAAAATTGGAATGTGTGAGAGAAGCTGTAGAGGAGCAGAGCAAGGCTGGAGAAATGAGGGATCACAAGAGGAGGATGTGCTCTGTGTTTCCTCTGCTTCGGTCCTCACAAAACGGTAATGCTGATTACATACACAGACGTGTAACTTTTTCAAATAGGGGAGGTAAGGGAACATGAATAGAGAAAGATTATCTGATCCTCGTGTCACCTGGGCTTGGTGAAATTATTCTAGTCACTTGAGTAAAACCTGGTCTCAGCACATCTGAACCATTGGTGATGGCTGTCGATGTTCCCCGGGGATGTGGTGGGGAGGGAAGAGGAGCAGAGCAAAGCCCACTCCAGACCTTCAATGGGACATGAAAGGAAGACCCAGAAAATGACGGATCAGAGAATGTCACCCTGATTGCTCAAAATAGTTCCTGAGCAATTTGTGAACAGCAGAGAGAAGGAGGAGGATGGGATCCAAAAGAAAATCTGACTTATAAAGACAAAAAAATAGGCAAATCTGTCCAACTTCCTTCCTTCATGGGATAACGTTTAAGTTAGTGCACGAGAGGGGTTGCTGATGTGACTAGGGATTAGGAGCAGAATTTCAGATCATCTTGGTCAAGAGCAAAACTGATCGGGCACCAACATGATGAGGTTTAGGGAAGAGGAGGGTGTGGTGGTGGCTCTGGAGGGAGCAGGAGCCAAATGACCGAATGCAAGAGGAGGAGCAGCGGGGCAGGGAGGTACGTGGCGATGGGGGCTGTCGTGGATCACCAGCTCAAACAAATCAACAGCGTCCTGAGGTTCAAGAAAAGGAGTCAAATCTCTCTCTGAGTGATGGTTACAGAAGCGTTGTGCGTAAGACAAGGCTGATAATTGCTTCCCCCTGCACCGAGTGGTGCTGGGCGGTGCAAGGCAGGAGGAAAGCGGTCACGCTTGCAAGTCTGGAGATGACCCGCACAGATGAGAGGCTCAGCAAATGAGGCCAGAGAGGGAAAACTGAAGGAATTGTATTTGGAAATACAAGCCTGAGTGCAGACAATACATTTTCTGATGCATAAAAGATTTCTGTGAAAAGGATGATGATCAGCTTTTAGTACCCACTGGGGGAAAATACCTTTATTTGCCTGAAAAAAAAGTTCAAGGTGAGTACTGGGGAGAGTTTCTCGCTAGGAGGGTAATGAAGCAATAGCAAAACAAATTGTGAATCTCCTTCGCTGGAGGATTTGCAGAGCAGTTAAACCAGCATCTCATGCCCACAGTGTGATTTCTCTCCCCACTCTGTTGCCTTCCGCCCATCCACCCACCGTGCAAGGTCTATTTTACGCATTAACCCACCAAGTTGGACTTTTTATTTCTGTTGCTAGAGGTGCTTTCAAGGGGCTGGGGGTCAAAACCGGTAGCAGTGTTGTAGGCTGTTACATGGCTTTGGGATATAAATTCTGCTCTCAGTGCAGTCATGAAAACTTCAAGCACAGATGTAGATCACGAGAAGTTGCTACTGTCCCATACATTTTCCCTCCCTCTCTGTTTCTTTCTGGAGCTGCTCATTTGGGATGTTATGAGAGCAACAGATGTGAATGTGATGGAGTCCCCACATCCCTCTCCCATCACTGTTATCCTCCCTTTCGTTGTGCTGGACTGTCATTCTTGTTTATTTTGGTTTGAATTATAATTGTGAAAGCTGTTACAGCGCTGTTTATTTGCTGTGTGTCATGACTCACTGTTTGTGTTTGCTGCTGTTTGCATTGCCTCTCCTCTCCCTCTGTCTTATGCTTGCAGCCACAGCTCTCCTCCGAGTACCTCGGAGCCTCTTCTCCTGCTTTGAGATTATGATGCTCTGTGATCCTGTCAGTGCAGGGAAAAGTGAGCTGACAGTGAAGATCCAGGATTTGGCTTTTTTCCTCCCCTCCCCGCCTTCCTGGCATTTTATAAGGGTCCTTGTTCAAATGAAAAAATTCCTTGGAGACTCCTTCCCTGAGATTTCTGTGCTTAATTAGTTTCTATCTTATTTCTGCCAGGCAGTGAGATCAATGATGCTTTTTCTGGCTTGCAAATTTCATGGAAGGGGGAAAAATTATGTTAAAAGGACCATTTTTGAAGTTACTGAGATGCCCATGCACAATTCCATCATCTGCTGGTGTTAATTCCATCATACTGGCAGGAGTTAATCCCTTCACATGCGTTGTCACTGGGGTGGAGAGTCAGGCATCCTGCACCAGACCATCACGCAGGAAGGATTTTGAGGGGCTTTGCTCTCATGGTCTCAGCACAGCAGCAAGTTGCTTTTCTTTGCTGTGCCTCCATTTTCCGGTATGTGAAATGGGCATGAAGTTGTAACATCCAGGCTTAGCTCCCCCTGCCACGGCTCCAGCCATCACCCCTGGATGTTGAAACACATCCACCATCACTTGCTAGGTTTATTTTTGGTCCAGGATAATGTTTTGCGATGCATCAAAGCTTTGCATGTCAAGATCACTAAAGCAGCCAGTCCTAATGCCTTTTTGTATCAGTCGTCTCTTGAGACAGCTAAAGCCCAGGAAACTTGCAGGCGCTCCGTGTCTTCAGCCCGAAGGCGAGCACAAGTTGTTCAAATGAGGCATGTCTGCCACATGGCGCACAGCAAGGTGTAAGGACCATGACCTTGGTGGCTGGCAGAGTACAGGTACAAAGGGTGGCCATCACAGCTGGCCTGCCCCAGGGCTGCCCAAGAGAGACTGACCCGTGCCTCAGTCTCCCTGTCGAGGGAAAGGGGTGGGTGACTCTTGCAGAGCACTTTGAGCTCTGTGGATTAGAAATGCTGGGTAAGAGCTTGTTCTCAGCTGGAAAATCCCACTGACTCTTTGTGGGTTTCTCCTGATTCTATAGGCTAAATTAAGAACAAAACGCTTCCTCCCAAGCCATTTTAGGAGGCTAAATGGTCTCCGACGGTTTGCTTTGAAGCTTTCAGGCTTGGTGTCTGTTGCTTACGCCGCCAGCGCAATTTCTGTCTGAGGCAAAGGCAAATATCTGGATGCTCTGGGCTGGGGTATCGGACCGCAAGGCCACAGTGTGGCCCCAGTTACAAGGAGCTGCTGGTCTATCAGCCATTAGGACCGACCAAACCATTTTCTGGGAGAGGCTGTGGGTGCTCTGGGTGGATGGGGAGGGGGTCTCCCAGTTCTCATGGCCTTGGGCAATCCCTCATGCTTCCCTTCCTTGCTCCCAGTAAAGTGCTGTCATGGCTAGCTGAGAAAATCATACACCTCCTTGTCTTTGAAATCCGAAAGGTAGAGTCTTGCAAGTCACACCGTATGTTTATCAAGGAGAAACAGGCAACATATTTGTGTCAGCTTCATAGAGCTTTGGCTTACAGAGCTTCGTGTGGGAGCATTAACAATGGGTCCCAGGTCTGTCTTGGGTTGTCCACCAGCTCAGCAAATGTTTGATTGTGAATCCAATGTAAAATAGCTTCCAATGTCTTGCGCCTGAATTAGGAGCCTTGAGAGAGAGCAGGCAGGTTTTCAGGTATAAAATGTCCATTTTGACTCTCTAAGAGTTCTCAGGTGGCCCACGGAATGTAAATTTTTTAGTCTCTTTGTAATTAAAAACCTCTTAATTATCTCCAATTTATAAATCCCTGGTTTGGTACTTGAGTGCCTGTAAGACAATGCTCATCTTTTAGTGGATAGTAATCAGTGTCAGAGGAAACGGGGAATAGATGGCACGTTTTAAATAGTGTCAGCTCCAGCAACTGGAATGTATAATTTAAGTCACTTATATTTAATCATCCTTTAAACACTGAATTTCAGCCTCTGCTTCTTGACTTGCAGGAAGCTGGCTTTTTAGTGCCACTGTGGTAACGCTTGAGATTTCCTTAAGCTGCCGTACGCTGCGACGTGGCTCTTTACCACTCGTGTCAGTGGTGCCTCCGCAGCCGATCGCCCGAGCCCGGCTGCGGCGGGGTGCCGGGGTTGGGCTCCGCTTTGCCTCCCTGCAGCCCCGATTTTGGAAGTCTCAATTCTTTTACCTTCTTACGGAGCTGTAACATCTGCTGTAAATACCAGAGCGAATGTAATGGCTGCTGAGGGGGGTATTATGGATCTGGGGTCCATGTACAACAGCTAAGCATATTCTAGCAATTCAGCAGGTTGAAAAATAAAGCGGAAAAAGCTGTGTGCGGTGGGGATGTTTCCCGCTGGAGTGAGGTTGTGCCCGGTTCAGACTGGGGTCCAGTGCCTGGAAGTGGAAAGCTTTGCTTTCCTGCGTTTCAGCAAGGAAAATCTGCCATGTGGGGTGCAGCAGGTCCCGATCCTGCCTGGGAGCGCGGTCGCAGTGCTGCCGGGGGCTCGCGGGAGCCCAGTGGCTGCAGCCGGGTGCGCGGGGCTGACGGAGCTTTGCCGGGTCTGTTGGTGACAGGCACACGAGACTAACTAGTCACTGCAGCGACAGCGCACGTGATTAAACCGGCACTTCACAGGGGTGCATGTGTATGTGTGTGTGTATATACATGTATGCATGTATAAAGAAGACTTCAAGCATTTTTAAAAAGCAGCTGGGAAGCCCTGTATCTGTTTAGGATCACGTGGGGTTCTGGTCCCTGGCTGCTGCCCCTGCGCCCGCTCCCTCACCCCTGCCCCACGGGCAGTCTGACTGTGGATGAAATAATTTAATGCAATTCGTGCTCTTGGCGACTGGTTGATGGCATTAGCGGAGGGAGTGGAATTTCATCCATAAAAAATACAACTGGGCTGCCGGGGAGCGAGCCCCGGCAGAAGGGGTCAGTGGCAAAGGGAACCCATGCAGTCTCTGTGTAACGCAGAAATCCGTCGCCTTTATTTGAAATTGCACGTTGAGATGACATTATAACAGACTGTTTGCCTACATGGGAAATAGGTAGTTTTTGTTGTGCCTAGCAGTCAAATTATATAGTCTTAAATTAGGAGCTGCCACTTCTATTTAGAATAAAACTTGCTTTTCGGTATACGCACGAGAATATTAGCGTGCCAAGCTTGCCGAGCTCTACCGAACGTGCAGTGGATTTGCAGAGGAGCCCGTTAGTGCTCACAGAGGTTAACAGCGAGGAGGGGACAGCGGGGAGGAACGCCTTAACGCGGCAGGGTGAGGAGTTGATGCGAGGACACGGGGTGCTCGGAGCCACCTTCTGCTGCGGGAAGAACCCAGCTGCCGCTGGAGGTGCGGCAGCCTTGGGCAGCTCGGCAGCCTTGTCACTGTGAGGGAGGGGATGTTTCCGAACCGCCTCTCCCAGGCCCTCCGGCAGTGTTGGAGGTGGCTCGAATGTCCATCAGGAGATGATGGGGGAGCTTTGGTCCTTTCCTACCCACAGTCACCCAGTGAATCTGCAATAGAGGAGAGAAGAGCTCCTCTTGGCCTCTTCCTGAGGGGTCCCAAGGATTTAGCTGCCCCCCCAGTCCAGCCCAAGAAATGGGTGGGAGATGAGCAGATGAGCGTCAGCCGGCGGTCGGTGCCTGGCGCAGCTGGGAGCAGCCTCGAAGCTCCGCTCAGCTGCCGTCCACTGGGGGCTGTGGCCAGGACTGGCCCCTCTGACTTCCAGAGGAGCTTCTCTCGGAGGCTGAGCGCTGGCCTGGAGTCCACCTTCGTGTTGAGTCCTCTCCTCCATCACCAGAGCTGTCCCAGCTGGGGACAAGGGACCCTCGGTGTCCTCCCCGGCGCCCCGGGGACGGCCCCGGCTGTGGGAGCGCGCGGCAGCGCTGCGTCCTCGGAGTCGAGGCTGAGGGATCGCGGCTGCGCTGCCCCAGCGCCAGCCGGGCTGGAGCGACCCGCTGGGGGTGTAGCAGCTGGCAGAGGGGTGCAGGGGTTCATTTTTTGTTAGTATTCCTTAATTTTAGAAGCATTTCTGTTCCTGCTGTGGCTCAGAATTGGCAGACACCAGCAGGCAACGCTGCGTTGGCTTTCGGTGGGAGTTTCATCTCGAAAATTGGGAGATCGGGCCTGGAAGCCCGATGTAAATATGAAGGTTTGAGGGAGAAAATCCTACAGTGGAACATGGAGCCTTTCATCTGTGCACTGACAGCTCTCCGGATTGTGTTTAATTTTTTATCTTACTATTTTAAAGACGGAGCACTCTGTAGTGACAGGAAGAACTAAAGGAATAATTGGGAATTTATTCTGTGCATGTCACCTTGTTTCATATTGTTGAAGTAACGCCAGAGAGCTCATTTCCTTGAATTTATTCACTGCTCAGAATTACTCACAGCATAAATTTCTGGGAAAAAATTAACAACTTAGATGTTCATGTGAGTTGTGAGATGAGCTCAAAAAAAAAAAAAAGCATTTAGCTTACTCAGTGCCCACTTCTCCTAAGATTTAAAGCAATGGTAACTGTTAAAGGGTCTTTTAACTCTAGTTTTCCAGTCCTGTAATGTAAAGGTTCGTTTTTATTTTTTTTTCCCCCTAGGCAAAAATGATGAGCTAAAAGCCTTTTGCTTGATAAAAGTGCTTATTTCTACTTTATCCCGTGACTCCAGGAGATGAGTTTTTTTTAGAAAAACCATCAGATATGTGTGAAAATCATCAGTCTTGGCAGCACTGAAGTCGTTAAGGAGAAGTTTGGTGCCGCGTTTGCTCAGGACTGAGCGGATCGGGACTGGGTAGGCTGCAGCAGTCTGGCGTGCCGAACAGCACGGCTTTTCTAAAGCTCCTAGTACAAGTGCATACGATTAGATTTTGAAGTTTATTTTCTGCCGCACTCGATAAAACTTTATTCACTGCAATGACTGACTTTTTAAAGGCAAAATCCCGGAGAACTGTGAGTAGCTTCTTTGGGGAAACACGGGTTTTGCTCTTTGCCAAGCTGTTGACGACGACGCTGTAAATGCATGTGCCTAGAGATGCACCGTGCCCCTTCTGCTGCCGGGGTGCCGGGGGTGCGCCTGTCCCTGGCTCAGGTGCACGGGCACAGCCCCGGGCAGCCTCGCCGTCGCCGCAGCACGGGCTGTCCTGGCCGGTGGCTCGGAGCTGTGCCGCGGTTTCGGTTTTTGAGAAAGCTACAAGCCATGGAAAACACGAGCTTATAAAGGGCCTCAACCATATCACCTGTGATGGTAAAGATAGGTTGGCTCTATTCTCTTTTTTTACTCTTAAAAGAGTCTGAAAACTCAGGCCGGCAAGAGGTGTACTCCAAAGGATGGCTCTCGCTTTATCAAGTGCAGGGGTCTCGAGTCCACACACATGGGGTGCGTTGGCCTTTCCATCCAGTATAGACCGGTAAGGAGACCAAAGCCATTCTGGTGGAGACTGGCATGTCCTCTTGGGCTACTTTGCTGGGCCTTTGTAAGGAAAGACCCAATTTCAATTGAGTATCTTTGAATTTTGTGTTTCTTGAGTGCTGGGCATCAACCTCTCCCTGCTCTGTGGTGTAGCTGAGGCTGCCTGGTCCCACCAGATGGTCCATCCCCATTGCTGCCCAGCAGTGCCCCGTGGTGCAGGTGGCCCCAGCCCCTGGCAGAGGTGTGCGGCTTCTGCTTAGGGGTGGCCCTCACCTCCGCTGCTCAGCTCCGTCAGCCTCCAGGCCATCCTGCTGTTGCCCAATTTGCTCCTTGGGCAGCTTAACCTGTGCTAAATTTCAGAGTAAAAGGAACCAGTGTGATATCGCAGCTCTCGTGAGCACCAGGGTAGACCTGACGAAAGGAGAGGGCAGGACCGCCTGTGTCACCTGTGCTTGTGCTGATGGCGTCTGCCAGGGGCCCCGAGGCTGGGTACTGGTAACACTGGTCTTCAGCTCAGTTAAAAGGGTGTATTTTCAGATTGGGAAGACCTGGGGAAATGGCATCATTTATAAAGCAGATATGCTAAAAGCAGGTATTTCTGTAGCTGGACATGCAAGTTCGGTGCGCCAGCTCTGCCCCAGCCGGCTGGCGGGGATGCCAGCCGCCGTGCGGGCACCTGCCGGAGCCTTGGTCCTCGTCCCAGCCGTCTGGCCAGACTGGCACCAGTGTCTTGCATAAATAGTATGTTTATAAGAAGTTGGCTGATTTAGGATTTTCACCTGAGGTGTGACATAGACGTGTCGTGGGGATCCCTCCGACTGGGAGAGCAGCCGCTCTCCGGCCAAGCGTGGGTTTTCATGCTGGAGTGCGGGCGACATAAGGAAGCTATATGGAAATTGGATCGGATTCTGGTGCAAGATTTCTGGCAACCTTCGACTCTGGGGAAGCGGCAGTCCCTGAACCAAATGTGCGCTTACAGCTGTGGGAAAGCAGCCTGCCGTTTTCATCCTTCTCCCCATTTCCCTTTCCGATCTATAAGATTTCACGTCTCGGCTCCAGCAGCTTTGATTATATTGCCAGCGCTGTTTGGATACTGGAGGAGACTTTTTTTTGACAGTCACTTGGGAGCTGTTCCTTATTTGCCTAAGTTCTGGGTTTACAGTGATGCAAGCAACGTGATACTATTTAGCAGCTATAATAGAGGTCAAGGCCCTGTTGTCTTAGGTATTGTAAAAATGCCTTGTAAAAGGCTGTGTGTTACCCGAAGGGGCTACAGGCAAGGCAAGCGAGAGAGGGAATAAGCCAGGCCTTCACAGCTGCTCCTTATAGATGGGAAACCGAGGCACAACCAAACACACAGGTGTGTTTTGCACCTGAAATGGGTCTCAGATCTCCTGTGTTTTCCTCCAAAGGACTTTTTGTTTGTATGGGTTGATTTAGAGTCAGTTGCTAAAACAGGCTACGGCTGTGTGCAATTTGCTTGCTGCTGTATCCCCTTTTGAGTGGAGATGCTTTGAAACGGATCCAGGATAAAGCTCATCCACTGCTGGGACCTCTCTAATCTGCTTTAGGAGAAGCTTTTTTTTCCTTTTTTTTTTTTTTTCCTTCCCCCAACACCTGGCCGGGGAGGAACTGGGAGCATGCTCAGTGTCCCGCGCCCAGGTATGAAGCAGAGGAGTGTCTGCGATCACACTCCCTGCCAGCAGCTTGTGTCTGCCTGTCCGTCCGGGGATCCTAAAACGGAGCGCGGGGGTGAGAGGAGGAGGCAGGTAAGGAGCACTGAGCACGGGCTTGAGCAGTGTAACTGCATCCCAGGGCAGGTTTTTCCTTCTCCCTAAGACACGAGCAAGAGGCTTGAGTAAGAGCCTGAAAGGAGTTTCTCAAGGTGCACCCCTTGGGTGGCTGCCGCGCTCGCTGCAGCGGCTCTTTGTTCGCTCCCTCTCCTGAGCCCATCCTTCGGAGCCATCTTGAGAGCTCGGGTTGATTTGGTTTCTTTCTAATTAAGTTCCTGGTCTGCTGGCTGGCAGGGCAGGGTTGCCCATCGGCCAGCCCGGCTTGTGGCACGTGTCTGCGCCCTTGATGCCAGTGTCAGCTTTGGCTCCAGCTTATATTTTTTTGAAATTAAGTTGACAAGCTGCAAGTCTTAAAACAAAAAAAAAAAAACCAAAAAAAAAAAGGAAGCTGTTGGGTAACTTCTTTCTTTAAAAAAAATCCTCTTTAATTTCTTGTTTTTCTGAAACTTGTAAAATTGTTACCCTGGTGGTTGTTAGTTAGGTGGCTGCTGGAAAGGGCAGTGCTATAACCCTCTCCCCATGTAGCTAAGAAGTTGTGTGTGTTCTTTGCTGCAGTGAAATCCTAAATATTTTATATGTTACAACTCTGTTTCCTTGCCGTGGTCTTTACTTATAGATCATTGTGGTTATAGTTCCTAAATGATTTGAGCTCAAACAAATTAGAGTAGTTTATTCTATTTCACATCAACAAGCCCAAAAAATAACTTGATCTTTCAGGTTATAAATTCCTTTTATTTCTTAAGGTATTGTTTGCTTTTACTATTAAAGTTGTTTACAAGAAATTGTTTTAAAGCAATATATTGTTCACTTGCGTCTTTTGAAAGAATAACAATAAAACATTTTTGTGCTCCTGATTTCCCTTTGAAAAGGCGAGGTAACCCTCCAAGCACGGCTGCTTTCCGTGCTGTAATGGGTCTGTGTTCTTTACCATTGTGTTCCTTAAATAAAAAGCACAAGATGATCCTGCCTTACAGAAACCTAACAATTGTTTTTATAAACAGTGTGTGCTCTGGTATATGTTGCAAGTAACTAGATTCTTGTTTATAATTGTATCTTTTTAATGAGAATTCAAGTTGTCGGATACTTCCGTATTTTTTGGAACTAGTTGTACCATGATTTTAAGAAGCACTTTATATAATTGGGAGTCGTTAATGCCCGATACCGACTTCCTCCGTTTACATCACGTTGTATTTGAAGGGCTCTCGCGGCACAGAGCGTCCCAGCAGGGATCGCTCTGGACGTGCATTTGGTGAATTCCCGAGTTCAAGGCCTCCTGCCACTTGGTGCAGGAGCAGAGGTATGTACTAGCCTGGCCACGGGCACCGAGTAGGACTCATGAAACTGGGAGGATTTGTGGTTCCCAGAGCTAAGCATAGGCTTAAATACCTTAAGCCTAACTCAGCCTTAACTTGTTCTCCTTTATTGCCTACACCTGCACGTGCTGGAGATGGCCATGGGGCTGCGGTCGGAGTGCTTGGCTGTTCCGCTGCCGCAGTGTCGACATGGCTTTCCTGGGAGAGCCAGCGCAGCGCAGGGGAAACTTGGGGTTGTCTCGTTCATCCATCCTTGTTATGTCCTTTGTAACGCGGATCCTCTCCTTCCTTGCCTTCTTTCTCCCCTGAAGTAATGCTGCTGGAGCCCAGAGGCTTTACCTTCTCTTCTGACGGCAAAGCTCCAGGGATGCGTCCCTGTTGTATAATGCTTGGTAATCTCAAGTTTCCGCAGCCTCCCCGCTATGTTCGCACACCACAGTGGAGGTTTTCAGGTCCAGGATGAGGGCTAGCCGGCTCCTCTTAGCCCTGCGCTGTTCCAGGGAGAGTCTTTGAGAAGAGAAAGCTGCTTTTCCTTGCTGCTTGCTATCTCCTGTGGCATTATCCATCTCCAAAACTATTTCTCTGTGAATGAGGTTAACAGTAAAACAAAGCCCAACAATGAACGGCCTTTCAAAATTGCACGGTTTTAGTTTTCTGATCTTGCTGCCTTTTGTCTCTGGGCTGTTCTGACCTATTCATGTCAAAAGAGCAAAGAATCTGTGAGACTCTGATAAATTTGTACAGCCCCTGCAATAGTCTAGGAGAAGGTCTAATTTGATCTGACGTTTACTAATCTGCCAAGACTTTCAGTGATTTGTTTTCATACCGAGTTGTTTCATATGCCATAGAGAAATGGGTAAACATATTGCATTGGTAACAACAGCAAGTATGAAGCCAAGTTGTTTTTTCTTGTATTCATGCACTTGAAAATTCCTTTCTACTTGCTTTTTATGGGGATTTATTCCTTTTGCTAATTGTCAGGTTGCTGATTTCATTCACCTGGTGAAGTGCTGGCAGAGTATTTGCTGTGAATTACGTGAGGCTTTTTGTTTGGTTTAGTCTTGCATTGCATTCATATTTTCCTAAGTCTTTCGCCTTAGTGTGCCAGTTGTAAAAATGATTCCAAATATCAGATCATTTTTCTACCCACCACGTGTGACTGGTCTGATGGCAGTTTATGCAGTGCATAGGTATTCTTGGATTTATGGTTCTCACAGTACAGTGGGAATATCCTTGATTGTGTATGTGTTTCTGGCACTTTGTGAGTAAATTAGTGAAATAATGAAATTCTCCAATGTATGGTTTTGGTGTTTTGGCTTGTTTGGTTGTTATTTTTTTTTCTTCCCCCATCCTAATTTCTTTGTGTATTTTAGGATACCCTGATTAGGTAACACCAGAAAGAGTGGCTTTTAGATCTGGAATCTGTATTCAGTGAAATCAAGCCAGGAGCTTATTCAAACCCATGGATTAAAAAAAAAACCCCTCATTTTATAGTTCTAATTGTTATATCTGCAACCCAGCAGGTGTCAATCCCTTTCTTGTAAATACTGGTCCTTCACAGAAATCGATAGTGGTGGCATAAATGCGGCGCAGGAAAGTTTGTGCACAAGAAAAATTAGCTGTCTTTTTAAGACACCCCCCCCCCCCCCACCCCCTTGCAAAACCTCACACTATTAATTTTGATTTCAAGCCTGAACGGTGTATTGCCAGCCACAGAATAAAGCATGGCAAGGGATGTGACGATAAAGATGCCCATACGTGGGGCACCAAACGAAGGTGCTAACTTGGAGTGTCCCATCAGTCTGGGATGGGAGCGAAGTCTTTTGAAGCCGAGACATTGGGTTAGGGTTTCCAGGACTAAGTTTCAGGCTCGTGGGCAAGTGCAGCCCGGCTGGGGGCTACCGCAGTGCTCGGGGCTCCTCCTCTCTGAGGTCTCTGCTCTCACCACACCGGTGGCTTCGCTGCTTCTTTCAAGCAAAACCCAAATTACGCCATGTAAGCTTTCCTTCCCAGTTTCTGGGTCTGTTTCTTTCCTTGCAAACCCTCCAGCCCCTCCTGAGGTGGAGGACAGAAGGGAGTACAGCGGGGGTTCTGTTCCCGTGTGGGAATTTTGGGTGCTGGTGCCTGCGAGGGCACGTTAACCCCCACTCCGTGGGAGACAGCCGTGTGTCGCTCTGCTCTCGTAACTCCGGCAAGGTCTCTGCAGCCCTTTCTCTGGGGAAAGGGCTCCAGCCAGCGTAGCCGGCCCCAGGGCCTTGTGGCACAGTCATCTGTGTCCTTGTTTTCTTTCCTCGGTTTGTATTTCATTAACCTTTTACCCCGCTTGCTTTCTGCGGACTAATTTGCAACGGGCACCAGAGCGAGCTTGCGGTTTCTGGCCGCCTCTGCACCCCGGCGTGTGATCGATACACTTGACCTTTGAACGGACGCTCCGCGCTCCCGGGGCGGTGGCGGTGGAAGGGCTGAGCTCCTCAGCATCCTCCTCCTCGCCTGCTGCGGCATCCCTGCCGGGGTCTCGGGAGGGACGCCCGCTTGAAAGCAACGCAGAGTGTTTTACAGCCTTGCAACCTAACAGCAATTGGGAGCGAGTTCGTTCTTTCTGGAATTAGTAAAACATTAACTGGCTGCCAGTAAACCTGGAGTGGAGCGCAGCTGGCTGTGTGTTTTGTTTGGTTTGGTTTAAAAACTATTTAGGATAAAATCCGTTGACAGCTTAAAGCTGTGTAGCAAACTTTGGGTGGGTTTTTTTTTTTTCATATTCACACCATGAGTAAGTTGGCAGAAGGTTTGGGACGTTCACCAGCCATATTACGCAGCATTTGGTATCAGCATATTAACTGCACACTTGGCTTTTTACAATTGCAATGAGTTTATATTAAGCAATTCCTTTGGTAATAATCAGAGGGATTCTGGCTTGAGAGAGCATTCATCACGCCTGGATTCTTTGTTAGGGTTTAAAAATAATACGAAGCTTTGAAGACAAAGGTTTTTAGAGAGGCAAACTTGCTTCTCAGAGGGACTTTTAATAAGTAACAGAATACTTGTATCTTTAATACTGTGGAGAAGCTCTGAGCTGTAACACCTTTTGCTCCATTAGGGTATTTGCTATGTATAAATCATTCCTAAAAAAAAAAAATATTTTTATTTTCTTTTCTACTAAAGAAATATTATTGTCCATTTTGTCAAATGCTGTGAGGCTGGGTGGGAAAGGTGGCTCTGAGGAGAGCTCTCTGCTTTCACCAGTGCTGCTTCTGGCTGGTGTCCAGAGTGACAGGGCAGAAGTCTGCATATCTGTTTTGGGGGACACAGCGTGTCTTTGCCCAAGTATTGTGTAATTAGGAACATGGCATCACCAGGATGCTGTGCAGTCAGGTGGAGCAGAGCCTGCAAGACATGAACGTTCTTACAAAGCCAGTCTTAGTAAATACATTTTAAATATGGTAATCGGCAGTAGTTTGGACTGTAAATGGGAGGAGATGGTGAAGGAAAGGGGATCCTTTACTTAAGCCTAAACAGCAGCAGTAGTTGAAATTATCAGCCCTGAAATGCGTATACTCCCCCCTTGCCTTCTTTATTTGTTAATCCTGTCCATCAGCTGCCATTGATGAGCTGCTTAAGTGTCTTCACTGCTTAAGTTTTTTTCCTCACTTGCAAAAAGTGTGACTGTGGGATTTTCATTTGGAATAGCCCGTGTTTCCAGGTCATCTCCAACCAGCTGAGGTCTTTCAAACTGCATGGCCAGAATCAATGCTGTTAACTCCCAACCTGTGCCTTGGGAATCATGAAAAGCTTTGTCTCTGGCACGGTCTCCAAGTCCCAGGTTGGTATGTTGCTTGCCGCGAACCCTGTGGTCACGGGAGCGCTGTGGTGCTGTGTGTCTCGGACATGGATGCTTCTTTGCCAGGACTTGTGTCGTCTTGTGGCCCACGGCAGGGAGCGGGTGAGCTGCAGGTGCAGACCAGCACTGAAATACCGCGAGGCGGCGTGCCATCGCCTCTGGAATCGGACAGCTCGCCTCCTCCAGGCTGGTCTCAACCTCCTGAGGAATTTGGCTCAGGCCGGTGACAGAGGTGGTGTCTGAGACCTCACCTTTTCTTTTTTTTTTTTTTTTTTAAAAGAAGCCTAGACTGAAGCTTGCGTTGCTGCTGTTGAGAAGTAATGGTTGCGGCAGGGATGTGGGCTGTTGCATGTTGCAGGGTGATCAGTAGAGAATTGTTTAAAATAGTAAAGGCTTCCTCTCCTTTTTTTTATTATTATAAATGACCTAGGCACTGCACTAAAGAGTTTGATCCTGAAAGTCTTCAAAATGCTGGCTCGGGCCCAAACATTTTTATTTGCCAAGGTTAAGTATGATGTGTGTGTTTCCTATCGTCAGAAGAAGCTTATACATGCGTCGCTTGTTTTATGTCTTCAGATATTTGACACAGGCAGAAAAATGCACTTAAGTCTTTGCTCACTGAGATGCTTTGTAAGAGAAGCCAAAACAGAGACATTCCCTGCTTGCTTTCGTGACACTAAATGTTGCCTCATTAGTTCAACTTGATTTGATATGAACCATTAGACTGTAAGTTTGGCAAAATTCATCCCTACTTCACCCAGGCAGGATGGGGCTGGGCAGCTGAACTATTAATGGTGAAGCGGAGCTCTTTCAGTGGCCTTTGAATAAGGCCTTCTGCGAAGGAGGGTTTTTTTAATACATAACATGAACTTCTTTACGTACAACTTTGCTACCTGCACGGTTGCAATAGATGGTTTTCGTGAATATGTATCTCCTAGCAAATGGGTTTTTCAGCTAAGGGGCCTGGAAGCAGTTACCCTGCCGTTACCAGAGCGCTTTAACCGCGCTTCAGTGCATGCCAGGTTGCACCATGGGCTGCTCATGTCGAACAGCATGAGCAAGTACAGGGGGAAGAAAGCCCTGATAACCCCCTTCCCTAGGGGTTTGCTTAGACATGAAGGTGGCCATGAAAGTTCTCAGAGCAGATGAAGATCTGTATCCAGGGTGGTCTTGTTGCCCTGGCAGGAAGGACCCATTCCTCACAAGGAGAAGCATGTTGGTTGCCCATGTGTTGTTGTCCCAACTGGAGGCTGTTTTTTAAAGGTGAAGAGCATTGCAGAGGTCTTAATTCTTGTGCTCAGGGTTCATTGTCCATGGACTTAGCATTTCTGTTAACTATTTGCTGAACTAAGGTGACTTTGATGCAGTATATTAAAATACTCTCACAGACAACTGGTACATCTGGGCGAGTGATGTGGGATGTGTTGCTATCTTCTCTTCTGCGAAGTCTTTTTGAAACCTCTCTTCCTCATCTTTTCTATACAGTAGTACCTTCTTTTATGTCCTTTTTGTTCAATTATATAAAAATGGGAGATTATGTTCTTATTGGTTCGTTCTTCAATAGCTACAGATTAAAAAAGGCCATTTTGTTAAAGCTGTGTTGTAATTTTACAAGTAACACATTGTCAGGAAGTAGAATACACTTTTTTTAACAGGGTGGATAATTAACCACTGAAGCAATTTATCAAGTGTTACCCAGTGGGTTTGCTGTTGTGGAAGGCGTTAAATCAAGGATTGATGTATAGGGAAATACTCTAGTTAAAGCAGAAGCCAGGGAGGGACTGATTGATACGATGTGGCCTGTGTTACACGGGGAGATGGGAATAGATCATCTTGGATTCCCTCGAGACTATAAATCTATATTAATCTGTTACCTATAAATACTGGTAAAAGATTAGAGCTGGATGTGTAAAATGTCTTTAATTTCTCTGAGTGACTGTGGTGCCGTGTTGAGTCATTGTTCTGGTCCCAGCTTAGTGTCACCTTGTGTGATTTAATGAGCACTTCTTGGTTGACGCCTCTGTGTGTGTTCGCCAAAGCTAACTTGGCTTAGCTGGTGAGAGGGGAGATCAGATCCCCTGAGACTGCAATGTCTCCACAGAAAAGATTTCACAGAAAAAAGTGCTCCCCTCACCCCGTGGCAAAAAAAAGACCCTAAACTGAAATAATTCAGGACAGTATATTTGATTTTTTTTTTTCCCCTAAGGAAAAGTGTCAGTGGTGAGGAATTTTTTTTTAAAGACTAAATGGACTTTTTGTTAAATGCATTCAACAAAAAAGAAAGCACATACATGCTCACTTAAGAGGAGAAAAACTTAGAGGCTTTCAGGTTTTAATAACCACTCTATTGGAATTCCATCTTGTTCTGATTCTAAAATGAATCCCTCATTTTACAGCTGGGTAATGCTGGGAAGTGTTATAAACCATTTTGTCCTTCAATTTAGGGATATTGTACACATTTTGGAGGATTACTGAGAATGTGCTTAAGAAAATATTTTTCTAGGTGTGCTTCTGTATTAGTCACTGGATTCAGACTAAGGGTTATTGTTTCTTTGTATTAACATTTACTTAATCACAGATTTTTGTGCTGTAGCCTGTTTTGAAAGTAATTGCTGGCTAAATGATGGTGTAGCTGTAGTTCACATGGGAAGCGCCTGCCGATGAATGCTGAAGGCTCATGGAGTGATACTTGGTATATTGTGGCTTAATGGAAGTGCCGTGTTTGGTCCAATCTATATTACTTTGCTATTAAAAGTGTTGAGAGGGCACATATAGTTGGGTGAGGGAGTGATAACTTAGTCATGGTTTTTAGGGATGAGGTGATTAGACATAGATACAGATTAAAAAAAATAAATGCCCAGAGTTGGTTATTTACACGGGGACTTACTGTATGTTGTTTTTCATCAATGACTTGATATTTAGGTGGTGTTTTCCCTGCCCCAGCCCCTTCTTCCAACTCGGTGTTGATGGGACTCAACATGTCTCAACCTGCTCCACTGAACGTAGAACGCCTCCCGCTCCCCGTTCCCACGCGGAGCGGCGCTGCCCGCCGGAGGGAGCGGGGACGGGGCAGAAGGGTGCCGCAGGGTGCCTCCAGTGCTGCCCGTCTGCTGCCGTCGCTTGATTGGGTCCAGTAAACGGCTCCGCGCCCTGTCTTCAAGATACCAATTTGCTCGACCAGGGGATCCGACGGCCTGTCTGCCTGTGCTTTACTGTCGCTATTTACTGCCTCAGCATTTGTTTGGCAGGAGGTTTTTGTGTTTTAATACCAGCCCTGCAGTCTATTGCCAGGAAATTTAGAACCTGTGAGTGATTTCCAAGGCCATCTGACTCCAACGCTTCCAGCAGGATTTATGTTTTTGGTGGCGCAGAATTACAGTGTCATAAGCTTTTTATTTGTTCTTATTATATCATGGACATCTGCAGACTGTTGAGTCCAGTTCTCTTCAGCTGTTTATATGTAAATACGTCTCTGATCTTGTGAAAGGAGGTCATTCTTTATTTCCACTGACTGCTGCTCCAAGAAAAAGCCCCCCTCAATAGGTCATTAAAACAAAATGGAATTAGTCATGCCCAAACTGATGGCTGCAAAGTTCATATGACTGTAACGTTCATATGAAGGCTCAAAAAAGCTCTTGGTTATTTGGAGTATACTCCTAATTCCGCACCCGATCAGGTTTTATTCTGGTAAATCTGGCTTGCAGTGTGCAGTTCAGCTGGCAGTGGAGCCTGGGGCATGTTGCCAGGGCTGCAGTGGGATTCCAGAAAGACTTAATTTCATTTCTAATTGTTGCAAAGAATCATTTATTTAGCAGTTAAGCTCCTACTCTGTTTCCTGCCTGGCTGAAACAGTAGCAAGTTCCCTTACTTCTGAGATTACTTCTAAAATTGTGATTTTTCAGTGGAATCTGAAGGTTGCAGTGTACAAGAATTAAGGTCTGGTCCTTTTACTTGCAAATGATTTGTGAATTCTGAGTCAGGACTTATTACTTAAACCTATTTCTGCCTGGTTTCAAAGTAAATGTGTTTATTACCATATGTGCTGTTGTGAATTCTAACAACTGTCAAATGTAACAGAATAACTAGGTTCATCTTTTGGAGTGCTTCACTGGGGATCTACCTTTTTTCTTCCTGCTTTTTCTTTCCTCTTTAACCTGACAATAAAATAAAATATCTTTTTCCAACTGGCATGATATCTACTCCAGGAGGAAAATGAAAATACATTTTCTAGGTACTGGTCAGACCTCCTAAGAAGGAGCACTAGGCGTTAATGAAGAAGACTGATGCTGGGTGAGGGGGGGGGGGGCCGCAGAGAGAAGAGATCTTGGCATCCGAGTTGCGGTTATCCGAAGCGATGCGTGTCCCCGTGTGGGTATGTGGTGGTCGCTGTGATGCGAAGCGGCTTGGCTGCCGGGTTGCCCTGTTACATTGCTTTATGAAGCAATGCAGTCATGACATTACCAGGTCATTTTATTTCTGCTTAAAGCTTTAACGTGTACTGTCTAAGAACATGATGCATCCAAACAAAATCCATTTCTGTGCCATTAATAAAAGGTCTGTAACAGAGTTCAGATTGTGGAGTGATAAAAATCCAATTTTACTCTTCCCCCAAGTTTTATCCAGGTCTTTCAATCATCATCTGCAGATGTCTTCATTTTCCGTGTGTGTTTGTTGTGCCCTGGACAAGCAACAGAGATTTTAATGGGAAAGCAATATCCTTTACAGGGTAATATAGTTGAGTGACTGTATGCTTTTGCTAATGCTGCTGCAGAAAAGATGTATATGATTCCCGAGTCCTGGGCTGACAGCGTGCCATCGGAGTGTACGCCATACTGACAGTGTAACCTTAGGTACTGCCTTCCTAGCATTTTATCTAGTATACATTTGCTTATCCAAATGTTACTCTGTTTTTTTTATAGCTGTCATTTGCTATTCAGCTCAGAATAGCAGATGCCAGAAGAGAGTTACAAGTGGCACCAGCATTTTCTTTGGTTTATTTTATTTGATGGCTCCTCTGTATAGCTATTTGAAGGGAGAAATATAGAAGAGTGGTATGATTTTGTGAGGGCGGTCAAGGATTTGGTTTTTTGCCATTCTAGGCAGTAACCAGCATGTAGGAGAGATGACAAACCTTGTCCTGGAGAGTACCATCTTTGTCTTTTGATATGTATTTTTATCCTAGTACTAATCCCCCTTTGTACTGGGATTTCTAGCATGGCAGAGGTGGAGGGGAACCTCTGCTGAGCCACCTCCAGCTGATCTAGAGGCACTGACAAGAAATTGCACTAGTGTTTTGAGACATCAGTCCAAGCAGTCCTCTAATGTGGTCTTCAGGAAGTGTTCCTGGAAACACCTCTTCTGGGTCCCTCGCCAGATGTTTCAAACGGGGATATTTTTGAAATGTAATATAGATTATTTTTGTACGGAAAAGTAGATGTTCTAAAATATGTATTTCTCATCTAGTCACCTTGCTCTCCAGAAGCAGGTTCCCTTATAACACTTTAAAAATGAACCCTTCTGTGCTTTACAGCTAGAATGGTGTCAGCTGGCACAACGTCCGTGAATTCTAGAGATGTTCTTACTGGGAAGAGTATTGGTGTTGACTCAGATATACTGCCAGGTTTTTAGTAGGCAGATTGAAAAGGAGCACTGTAGCATTATCGGATGCTCCACTTTCTGCTGCAAGTAGTTGTCCAATAGTGCTTTGTAGCACGTAACTGTCCTGCACATTTCATCTTGGATGCAGCTGTGTAACGCTAATTCTTAAATACAGTGAGGTTGTGCTGTAAAAACAAGCATTATCTCAGTTTTCTTGGGGGCAGCAAGATAGGGTACCTTGCATATTTTTCTTGAAGTCAGTGGACTGTTGACATCATGTTTGTAGTGTTTGAGGCTGGGAGGCAGTTGTGTAAAATCCTGAGGATCCTTCTGTTGTGAGAGGAGCTATGGGGGAAGCAGGGTGATCTGGTGGGAGGGGGACTCGGGCATTGGCCTCCAGGATGGTCTCAGCGAGTCGTTCTACTTCTGTGGTTCAGCTCCCCGGTCTATGAAATGATGGTAATGGTAGCAGCTGACTTCTTTGAGCTTTGCTCACGGAGATGGCTGTGTCCTCAAAGTCTAGATCTATGAAAAGCAAGTTTTGTTTTTGGTGTTGCCATTGCTATGGAATGCTTCTGATGCTATTGCTCCTTTTATAAGCTGGCCCAAAAGGGCCATATTAGTAGAAGGAAAGGGCTCCCACTCAGTTGCCCGAGTTCCATGCCCTGATGTGCCAGGCCATGGTCCAGAGCCGGGGTGGCCACCAGCCTCTCCGTGTCTCCGCGACTGTGGGGAAGGACTCTCTGGGGAACCTGAGACGAATTCCAGCGTTTTGATTGTGGTGGTTGTTTGTTGGTGTGTGGGGTTTTTTTCTTTCCCTTCCTCCCCCTCGGTACAATCTGGCTATTAATATCAGTGGAAGTTTAATAAAAACAAAAATAAATACAGACTATTTCACTTACTTCACTTCCACTGTAATTGCCAGCCCATATCTCCCTCCATTATCCTTTCATCTTCTTTTCAGACTGGCTAATAGTTGCTTAGTGATTACATTTAATGGCATGAGAGCCTTTTAGTTTGGACACCCTGCTTTTTCTCCCCTGTTGCTTATAGAGATGTTTACATTTTTAGCCAGAGCTATGATTTGTCTCCTATATAATTGCATGGAAAGTAATGGTTCGCATTCCTAGATTAAAAAAAAAAATTTTGATACCATTTCCTTTTTAATGCATTTCCCGCACTCAGTTCACCCTGTGCGGTCTCTTGATTAGTTTAACTAACTGTGGCCCTTTCTGTAGATTGATTTCTTTGCAGTGAACTGCATATCTTAGCTGTCCCATGTGGTCTTCTGGGCTGAGTTTTCAGAAATCCAGGGTAAGCAGGTTGAGATGGAGGGAAGTATTGTAAAGGAAACAGTTCACCAGGTCCTGCTTCGTGTAGGTGGAGTGTGCAGTTCCTTTGGGACGCTCTCCTTGTGGAGGTGCACCTGGTGCTTGGAGTGCTTTGCTGGTGGAGGTGCATCACGGTGCTGGAGCAAAGCATGTACTGGCAAAAGATCTTTGTTGGCTAACTGGCCGTGCTTGGACAGGATGGAAATACCATTTAAAAATGATCCAGTTCATCCGTGTTATCGGTGAGTATTTTCAGGATGATGCCCATCCAGGGGGAGAGCCTCATCTCACCTGCATGGTTGCTGATGGAAAAACATGGTCCTGAGCAGCCCGACCGTGCCAGCCCATCTCTGGCTGCAGGCAGCAGAGAGCTTTTGGCACAGCTCTGAGCTCGGGCTCGTCCTTGTGCTGCTCCACTTACAAGGGGATGAGAAAGGGGGATGGTGTGAACATGCGAGGCACAAAGCTACCATCTCTTGGATGGGAGCTGCAGTATTTTTTGCAGGAAAAACATGCTGTGCGATACAAGGCTGGTAAATGAGAGTCTGGAGTATTGCAAGCCCTGTAAGTGTTCAAAACACAGGTCTCTCAAGCCTTTTATCTGTCTGTGATTTTCTGTTCTGGCACCAAGAAATTTGGAAACACAAAGAAGAATGTCCAGTCTTAGTGTCTCTGGTGTAGCAGCATTGCTGACTCATCACCACTGGATAAAGCCTTTGTTAGGGAGTGAGGGATTTTTTTTTTTCTTAAAAAGCCAGAAGATGTCTGTTTTCATCACTGCGTTTGCAATCCTAGCAGTTGGAACGAAGCAAAATTCAAAGCTTTGGAGAAGCGGCTGGGGGTGTGTGGAATGAGTAATGATCTAATATGAGGCCTCAGCAGGGTGAAAAATGTAAAACTAGCATCTCTTCTGCTGTTGGTTTTTTTAAGATAAATTCACTAGCAATGAGCAGTATTTTAAATGTTGCTGATAGGAACAGGCCATTAAATTGCTACAGTCGACATTCCTTTGGGTCCTGGTCATAAGCCAAGCTGCCAACTCTTTGTAAATTTACTGACAGTCAGTAAGCAGAATACAATATTTAAACTGTCAGAAAACTAATATCCACTCGTTTCAGGGAAACATAGCTCTGCTTCTCTTGGGCTCTGGCTTTTCATAGTGTTTGGTTACTGATGTTATTTTCTGCTTCTCTGAACTCCAAGACTGACCCAGGAAAAAGTAGAGAGGAGGTGAAGAAGAGGCTGCCTGCCTTTCCCTGTGCACCCCGTTCTTCTCGTCATCCGTAACAGTTTCCTGGTCCTTTTTGGCAGGGACGCTCAAGACTGTAGCCAAGTTCCCGGGGCTTGGGTTCTCAGTCTTGACATGGCTTGCAATGGATACTGTTCGGTCTCAGTTAGCTGTAAGTGTGAAAGCAGACATTCACGAGTGCTAACTATATATGATCCTTAAGGGTCCCTTCCAACTTGAGATATTCTGTGATTCTTTGATTTTATATTTTTTATATATATGCTAACTTCCTGGGGTGCGCACTCAGATATAGTGGAAAGCAGCTTAAGAAAGCCTAGAAAATACTTTGAACTTGTTTATCCTACTGTTAAAACACTGTGGGAAAAATGGCAGAATCATTTGTTTGCTGCTTGCTGTTGAAATGTAAACCTGTTATGCATTACCCATGCAAAGATAGCTCTCCGTTGTGAGCCAGTGTTGCGTGAGGAAATCTGTTTTTCTTTACAGAAATATTAAGGGTTTACCCAGTTGCGGACCTTCATCTGAAACAGCTTTTTCTGTAACTACCTATGTGGGCATCCATAAAATATAAATCCAGGTGGATTTTCCCCCGTGTTGCTGAGCAGTAACCCTCCCGTCCCATCAGAAGGAGGAGGTGAGTTGGCCGCAGGGACGGATCTCCCACGACATGGCTCTCCTCCCCTTCCCGTGCTCTGCTGAGGGGGGGAGCATGTATTTGCCTCTGAGAAGGGGTAACTTCACAGGGCATATGTAGGCCGTGGTCTTGATAAACCCAGCAGGATGAGTTTGATTGTACTGCTGTGGTGATCAGATTACAGGCAACAGCAAAATAAGAAATTACTTTTTTTGTTTGTTTAATCTAGAGAAGTCTTTTTCAGACCTCAGGAAAGCCCCTGTTCCATGTCAGGATTATGCCAAGCCTGAAATGTTTGGACAAGAGGGGAAGGGCCATGATAGCAGCTTGTTACGGAGCGGTTGCTGACCCTGGCTGAGGGTGTCCACCTGCACGGCCGGATGCCCGGGGTTGAGTTCCCGATTTCAGCCGGGCGCTGCAGAGTTGGACCCTTTCCTGTTTGTGCCAGAGGAGTGAGCGTGCTTCTCTCTCCTGCCAGAAACTCTTCCCTTAAAATAAGGAATTTCTCTCCTCAAAAGCAGCATGCTCACCTGAACAGTCCTGGCTGGGGTGAATCATTGTAGTCATAGGAAAAAAATGTGTTCCGACTCGCTTGACTTCCCCACCATCTGCACTCCTGGGCTTTGCCGTGCGTATTGCGTGGGAAAGCGATTTTTCCGCTGTCTCCTTTGAAGCTTGGCCAGGACAAAAGATGCAAGGAATTGGAAGGTGGTGTGTGATCTGGAGTATCCTCGAGCTACAGCTGACATTACCTGGGCACGGACAGGCCACTTGTGCATGCTGTTACTGCTCGAGTGCAAATAAATATAATATTTATCACTGTGTGCTGTCGGCGTGTTAGAAACTAAGCCCATAGCCTGCTATACCAGTAAGTGTTTTACCAATCATTATAGCATTTGTCAACATTATGGGCTGCTGTCTGCACCAGTAATAAGTGTGTGGTGTTCCTGCTAGAGTAAATGGCTTTTCCAAGGAGAGGTGTATTTAATGAAGAATGAAGAGCCTGAGCTGTAGAAGTGGCACGGTCGGTTATTTTTGCCAGATGGCTGTCAATGGCGTAGAGCGTGGTGGCGTGGGCTGCGGAGGGGTGCCTCGTCGCCTGACCGCAAGGATGTCCGGGGGTGAGCTGGGCTGGGCACCGCTGCTCCTTGGTAGATGTCTTGGCAGATGCCCTTAAATAAAGAAAAAGAAGGCAAGCGACTGGTTGTGAAATAAAACAAGTTGCTGATTTTCAGTGGAGGCTTGCAATAGGGCACCTGTGAGAAGTGTCGTCACCGGAGCAGCTGCTGAGCTGGGAATTTGGGCTCCCGGCCGCCGCAGCGTGCAAGGGGATGGGCGCTCAGCAACGGGTTTGGAGAGGGGGAGGGAGCTGCATGGGCTGTTCTTCTCTCCCCCGGGGCTGGAAACGCATAGCTTGACTCTTGGTTTCTGCTCCCTTTCTTTCAAAAGGGCGGTTGCCAGATGGTGGTGTGCAAAAAAGGCCTGGAAGCACGGGGAGGGAGAAGCGTGGCCCTGCCCTGGACCTGCGGAAACCTGGTGTGCCGAAATAGCTGTCAGCTGCTGGAGAAGCAGAGGGCATAGTCGGGATTATGGCATTTGTTAAAAATACATATTGCCATCCCACTTCAGGCGGTGAGGCTTTGATAGATGGGTTTTGTACCAGCTCTTTTTTCTATAGCCCCTTGCGTGAACTGTCACGTGAGAACTGACCATCGCTTGGTTCCAGGGCTGTTGCGCAGTCTGTGCGCGGGTATGAGAGGATTTCTCTTCCTTTGTGCAAATATCCCTCCTTCCCGCAGAGGAGGAAAGCAGGTTGTGCCATCTATGTTGATTTTGCGTGGGTCTTGGGGTTTTTTTGGACTTTTTTTGTTCTTTTCCCTCTAATAGGATGTGATGGGTAAAGACAACATAGAAGTGATGCTAATTTCAATAATGCCTCAGTTTCTCCTTGTGTTGAGAGCTTGGCCCTTTAGGAGTCGGTCACTGTACTTTGCTTTTTAAAGCATGGCAGGGATCGAACGGTTTGAGTTCAGAGCTGTCCCGCTTGGACACCCCCACGCAGGTTCAGAGCTTCCACGGGTGCCCTGCACCCGAGGGTGCCTGGCCCTCCTGCAGAACGCCCTGGACAGTGGAAGAGCCTCAGCGCAGGAAAAAACAAGGAATTTCAAACACATGAATCTGTGTTTTTAGGAAAGCCTGTGATGGTGGAAGCCAGGCAGGTTACGTAGGAGGGTTTCATCCTGAGCAGCACTTATTGGTCGTTACTTTGCTTCCCTGGGCTTAGGTCTGCAGTTGGGACCATCTTTTGCCCTCTCCCCTGAGCCCTGTGAGCACCCCGCGGGCAGGGGGAACCCACCACACGTGCTTGGGTGCTTGGAGATCACATGCCTTGTTTCATGCCTCACAGGCACAGGGCCTCCTGGTTATACTAATGGGGGGGAAAAAATAAGCCCTATATATGGGAAACCGGTAATGGAAACCAGCAGAGACCTACTATGCTGTGGGAAATCTGGGCGTGCTTCTGACCTTTGCAGTGAGTAACAAGCAAGTGCACGTGCAGTATCTGTGGAGTGAAGCTGTTGCTGACCAGACCAAGGTGGGATATCCAGGGCTGCGGTAGCACACCGGTGTCCCACCGCTGCTGAGAACGTTTCCAAAAGAGTTGCAATATCAAAATACCGGGAGAGAGGAGAAATGGAGAGGCAGGACTGCTTCTTTGAAAGACCCTGTGATTAAGGATTCAAGTGAAGTAACAAAGCTGTTTGATTTAAAATTAGCTTAATGTAGCTGTTTTTTCTGGAGATAAGTTGATGCATTATCTCCCTAACAAGTGGCTTATGCCTCAGAAGTGAAGCGTGACACCTCCAAATCAGACTGTTCAACTTTATAAATGGCAGTGTTACCTATCACTGTGTCAGCAAGATAAAGGGATGATTTTTCAAGTGGTCCAAAAGCATTTATTTTTCACTGCGTGCTTGCTATGGTGAATATTCCACTTGTACCCAAAGCATTACTGAAATAGTAGACTTTCTCTGTAGCCACTGCCGAGAAGTAAATACTATACAGTTATGTTATGTATAAATTATGTATAATATTGTATGTAGTGGGGTGGAGCACAAGTCTGAGAAGCGGCTGAGGGAACTGGGGGTGTTCAGCCTGGAGAAGAGGAGGCTGAGGGGAGACCTTATCACTCTCTACAACTACCTGAAAGGGGGTTGTGGTGAGGTGGGTGTTGGTCTCTTCTCTCCCAAGTAACTAGTGATAGGATGAGAGGAAACGGCCTCAAGTTGCGCCAGGGGAGGTTTAGATTGGATATTAGGAAAAATTTCTTCACTGAGAGGGTGGTCAGGCATTGGCACAGGCTGCCCAGGGAGGTGGTGGAGTCGCCATCTCTGGAAGTATTCAAAAAACATGTGGATGTGGCGCTTCAGGACATGGTTTAGGGGACACAGTGGCGCTGGATTAATGGCTGGACTTGATGATCTTAAAGGTCCTTTCCAACCTTAGTGATTCTGTGATTCTGTATATATCTAGTATAACCGTGTGTATATGTATCTCAAATACATTAGATATAGTAAATACTAGGTAGTAAGATTCTATTTATGCAGGCACTAGAAATCACAGTTACATTCTTTATATACCATACCTGTTTTTCTGCTAGCCAAAACTCAACCTGAGTAACCTTGAGGCCTTAATGCAAAGGTGGTCAGAGGAACAATTAGATCCTCTGTGTTGGAAATGGCTCTTTTCCTTCTCTTTCAGTAGCTCATCCCTCCTACAGTGAGACACTTAAAGTCTTAGGCTTAATAACACAATTCCGGGTAGTGTCTGTCTTTCACAAACATAGTTCTAAAAATATTTACTATTCCTTTTAGGAAAGAACTTTCAAGTCAAGGTTCAGAAGATCCTTTGTTACTGTTCTATGCATATGTTTAATTTATAAAATCTCACTTAGTTAATGTAGTTTACCGACTTCAGGTCAGGGGGACTGTTAGATCATCAAGCCTGACCTATGCAACCCCAGCCCTTGGATCCCACCCTGCAGTTTCTGGCATTCAGACTTCAGCACTGACCCCCTGGCTCTGAGCAGGGCACTGGAGATGTGGCTGTCCTCCTCGCCCAGCTGAGCTTCACAGCTTTTTTCTTTTCTCCAAAGAGTTTTTTTTCTTTCCTTTCCTTTTCTTTTCTTTTTTTTTTTTTTCTTGGAGACATGGCCGTAAAGCTTTGCACTTTCTGAATCCGCTCTAGAAAATCGTAGGAGCACTTTGTTAGGCAAAGCATCGCATCACTGCTCTGGTGTGAAATACTGGTGGGGTCAGGAGGGGGTACGTGGCCTGGGCTGCTGCGTTACATTGATCAGCCTCTCCAGGTGACCTTGTAGAACTCGCACACGCAGAATGGAAGAACAGGTTTCGCTATTAAAAAAGCAGTGTCAGACATTGGAATTTCCATTCGAAATCAGACTACACGTTGGAGTTCATCAGCTCAGCATACTGATGCACCCTTTACGTAAAGTGGTAATCATGATACCCTCTGTCATAAATTTGAACTTCATCTTTGCAGTGAATCTCATGAAGTGGCAGGCACAAGATTTCTTCATCGTCAGCTTGGGGGAAGAAGGGAAAGGCAGACCAAAGCAGTATTTCTTTCTCAGCAGTGATGAGGTTGGGTCTCCAAAGCATCAGTGTTGAGCGTGGTGATGCCTTTTAAATGCAGAGTAGAACGGATGATGCAACTCCCAAGTGTTATGCCAAAAAAGGCAGAAGTGTGCCAAAAGAGATGACCGTTGGCGATGTCTAAAGAGAAGAAAGCTGATTATGTTTTTTTAAGAGCTTCTGGCTGAGGAGCTGGTGTGGAAGGGTTGTAGCGTGGTAGGAGTGACTTCTGAGCAGCTCCTGGCAAAGCGAACTAATTTCAGTTAAATTAAAGCAGGGGAAGAGGCTATCCATATCCTTTATATAAAAGTGTTCCAACTTTATGAAGGAAAGCACTGATATTTTTTTTTTCCCCCCTTTGACCAATTGTGCTGCCTTAAGTACATTTTCAATCCCTTTAGTTAAAAGGGTGTCTGTCAGCCTTTCTCAAGTGTTCAGCACTGTAATGGTACCTGGAGAGAAGACAAATGCATTTCAGTGCTAAACGATATTTGCAATCTGGAATAGGTTAGCTGAAACATTTTAATACCACCCAGGCTGTTGCTGCAGTGACGGTACACTCTGGCTATCGTAGAGGCTTTGCACATCTTATTTTCCCTATATCCTTTTCCCTTTTTCCCCCCATCCCATTTCAGATACGGAGTTTGGAGTTAGCATAAAGGTCAGCCTTGAAATCTCAGCACTTTAATAACTTTTGACCAGGTGGAAAGATAAAAAAGACCTGCTTGCAGGAAACTGCTTGGCTGATCATCTTTTTACTGTGTGCAAATAAAAATAAACTTAACTTTTTCTAGTTTAGAATTCTGAACTTTTTTTTTAAATGCACCACTTTGAACCACGCATCGATGACTGTGGCATCGCTTAGGAGAAAGTGTTTCACATTTTTAAAGTGTGTGCATGTGGTTTTGTCGGTGCCTGGCTGCCTGCCTGATACTGCAAGCTGCAACAGTACAGCTCTGTGGTGTTAAAAAAAAAAAAATCTTCGAGGTCTTGTCACTGAGCCCTTTGTTTGCATAGGGAAACATCTGTCTGAGATTTAATGTGCTGTTCGTAACACTGCTGTTAGAGCTGTAAATCCTTCCCACTTCTTCTTACTGGGATTTGATCGTTATTTTTTCCCTTCCTAATCAAAGTGCTGTAGTCAAGTGTTGTAATTAGTGTGTATTTATCGATTGTCACTAATAATAACATGACAAGATTTTATTCTATAATAAAATGTTTAAATATTGTCTCTTTAACATTAAAATAGAGCTTTCATGTGTTGTTTTTTATTATCAATTCGGTATGATTGACTAACTGGACTTGTTTTCATTGACATAATTCTTTCCTGCAAACACAAGCTGTTTAAAGATTTAATTCTCATTTTAACTCCTCTTGGTAGAAGGTTCCCAACCAGTTGCAGCAGGGAAGGGGGAAAGATCTTAGGCAGGGTTGTATGCCCTCAGTGTGTGACGTACTGAAAATAAATTGCGTTTTCTGCTACTTGCTCTGTCGGTTTGGACAAAATTAAGTGTGTATTTTCTCCTCCTAAATTGATAGCATGCTTTTTAAAACATGAAGTTGTCATCTTGCTCACCCCGCCCCCCCCCCGCGACCTCCAGGTTCATAATTTTCATGGATTGCAGTTCAATTTAAACTTATGACCAAAGTACTGGATAAAACCAAGACTTTATATTAGTAGCTAATACCTGGAAACGTGCCTGTGGGTGTGTGTTTTTAAAGGCTGGGTTGGTGTGTCGGGTGGTGCCTCACTTAGCGTTCTTGTCTGATCCACACCAACTCGCTTCAACAAAGCCTCGTAAAACCCGCCTTCCTGCGGGGCCCCTGGAAGGCCCAGGAGGGCGTCTGTGAGGGGTGGGCTCGGGGGCACCAAACAATTTATGGACAGTTAGAGTTTGTCTTTGGAAACCTGACAGGGAAGGGACCAACTGCCCACTTCAGCAGCGGGGGGTGCTTGGGTGCCCGTGTTCCCGTCTGTGCAGGCATCCGGCTTCTTGCATCTTGGCTCCCTGTGGCTTTTCTGGAAGAGTAAATGGGCTCCTCGTCTGTGGGCAGCTGGGGATGTCCAAGCCCCGTGCTGTTTCCTGTGGCAGTTGCTTGGGAAATATTAGAGCAGTAGGCCAAGACAGCAGAGCCCTTCCCATGGGAGAAGGGGTCCGAGGGCCACCGGCCCCGTGGCACAAGGGCCCATGATGCTGGCAGAGCTCCGCTGCAGCGCGTGTTCCGTATGCCCGGCTGGGGCTTACAGGCCCCAGGGGATTACAAGATGCCATGCTTCTACAAGGCTGGTAGGATAGAACACCTGGGCAGGCCACGACCTGAGGCAAGGAGGCACTTTTAATTCCCTGCACACTGAACCCTACCTCTTGTTGGCCTCCTGCAGGTCCCGAACTGTCCCCATCGCTTGCACCCAAAGGTGACGTGAGCTTGCATGGGGAGCAGCTCTGGCTGCAAAGGAGGAAGGGTTGGTGGCCGGGTCTTGGGAGACTGTGGGGAGGAAGGGGGGAGGTTAAAAGGAGTGTTTTCTGCTGACCTGAATGTTTGCTGAGTGTAAAATCTTCACAGCCTAAAGCTAAATGTTTTGGCTCTATCTGCAAGGCATTCTTGAAATGTGCTAGTGCCTCTCCCTGAGGGCATCTGTGCCCAAATATTGTTCTGTTGGAGAGTGCGGCCAGTCTTTAAACAGAGCACTTGCCACAGGCTGCTATATAATAAAGTGGACTGGGAGACAGAAGTGAATTTTCCTTCTGAATAAGCACATCCTCCCCGCCTCTTATAGAAGCACACTTATGGCTACTATAAAATGCATAAACCTATTAAATGTCACCTCTGTGGATGGATTTGGTGGGATTTTTTTTTCCAGATTGTGTGCCGGGCCCCTCTGAGCTCTCGTTCCATAAATCAGTGTGTAATGAGTTGTGTTGCTGTCAGGGGTATCGTCTTGCAGTTTGGCAGTGGCTGCGGTCTAACAAATGGTCCCAGTGTGGTAAAGACCATTTGAAGAGAGCAGAAGGTAGGCTTGCACAGAAGCTTTACCAGGAACATCCATCAGCAATTTCATATCTCTCTTACCTCCTTATTATTTGTTTTGGTGTTGTGTTCGTTTTTTGTTTTCAGGAGACAGGTTACTCTGATTTCTAGGGAAAAATAAAAACCATCAAAGTTTGATCGGAAAGCTTTTGCAAATCACTGGGAACTCTGAAGTGTGTTGATCAACTGTCTGGGCTGTCTCCAATTGCTCTGCCTCTTCACTACCCCAGGAAATTTTCAGTGATTACTCTGTTCTTAAAAACAATGAAACTTTTGCCAGAACTTATTTGCCTGTATAGTAGGTAGCAAAATGTCTTCTATTTACAGCTAGGATGGTATGGCTGCTTTTTGCTCAGATGAGGAAGAACGATTTAACTTTA
The DNA here is from genome assembly GCF_964289735.1 of Phaethon aethereus. Lineage (NCBI taxonomy): Eukaryota > Metazoa > Chordata > Aves > Phaethontiformes > Phaethontidae > Phaethon > Phaethon aethereus. The sequence goes on from NC_138587.1 coordinate 7,834,005, forward strand.
GATGCGAGCCACGTAACTGACTTGCATGCATACGGAGTTCTGCTGGGGAAGTGTTCAAGTCCCAAAAATGTGCAGTGGGGTTGAGGGAATCAGAGTTAGAGTCAAGGTTTCCTATGTTTTTGCATATTTTGTTTCCATACAGGCTCTAGTTTCTCTACAACAGCAGCAATAGTGACAATTATTTGGTAGAAGGAGGGAAGTGAAATGAGGTTTGTAAGTTTGAGTGGTATTGAGGAAGGGCATAGATAAGGAAGGGGACCTTTAGATGAACTGTAACATCACACATTTGGAAATATGATAAGGTGTACAGTTTATCAGAGTCTACCTTTCCCTGAAATTCAGCAAAGCAATCCAACATAAAAGCAATTATTTCTGTACCCAGGAGTTTGACCATCTCATTTTTCATTTTTCACAGGATTTTCCAAGTAATCGCAGCTAATGACATACCTGCAAATCAAGGGCTGTACATTTCTGCAAAACGTGGATGAATCCAAGCTGTAATTATAGGAGGAATACTTCCTTCCTTCAGAGAGGCTGTTTTTTTCTGTCTTCAGGAAATGAAAGGGAGATGATTTCACCTTTGTGTACAGGATTTCAAATGACATCTTTGTGATGTAATGGGAAAGCTTTCTGGTGGGATTCGGCATTTCTGGCTCATGGCTCCTGTGTGAAAAATGATGTTTTTCCTTGTTAGACCCCTCTTTGGCCATGACTCTGACCCCTCTTGGCCATGACTCTGAAATTCCTCTGTGACTTTGTACAGGACCTGTCTTAATTGTAGGGAGATGGTGTGTGGCACAAGGGGGTGGAATTAAGCTTTTAGTTGTTCTGTGCCATGTCTTGTTTATCAACCTCAATGTGAAACAGAAAGTTAAGTTAAAACAGATACAAACTGTATGCTGGGAATCAAAATATGGGCTGAGCTGGTGCCTGGGAGTTTGTCTGTGTTTATGAATGGGCAGATTCAGGACATATATTTCAGATGTCACTATTGTCTTAACAAGTGCCACAAACATAACAACATCTGGGTGACACCAGTATGTCTGTGTGTGAAACGACTGTGTGTATCCAGGGTAAAGCTTGCCCATGAATTCAGCTTAGTCTTTAGTGACCTGTTAGTAGATGCAGTTTTATTACCAGATTTGTTTTCCGAGGATTAAGTGGCATTTGGAGCATGTCAATTTAGTCAACTGACATTTTTGTTAATGATGTGCTTTAGTGAAGCAGCGTGGTCTGAATGGGGGACAGAAATGACAATTATGTGTAGAAAACACTGGGGTTTGGCTTTTGAAATATATGTAAACAAAAAAAAAACCCCAACTCCTTTTTCTGTGCTAGTAACATCTGTAAATTCAGGGTTGCTGCAATAAGCAAGAGATTAAAGCAAGTAGAGCTTGGAAGGGATTTGGTTTGTGTTTGCAATTGGCTTGTGTCTTGGCTCCCTACACTAGGGAGCAGAGTATGGAGCCAGCTGGACAAGAGGAGAAACTAAGCTCTGGGCTGGAACGCTGTGCTTTGAAACTCTAGACCAAAGGATGTGAAGACTTACTGAAGGAGAGGGTGTTCGGGATGGGAAAGTCCCGAGATGTGTTGCACGATAGAGCTTTCCCTTCGGGGAGATGTGTACTTACAGCCCTGCCTTTGCGCGGGAATCCCTTTTCTTGGAGACCTGTTAGGGTGCTGCGGCCACTGAGTCTTACAGAAGTGTGCGGAGCTCCAGCTAAGTTTCTGAAAGTCAGAAAGACTCCATTCGTATTCTGGTAGCTGACAATCAACCATATTGCCTGTATATAATTTAATTGCCAGCATATGGGTCATTTGTCTGACCACAAAAGCTTTTATTCACATGCTTTAAATTTTTAAAGGCTTGTCATCAGCAGAAATATGACACAGCATGAAGCTTTTTTTTTTTCTTTTGCAGCCACTTAGCTATAGGGCACAGTGACAGAGTGGGGAATGCATGCTGATGGCCACCCCTGGGCGAGTAATCAGTAAGTGGCTATTAGACGCATTTGGGTGGGGGGAGAGAAGGAGCCAGGCATAAGGAAGCTGTAATCCTCTGCACGTTTTTGTTGGAGACCCTGGTGTTCTGTGACCACGGTTGGGGTCATGCAGTGCACTCAAGTGTTCAGGTTGCTTATTAAGAATGATATGTGGCATTGTTACAGGTAGCAAATAATTATGTCTGTGAGACAAAATGTCATTGTGTATGGGAGAAGTGCCACCATGGTGCGGTACGTTCTGGCCCAATCTATTCATAGTATTCTCCTGTTGTTTGTGTGGATCTGCTGGAGGAGAGGCTTCAGAATATTTTGGAAGACTATGGAAATGTGACTGTGGAACACTTGAAAGCACTTATGACTTCTCTCCAAATGATTAGATTTCAAATTAACAACATCCTTAACAGCAAAACCGTGTACTGCCTTGGATTATGAAGAAGTCTAAACGTATCAGCACTACCAGCATTAGATAACTAAATGCAAACTGTTGTTCTTTTATACAAAATACTCAAAGTGGATAATTTTGTCAATCAATAACATATTTTCAAATCTTTTTTTTATTTGTTTAAAAGCTGTCTGGAGTGCTGAATAAATGTTATCTGCTTGAGCTACTAAGCTGTTGCCCTTGGTGAAGGATAAAGATAGATGTTGTTGGTGCTTCATTAGCTGCTGTATGAAAGCTTCCTCTTTCACATGTGAGACGTGAAACTAGAAGAGATCTTACGGTCGTTAGTTCAGATGCCCCCAAGCCAGGAAGGATCATGTCCTATATAATACCATCACAGAATTTAATGAAATAATTTTCCGTTTCTTCCCTCAAACACTCCAAACCTCACTGCCTTGGTGGTTAATGGCCTTCATAACAAACCTGAATCTAGGCAGGTCCCCATGCCAGCGCTGGCATGTAGGTACGGCAGGTATCCAAAAGCGCTGCAGGCTGCTCTGTCTCCCTGTCACTTGAACGTTCCCTGAGAGTGGCATTGTGTTCGGGGAAAGGGCCGGAAGTTATGCCATGCTTTTTATCTTTTCCTTTTATTGAGGTGCCTTTTCAGTGTGCATGTTTTTAACTACGCCCGGCCCAATCCTTCATCTCCCTGCACTGGGGAGGATCGGCGTGGGACCCGGCAACGGCAACGCCTCTGGGCAAATGTGTACTCGGGCATTTCTTATGGGTATATGCTAGTCAGGCCACAGCTCTGACTTGTCTTGGCGTGGCGTTACCTTTCTAGCAGTACACAAAAATAGCATGTATGCTCCCGTTCCCTATCAGGCTGTCACTTTTTAATTGCTAGAGAGGCAGCATTTTGAAGAATTTCTGTACATTTTTTTTTTCCTTAAGATGAAACTGTTCTCTCTTGAAATATCACTAGTGGAGACAGGAGAAGAGAGGCTAGTTCATAAGATGATAAAAACTTTATCATTTCCTTGGAATAACAACAAAAAGCTAGTGCTTCAGTTGTTGCAGTGACTGCTTTCTCGGAGATTATTGGGTAATTAATCATGTTACCGAAAAAAGAGAGAGAACAGAAATGGAAGTTAGTTATTTGACGACTTTGCATCATCCATCAAAATCAATCAAGGCCTTTTAGGTGTTTATCAACTCTTTTCCAGGTTATGAGTGTAAGTCTCTCCCTAGCAAGTCTGCTGGTTCCAGATGAATTGCTCTCCTGTAGGTTGCTGCCTGAGACAGGGAATTGGTTCCTATGTTAAATGTCACAATAAATTATCATAATGCATCTTCTGAAGGGATCTCAGGAATTCTTCAAGTCTTTTGTTACCAGAGAGGATCAACTTTACTTCAACCTGTCTGAGCAGATATTTATTTAATGTGCCCATTAAAAAAACTTCTAAAATAGACATTCTCTCAGCTCTGTCAGGCGATTTATTTCAGTGCTTATTGGCAATGAGAGGCAACAGCCAGAATCTGGAACTTGGGAAATTTGGGCTTGTTATACTTAAAATTTCTCTCCATGTGCTTCTCCCTTAATAATCTTGGGTTCCATTTCATTGTGATTTTGGGGGCTAATTAACATGGTAAACATTATTCCTGTGAGTACCCTCAGTTTTTGTAAGTTTTATCTGCTGATATCTGTGTGCAGACTGAAAGATTGTATCATTTAATTAAAGAAAGAACAAACAAGAGGATTAATGTAATCTATGGGATGGGGACAGGAGACTGGAAAAGGTCAGGCGAGAGGTAGCGCAGGCCCCGCTTGAATGCCTGGCAAAAATCACGCATGGTTCACTGCATGCTAAAACTGGTAAATAGAAATCCTTTAATACTTCTGGCAAATAATGAACGGCAAAGGCTTGGTGTCAAATATGAACGTTCTCACTTACATTTAAATAGTTTAGGTTTCTTTGCGTGTGTCACACATAGGATAAAATAATGCTCTATTATTGCAAATATTACTTTTAATGAAAGTAAATACCATCACAACTAGTGTTAATCTGCTGTGTTCAGGAGTCTTTTTCCAAATACTGATTTCTGGTAAATGACCTTTGTCAGTGTTGTAAGATTTTTGTTTGGAAAATGTTTTGTGTCAGAGCCTGGACAGGTACGCTGGTGTTCTGGTTACACTTGTTAATAGCCATCAGCAGCGATTTGCTCAGTGTCTTACAGACCTATGAAGGATGGGGCATCCTCTCCCTCAAAAATTTAGGGTCTATGATGACTTGGGGACCAGCTGGGACTTGGTGGCAGATGCGGAGGTGAAGGGGGGTTGGCAGATCTCAAAGGATGACAACTAGGACCATCAACCCTGTGCAATTCTTGAAACCCTGGTGTGGGTTTCAGTGTGGTCCGGATAGTTAAGAAACCATTCTGGCCCGCAGAGCTGGATGCTGGTCATCATTTCTCAGCTTGGATTCAAAGCTGGGGACTAAACTTCATCTTCCAAGGGATTTTCTGTTTATAAAATCACTGCAGCTTATCAGGTTTGACTTGGAAATAGCTTGCTCATCTACATAATTAAGCTATAAATGGCAGAGTAAATGAACCTGCTTTTTAACTATGAGGTGGTTGTTTCGTATTGAAGTTCAGGAGGCTTATTGCCCAGTATGTGGGTGATTTTCCTAAACCCTTGTCCTTGCCAAAATGATGGTTGTTCACCCTGGGGTTCTGCAGGTTCAGATGCTATTTGGGAGTAGTGTAAATGATCACTTTGAGGTATGTAAGCCTGTGAGTGACAATAACAGGAAAACCTCATCCATTTTTGTATTCTTCCATATTTACTGTGAGGCTTGAAGGTAGAGACAGTCAGGACAAACAGAGATGGTTTTCTGTTGGCATTTTCACACCCTCTGAAGTAAAAATAAAATGTCTGAGTTTGCCAGTTGGCTGTAGCTCAGCAAGTTTGTGTTGGAGCCAATTCTGTCTGTAGAGGTATCTAGTGGTAAGTCCGGTGCCCCTTGGCCAATCTTATTGATAATCCCAATAAATAGCTTCTGCCATTGATGCTTGCAGTTAATTTATTGCAGAGGAAGTCCTGCTGACTGCTTCTGTAGATGGCTTTTCCTATTCGGGTACTCTCTGACTTTGAGCCAGGATGCTGGCATGGATATTGGAGTAACACCGCCTTGTACTGGCTGCCGGGTACCACGCTACAGCGAGCTGAGAGCAGCTGATACTGGGGATTGGGTTACCAGTCAAAAAAGTTTGTCTGCTGCCTGTTGGAAAGTGCGTATCGAAAAAGAGATAAGAAACTCTTGCTTAGTTTTCAGATGAAAATCAGCCATGCACAACAAGAAACAGATTAAACTGCATTGAAACTTAAAGTCTCTCGTGATGCCAGTGTAGCAGATGGCCTGTTGTCACAGCAGATGAAAATTATGTTAATTAATATATTACAAAACTGACTCTAGCTGAACATTTGTTTTTTTATGAGCATGTGATTATCAACTTTTCTAGAAGATGAATTTTGGGAATCTTTGGGCTGATTTATTTCTATGGCAGTTGAGATATGCTCTGAAATGGTTTCTGGAGATTTAATATGCTGTTTGGTTTTGGTGCTGTAACTATAAATGGATATAAGTCATTGGGTTGGCGGGGACACAATTAAAGAACTTGGGGTAAATTAATTTAAAGAGCTTGTAAATATATTGTGCAATTGCTGTAACCTTGTGCAGAGCATGCACTCTCATCTGTTGCACACATGAGCACCTCAGAGATGGCCCTGTCCCAAGGAGCAGCTATTTTCAATATATATAGTAGCTAATTCATGGAGGGATGGATTGAGTGATGATCTGAAGTCTGTCTTATTCATGAGCTGAGACTTTGTAGGCACCTTTTTTCCCCTTAAAGGAAATCTGTAGAAATTCAGGATGCTTTCAGGGGGCTCTTTGCCCACCATGTAGATGATCTGGCAGGTATTAAATGACTTGGAAATGGGTGTTTTCTTGGTAGGTTTCACAAGCCAGGGCCAGCCCACATTTTCACTGTTGAAAAATTAACGTCTGCGAGGCCTGGTACAATCAATATTTCATTTCTGTTCTTCCAAATTACTGAAAGTCTTTTGAAGAGTTTACATGCTGCCACTCAGAGGCCTTTGTATGCAACCTGGAAAGGTTTTCTTTTCTTGCCCGTGGAGCGTGTTGGCTTAGGCTGAAGGGTGGTTTTGACAATAGCCGGCACAGATGCTTCGGAAGGTGTAAATCCTCCCCAGTCGGCAGATGCAGATAATCTGTCCCCTACTGTTAGCCACATCCTGATCTCTAACAGATAAAGACTGGCTTAATCCCCAAAGCATGGGCTTTAATATCCTTTACAAAAGTCTCCTCCTAATTCACAAGGCCCTGGCATGGTTTTCCTCCCTGTGAAGTCACTGCTGGGTGGCTGAGAGCTGTTCGAGGCTGTCTGAAAGGCAAAGAGGTGTTTGCTGGAAGATGCTGAGGGCTGGTCGTAGAACCGCTCCGTGCTGCTACCAGCTTCCTCCCTGCAATTTGCAGAAGATGCTGATTTTTATTTCCTACTTATTGATTTTTTTTTTTAAATTTTTTTTATCCCTCCCCCGACTTGCCAACTGTCATTTCCTTATGAAGAGTTGGTTTCTGGTGATGTGGCCATCACGCAGGCGGTCGTCAGTCCTGTGCGGTCTGATACAGCCCTATTCCATCACCTCCCTTCTGCAGGAAGTTTTTCATCTTGTGAAACGGAGAGCGCTACGGCACCAGCGTGTTAGCCAGGAGCTAACTGAGCGTTGTTTTCTGGAAGGGCCTGGCTTTGCCTTGCTGCAAGCTGGTGTTGGCAGGAATCGTGGAGAGCTCTCAGCTGGGCAGGGAAGCCCGGCTGCCCTCCCCGTGGTGGAGAATATCACACCAAAATGCACGTGTCTCCTGGAGAAGAGGGCTTCGCTGTGGCCCCTCTGCCGTGCCCTGGGAAAGGCGGCGGCTGCACTGGGATGCAGTGGGCTGGACTGTGGTGTGAGTCCCGGTGCGGCGAGTGAAACCCAGCCGGCTGTCAGTGCCGCCACGAAGGGCAGCTTTGCCAACAAGGTGCCGCAATGCTGCTTTTAGTTCAGAAAAGCATCTTGGATGAGCTCTGTGAAGAGCCAGTCTGTGCAGAGAGCTCCATGCACTTTCCAGCTCTCATCAGCCTCCTCTAAAAGTCTGAGCAAATCTGACTCTTTTTTTCTCCCCCACATGGGACATCAGGTGTGATGCTTTTCCACCCCGCTGGTTGTTCCCTGGGAGGTAGTGATGACTTGGGGCATCTCCATGTGCCTAACTGCAAGCACGAGGTTGACCATTCCCTGACTTCCTGAAAATTTGCAAAGTGTTTCAGATACTTACAGCAAAATATTTTGGTTTTATTTATCCTACTCATTGTAACGGAGAGATCCTTGCATGAATGTAAAAGCACAAGTTTTGGAGAGCTGCAAAATACCCTGGCAAGCCTTATTCTAAACCTCTGGGTTTAGAAGAACCCAGAGGGAATAATGAGCTTGTGTTGAAGGTTGAGGGTTTTTTATTTTTTTTTTTTTCTTTTTAGGGAAAAGTGTTTGTTTTGAGTAAATTGGAAAGGACTCTGAACACTCCTGAGAGCTGCTTTTAATTGCTTTGTAACAAGTGTATTTTTCTTCAGTCTCATAATTAACCTATTCCCCGTGGTTTCCCAGCCTAAGTTCTGCTGCTGGTGCAAATTGATTGTGCCTCTGCCTTTTGTGTTGGGGAGAGGGGAAATTCATTCCTGGTGCCCTTGGCTTGCTGGAAATCTCTTCCTGCCAGGGTCTGTGAATCCAAGTGGTGATCTGGGATTATTTAAGGGCTGAGCATTTTTGTATTGTCTTGAATGTTATTTTATTCCCCATCCTCCAGTCTTTAATTTTTCTAGAACTTAGACTGCAGCTCGTATTAGTGATGACCAGGATTACACAGGTGTAAGTGACTCAGTCATAAACCTTGTGTTTCAGTGGCTTATTATGTTGGGGGGGGGTGGGGGGAGAGAAAAAAACTGACTGCTCTTTTGAGCTGAAAATGCTTGAACCAAACCAGCGAGTCATCATATTTGAAGGAAAGTTTGGACAGGGATTTATTTGCCTAATATGAAATTGTCTTTGAATTAGTCTGTGACAGTCTTTATATGAAAACTCTTGAGTTTTATTTTGCTGTCAGTGCCTAATTTGCACATAATGGCAGTTTGAGTTAGTGAAGAGGTAGCAAATGTGTGTAGTTTGCACAGCTTCCAGTGCCATAAATAAATCTATTTCATACTCAGGCACACATTTTTGCTTTTAAGCCTTGACTCAGAGCAGCACATAAGCACGTGTGTAAGCAGTCTCACTGATTTCCGCAGGCTGTGCAGTGCATGGCTCTGCCAGTGCTCTCGATGGCGATAAGGGTGGTGAAACCCCAACAGAGGACGATGGGTCTGTATGCAACTGTGCCAGCGTGGGCAAGTGCCAGGCTATGCGTACCGCTGGGGTCTTGCCACATCCCACCACCAGTGTGTGCGGCTGAGGGGCAGGCTCTGCACTATCCGTTTTGCCACCTGGAGCTCACAACCTTTCTGTGGTGCTTGGCCTCCCTGCTTTTTGGAAAAAAAAAAAAGTGCAGAGGTGTGGGAAAATAGTGATATTAGACACCGGTGTCAGCGTTAGCTGTTGGCAAGTGCTGCCTGAACTGGCAAGCCCTGCATGTGTCACTCTCCACAGAGGTGTAGTGGGTTGTTGGAGGCTGTCAGTTGTTGTGCTTCCAGGGAGGGATGAATCGCAGATGGACACGCTGGTGAGGAGACTGCACACCGACACGCACCAGCCTGCAAGGATGTGCTCACAAACATCCACAGCTTGGACGTGTGGGGTGTCTTCAGACACATTGGGAAAGAGAAGATATCAGTGCAGAGAAGAAAACAAATCTTATGGTCTGGAGGCAGATGGAGAGTGCACAGGAGAAGAAGAAATGATGGCCAGAGGACTTTAGAAATCAACCAGAAAAGATTTCAGAGAACATGTCCTCAAGCACTGAGAGCAGCTTTCAATGCCAAGAGGTTGCTCGAGACAAGTAAAAAGACAAACCATGGGTAGGGGTTTGGAGCAATATTCAAGTCAGTCAACCAAAGATTTGTAGCTGCAACCAACTATTAATAACGGATAGTTTGATACCAGAACTGGAGGTCAAAACCAAAGGGCTGCTGATATTGCAGCATGTTTGTCTCATCTTGCTTAGCAAGCCTCGCACAGTAGTTTGGGGGAGTTTCAAATAAACCATTCATCTTGTTCCTCGCTCTCACCCTGTGGGCAGTGACAACCCACGTTGCCCACTCAAAGGGGGGCTGAGAGTTTCCCAACAGCCTTGATGAGACCATGCACAATGATCATCACCACAGCAGTGTTACACAATGTTGTTTCTTTATGTGGATCCTGGACATTTTCTTTTAGTAGTCCCTATAAATGCCAGTGGTCGTAGTCTGTATCACCTTAGGGTAAGGTTTAATTTATCTTTGCCTGTTTCTTCGTTGCTATTGGTGTCCTTTTCCCTATAGTTTTTTACCTCTTCATTTGACAAAAGGGATATTGGGTCTGTGTTTTCATTGCTCTGCCCTCCTGTGTAAGTGGTGAAAAAGATGTGCTGGGGATATGTACAGATGCATCCCCTCCTCCCCCATACTTTTGTTGCTAGCAGGATACTTAAACGCAGAAAAATAAGTGATCTCATCATGTTGCAGAGAAGACCTGTAGCCAGAATTGCCTTCATCTTTTTTTTTTTTCTTCCTGCTATGGGTTGTGTTCTTCCCTTCACTGTTTTTCTCAAATACGTCTTGACATAGAACATGTCCATACAGGGATCTTCAGGAACGTTGAATTAAATTAACTGAAGGTGTGAATTTAAAAAGGATTATTTAAACCTCATTAAACCTCTGTGTTTGCACACTTCTCAAAATTGAAGTTGCTTTAATTTGATTTCAGTTCACTTCACATCCTAAGTGGAGTAATCTCAATATAATTAAGGCAAATTAATTGAGTAAATGTCCAAAGAGGCATTTAATGCCAGGTAGAAAAGGACTGTTCAAGGCAAATGAGTAAAAGGGAAGTTGGGCTTATTCAAAACTAATAAAACCAAAAACTATTTCCAGTCTGAGATGTTGCAAGATTTAAACATGATCCGTAGCAAACACTGTAATCATTACCCTGTAAAGGATACTATCATCAGATGAAAACCATTTCTTTTGGCTCATGTGAGCAAACTCGCATCACTCCTTCAATTCTGGGCACCAGCCCAATATTGTGAAAGGGGAAAGTTAGATGTATTGAATGTCTTCTCATTTTACTGTATTTGTTCCTTTAGGAACTAGAGTAGATTTATGCCAAATAATAACCTGTTTCTTTTACCTCCTTGCTTTCTCCATCTCTGTTTCTTACACAACAGTTTACTGGTGTTTGGTGTTGGTTTTTTTTTTTCCCTCAAACTGGGAGGAAAAGGGATGAAAACATCCCTTCTTTCATGTAAAGTACTTATCTCCACCTGTGTATGAGGTGCTCAGCCAAATCTCACTTCTCTCTTGTGTCCAAAGAAATTCATGTCAGGTCCTTATCTGTCAGTTCTGCGGAAGGTTTGATAGCAGCAACAATGATAAAAGTGAAGAGATGTTATTCATGACAGCAGGGGGGTGAAATGCAGAGGTAGGAGGTTGTATGGTGTTGGTGGTGCTCGCCATGACCTTGAGTGATTTATCATTGGAGAAAAATAGCAATTAATGAAGAAGCTTCTGTGCTGCAGAGACAGGAATTGAGCAGCGTTAAACATCAAGATGTTTCATAAAACCTAGGCAAAAGATGTGATTTACAGTACTAAGACCTTTTACCTCTTTGGAGGGGGTGAAACACAAGCGTGTTGGCTTTGCTCATGCTTGTACTCTCATTGTTAGATTAGTAACTCTAAGCGTATGGATGAGGAGTTCTGTAGTTATTTTCTAGTTTCCTTGTCCTGCCTCTGTTGGAACAAATATTTAGCGAACTGGAGCTCATCCTGGGATAAGCCATGCTGGCAGTTTGTTTATTTTTTATCCTCTTATGTTATATTTTTAACAGTGGAAACAGGCTTATGTGGGCTTCTGCTCAGGGCTTCTCCTTTGCTCCCTAGTACGCAATCGGGAAGGGGAAAAGGGGTCATTTTTTTGGTGTGAGGATTTTGGGTCCTTCCTCATCTCCTTCTTACAGACCTCCCTGGGCTTTTCTAAAGGGAGCAGAAGTCATGCCTTCTTCCAACGCTTCTTCCAGCCCTTAGATGTTTAGGAGCTGAGCGCCTGCCTCCACCAGCTTCTGGGACATCTTGTGGTCATTCATAAGCCAAGCTCTGCCTAATGGCACTGTCACACACAGCCCAGCAGTTTAGAAGTACAAACCGAGTGGCCAGAGTTAGAGAATGTAGATTCTTGCTGTCTCTTATGTAGCATTTCTTCATTAAAAAGGTTTGATATCAAAGTATATCTGAAACAGGTTCTTCTTTCTACTTTGTTGCCTGAATAGTTAAACCCAAAATCCAGGTTTCAGACATCTCTTGGGAAATGTTGTGGAAGTAGTACAGGTTTGGTTTTACGTATCTCTGGGCTGTCAGCTGTACAAAGAAAGGGAAAAAGGGACACAGTTAGCAAATCTGTATATGTAAGAGATGATGTATGCTGAATTCAGAGACTGTTTAAACAGACATTTAACAAGAAAGCAAATAAAATAAAGAGCTTTAACTTATTCCCCCAAAATGTTTTTGATGGAGAAGAATAAGATGTAGGTAGGCTATGGGTTTCTTCAGCAGCAATAAATTACCAATGTACTTAAAAAGCTTAGAAACAAATTTATGAATAAAGACATAGGTATTTAGATTGACCTGTGTTAATAAGGCAAAAGTGTATCTTACATAAGCAATTTATGCTTATATTTTATTCGGGCAACTTATTGCTGTGAAGGGATTGATGATACTGGTCCTTAGGCACCATTTAAAACTAAAGTAATAGCTAATGAAGGTTAGTAGAAATTAATAATTAATCATGTTGTGTTTGATTTGTGTATCAGTAATACAGGTCAGAGAGCTCAAATGCTATTGGAGAGCTGTCATGGCAACTATTTGGACCTGATGATGACTTCTAGCAGATGCAAACCCTATTTCTTGCTTTGAAGGGAAGGCATCTGTATTTTATGGTCAGAGCCAGAACCTTATATGTCTGAGTCGCAGGTTAAGCAGGCAAACACAAATGTGAATTTCCTCCCATGTATGTTCTTCAGTTGGCTGATGGTGAACAGTTTTTCAGAAGGACATGCTTTTTGGCAGTGAGTCTCTGATTTTCTGACTCTAGTAGTCAAATTAAATGGTCAAAGCAGTGAAGTACCCATTGTCCTCATCAGCAGTGTTGCTGCCTTTGCCTGCAGTGTGTCTTTCTGAAGGATATTCTGCCTGGTGCTGGAGCCCTGAGGCTTCTAGGAGGGACAGTGTGGTGTTGCACAAGAGTTGCATCAAACATCAATGACAGATTTGTAGCATCAACTCAGAACAGTTAAAAGGAAATACCCAAAGGCATCTCTAACTGAGTTCTGATGTGCTGTAGGAAAGTAAGTTTGTTCAAGTGAAGAAAGCACCTTCAGGAGGATAGACTTCTTGTCTTGGTAGTTGACTAATAGATGTATCTAATGGGGTGTAGTCTGTTGTATATGTGTTTGTCAGATGTCTAGGACATGGCTTTATTTGTTAAGATGACAATAAAGGTGCATCAAAAGATGCTGATTTTAGTCCTCAGGGCCTTTTTTCTTTTTCCTTCTACTTCACTGCTATAGCTCCAATTAGAAGCTCATCCCGAGTGAGGTTGGTGTGGTACTAAACTACTTTCAGGGCCATTGTTATAGGGTTTTAGGAACATTCAAAGAAAAATTTCAAACTTTCATTGAACCACTAGGCATCATGAAAGTCTTCTCAATGACTCTGAAAAAATTTTAATAGGACATTAAGATGGTATTTTTCGTACATAATAAAATATCTTCCAGGATATTATATCTGTCTCAGGAGAAGATGACGCTTGTAAAGGGGCTTATCCCTGCCATATGTATAACTAGAAGGAAGAATATAAAATGAAGGCCTGTCTATTTTGAACCTTGGGTATCTATGAGTTTGTTCTCAGCATCGTTTCTTCAAATGGGGTCTCAGCTTTCCAGTTTCCGTTATTGACTTTTAAAAAGAGGAGATGCAGCATTTGTCAGAATCTTCTGTGTTAATAGTAACTTAATACTAGCAAGCACTTTAAGATAAGGCAAAAACTACTGTGTGGTACTTGGCTTATGCAATTTCTCAGGCTTTTGCCCTGTCTTAATTCATGGCAGACTAAGCTGCTAGGCATAGGGAATGGTCTCTTGCTATGCTTCAGTGAAAACTCAGTAGCTTGGTGCCTTTAGCCATTTCAGTTTGTAAGACAACTGGAGAATGGGAGCTGTATTTAGCAAGCTGCTTTTAAACTGTGTGTAAATTGTTTTCTCTTGTTCTTGTAGGTACTTTTAACAGGGAGGGGTCGAGGCACCCTCAGGAACACAAGACAGCAAAAGCTTATGCTCCTGCATAATCTAAATAAAAAATGGAGAGATTTGGGGAAAGTAGGAGGAGGCAAAGACATGGTGATGTAGAGTGAGATGCCTGTGGTTGCACAGCTGATCACTAGCAGACCTGCAATCCTGTCCCAGGTCTCCTGAAACCCTTTTCCTTTGGGCTCTATTTCCATGCTTTTGTACTCAAGCTGCTACAAAATCACTGTTTGTTTTGGGATACTGAGCTGGTGACAGTAGCTGCTGCCACCTTTTATGCTGATGAAGGTATAGAGGGAAAACAGCTTGTGAATAACTGGCCTTGTTTTCTACAACTGTGGTGGAGTTCATGGGGATCTTGATGCATGCAAGGAAGGGGGTATATGTGCATGTGAAAGATGTCAAGCTTATAAATTTTTTTTTAATTAAAAAAAATTTTTTCTGGCCTACTATCAGCTAGACCAGCCTGTAAAAAAAAGAAAGGTTGGGCTGGCTTATAACACGGCATTACCAAACGGACGCAGTTTTCTTTCCCCTCTGCAGCATCTTGCCTGTTAACGGAAAGAAGCAGTCAATAGGAAAACAGGTTCTGATTGGTATAAGAGTAGTTGCTACGCCTGCTCATTTGGACTTCAGGGCTTGACATTGTTTCTTGTCTCCCCCAGACCATGCTGACATCTGCAGCTCTTTTTAGAGAGAAAGCTGTAATGAGAAAACAGTGAAGCCATTCAAAGTAGGAGTTAGTTTATCCTTTCACTTGCTACTGTGAAGTCATCTCATTAGGGTGACTTTCTTGCCCCTTGCAATATCAGGTACAGAAATGTTGGTGGCTCTGCCTTCTACGCCTTTCAAGTTTGCTGTACTTTAAATGCAGAGAACGTCTTCACTGTTAAGAAAACAGATCATATTGTTTCAAATACAGTCAGTGCAGATTGCCCCATGAACCTTCTTAGGAACCACTCTCTCTGTTCCCCAAAAGGATGTAGCCAAGCATCTGTGTGTTAGTGAGGCTGAAGCTGGGTTGGAAGACCATGCAAGGATGTACCTGGGTACCTCCCAGCTCCTGGGAAGCTGAGCTGGCAGAACAGAGTGGGAGTTGCATTGCTGTTATGTGGGGCTGGTTGACCTTCAGCCGAGCTCTGGCTGAAGCTCAGTGATGTCCATCTTATGCCAATGCTTTAATGAGAAACATTTAAGGAAATGTTAAGGAAATAGTTGCAATATTTGTGGCTGGTCTACATGGCATAATGTGCCTTTTGCAAATTCTGTAGTGTAGCAAGACAAAGAGGAAAGTTTCTCTTATCCTCAGTTTTGAACTGTGGTACAGTTCATGAATGAGTTTCTATCAAAATTAACAGACAAATGTTAATATTTAGAGCCAATAACATTTCATATTTTTTCTCAACTCTTTTGCTTCTTTGTGTAAACTAATTAACAATAAAGCCTTAAACAAGCACAGTACCAAAGTAACAGTTGTCTTTAAATATATTATTGTAATTAAAAAAGCTTTTCCTTATGGTCTTTCAAATCTAAATCTTTATACAATAGGGTCTCCCTACCACAAACATTTTCAGAGGTTTCGTTAGTTCTGAGTGTACCAGCGTTTATCACTTTCTGCGCTCGCTCCTGCAAACTTAGAGGCTGTTAGCACTGCAATGCAATTCACAATGTTGTTTACGCTAATTAGGTTTTTTCCGGACTTGGTTTATGCCTCAGAGATGTGCTGCAGAAAAAAACGGCTAGATAGAGAAAGCTATTACAGCATTAATGAATCTGTGCAGCTTGACTGAAAAGTAGTGTAAGCTGCAGGCAACAGCCCGTGAGGCGGAGAGGGTGTTTGGGTCTGATAGTCCACAAAGAGCCTGACCACATGTGAGTGAGACGTGGCCTCTCTACCTTGTTTTTTTAATCGTAAAACTGAATTAGGATAACCCTGTTAGCAAACACGAAGGGTGCTGTAAAGAGTGCTTTGTACTCCCTTTCATGAAGTGCTTTGCTGATGTCCTCTGAGGGGTGGGTTAGAAGTATCGCTGTGGAAATTGCAAGCTCTTTCCCTTAAAACATAGTGGTAGTTGGGGAAGAGGCAACGACCGCTCTTTCTACTGCTTCTCTGAATGGCTGCTCATAAAGCTGTATCTTTTTGTGCTGCAAGCACACAGTCCCATCCTGTCCTCTTGTTCTCCAAAGTTTGACTGAAGTGTATGGAAACCTCATGAGCAAAGGAAACGCTGGTTAGGAGCCCCTGGCCAGCCTGAAGGTCAGGACAAGGTGCAGATCCGTGGTTTATGATTCAGAGCTCTTCCTTAGAGAGGTGTGATCTGAGCACGCAGTGAGCAGGCTGCCGTCAGCCCTCCTGCATGTGGCAGTTATGGGTAAAGGAGAGGATGTAAAGCCTTAGAGACCTCTCTGCTCCGGTACAGTGTTGGACTCAGTGCCAAAGCTTGCAGTTGTATTGGTGCACACAGTTAAGAGCAGTCCAGTTGACTTGACCCTCTGTTTTATGCTTACTGTTTTCCCCTTTGTTTAAGGGAAAATGATGGTACCAGGTTTGCTATTTGTTAGCATATTTATTCTCCAGGACTGCTGTGATTCTTAGTGCCTTGGAGGTGCATGCTGAAGCAGTGATCAATGTAATTCCTTTTGGCATGAAGTTCTGGTCAGATACCTGCTGCTGTAATGGGGTCATTTACAAGAAACCAGATCAAATAGTACAAGAGAGAGGTGATTTTTTTTTTTCCTCTTAAATTTTTTTTTTAGCCTAAAGCTGTGAATCAACCAAAAATAGTGTTCAGCTGTAGCCAGCATTTCTCTCAGATTATTGATGGGGAGGTTCAAGTGGAAGATGCATTCCCTGTAGCAGCCTATCATTTTGCAGTGCCAGTAGCCAGACCTGAGGCTATTCTGGCAGTGGAGGACTTACCCTGCTTACCTCCAAGTTAAGCTCACCAGAGGACAAACAAGTCTTAAGTCTGCTACAGTTCTTTGTGCTACCAATGACTTTGCACAGTCAAAGAAATACTGTCTTACCTTTTTTATGTAGTATTGGCATAACATGCTGGGGTTAGTTGTATGTTTAAGTTTTCATGTAGCAGCTCTGAGCAGATAGCTACCATAAGACTTTCAAGAACATTAACCCTTGGAACAGGTAGCTAATCTGGCTCTAAATCAAGAGATGGGAATGCGCAGGACTGTCAGAGGGAGAGGGAAAGCTTAATCAGAAGCTGTTTTGATAAAAACATTGTGCTTTTGGCAGAAGTTCTGCTGAGCACGCTGCATCCAGGACACGCAGCTTTGTTACTGTGTTTAATGTCAACTGGAGAGAAGACTATAATTAAAGCAACAGAGATTAACATGTCAAGCCAAGCTTTTAATTTGTCCTCCTCTTCTTTTTTTTTTTTTCCTTCTTTCCTTTTCTGCGAGCTACTCAATTTTCCTTTAATTCTGCAGATCATGCCTTTTAAGGAAGGTTGATTCAACAGCATGTTGGTGGCAAAGGGAAGAAAAAGTCTTGCTCTCTGTCTGGAACTTCTTCATATAAATAGTTATACATTAATGAAAGAAAATTATCTTTTGTAAGCAGCCTTTCTTCTGGCATTAAGCTTGACATAGCATGCATTTTGAGGCATTAAGAATAGAGACTTATTTCCAAATGACCATCCAGGCTGTTCAAAAGGATTTTGATTTTTATAATTAGTTTTCCCTGTTTGTGTTTTACTGTCTTTATCTTCTTTGCTTGAGCAAAGGCGGCTTTTCATTTAAACAGACGTACTTGCATTTCTTCGATTTTTATTCTGCTTGATATAGTAAATGCATCTAGCCAGTAATATAATTCTCCTATGGAATTTCTGCCCAAAATGCTCATTGTGGTGTAATGAGTGTTAGTAGATTTCCAATGAAAACAGTGTTATATCACAACAGCATTCTGATATGATGAAAAATAAAGCTATTGATCTGTTCCAGAGCAAAAGGATATGTTTGGGGCTGGAGTCCCCCACCTCACTACCTTGCAGGGGGGACCTAGAAAGGCTGCAGTGAAAGGAGCCATAGCTACGGGGTGGTTTGCTGCGCTCTCCTTTGAGAGTAGGTCTTTACCTGTAAGCAAGCAATTAGCAGTACTGAAACAACTATTAGGTACCTAGTGGAAGCATTGTCATTGCATAACATAAAGCTGGGCTGCTGCACTTGAGGGATGTCGGAGGTCAGCTATACTCTCTTTACAGGGCAGATCTGCTGGTGAGAAGTTTTGTGTGAGAAGGGCTGTTGATGTGGTGGGAAGAGAGCTGGTGAAGAAGATAAGGCAAAGCCTTTTTCAGGTGGTGGTTGGCCGTATGTCAGGACATCATACGGTCCAGTTTTGCGCTTCCAATTTGCCTGCCTAAGCCAGTGGCGACAGACAGACATCAAAGAAGAATGTGTGAAGCTGTTGGTGAGCTTTGTTCTACAAGGGTTTCTGTGGGAAGGGGCGAACATCCCCATGGTTGGTGAGCTGGCGTATGCTCCTGTTGCGTTCCCCTTTGGAGTATAAAGTAGCTGGTGGAGAGCAAATCTCTGAACTTGCCCAGAGGGCAGAGCAGACCTGGCAGCCACCACCTCCTGCCTTAGAATGTCTACATGGTTTATTACATTCTGTTTTGCTCGGCCAGTCTCACCTGAATGGGCACAGGCTACAACCAGCTCCTGCTGGATGTCCTGCTACCAGGCAGTGTTTGAGGGGCTGATGTAAACAGGAGTGGAAGAGGCTGAATTTTGACATGTACCATGTTTGCTGGAAGTGAGCACCTGGGCACTCCTCTCCTGCTGTGCTGTGCAGCCTTGGTATATTATGCAGTATAAAACAGCAGCACTGCTTTGGCAATATTCTCTGAGAAAATCACTGTGCTTGTCTGCTGAGTCCTGGTTAGCGATATACTAATGTATAACTATAATAACTTATATAACTTATGCCCGTTAGGCTTTCAATGAATGAGCTGTAGCAGAGATGCACATCTTATGTTTTTTAATAATGGTATGCAGCAGGTAGAGTTAAAACAAAGCAGTCTCTCTAACTTGCCTCATATTGCTTTACTATCTGCAAAACGCTCTCTTTGGCTTGTCTGGAAGCCAGAGCATTTGCCAGCCCGGCTCTTGCGTGTCTCTGGGATTTAATTTCCACTCACAAAGGCTGAGTGCTGTTATGCAGACAGAAAACCACAAAACTTTGATTTTAGTTGGCAGTTGTACTTGGACCACTGTAAAAGAGAAAATGTATTTGGACTATGCCTGCCCGTAACTCACCCAACCCCTCCACACTTTGACTTCTGAGAAGAGATCAAGGCAAATGCTCTGCTCTGGATTAGAGTTGGTATAGCTTTGAGATGGACCATTCCCCACCGCAAAGAGGAGGCAGTGAATCTAGAAGCTTTGGGATGATGTGTGACCCTGAACATGTCTCTAATGCAGCCAAGTTGTTACTTTAACTTATGGAGATGAAACTGGTGATCTTTAAAGTTTAGCTAGTTTGGTTGCTGAGCAACACCTGGCTATAGAGCTTAGTGCAGGCACTAGGATCCCCCCAGGGAGCTTGGTGGCCCCTTGAGCAAGCTGTTTTACAGGTACCTTGAATTTCTCTCCCCAAAATTGATCCCATTCCTCACTGCAGTGAGGATATACTTGCTCCTCCAGCACTCGTTCCCCTGGGAAATAATGAACTTCTGTCTTTGCTCTTGACTGTATGCTCTGTCCACGTCAAGGTGTGCAGGCTCACCTTCCTGACCCTCCCAATCTGCTCATTTCTCATCTGCTTTGTATGAGCAGAATGATCAGAAGTTGTTCAGCTGAGCACAGTCCAAGTTCAGCATGGTTCAAGCAATTACAAAAGGAGGCCTTGTTCTGTTGTTTAACAAGGAAAAAAACATTACAGGTGTTTGGGAGGAATGAAGTAGAAGATGCCCTTGAGTCTTTATTTACAGCTCTTTCCAATGGACTGTTTTTCATCTCAGTTTTCTGCAGTGTGTGTTTGGTTTGTTCTCCTGCAGGCTCTTTCAACAAGGGGGCTTTCAAACTCAGAATGTTTTTTGAATGTAAACTGCTCTTTTGCTACACACACGTGCGTGCACGCACCCACGCTTGCTGTCTTCTGGCAACACTCAACTATTTGTGTTCTTTATAAAGCAAGCTATTTTGTTTTGATCACAATAGTACAACACACATGATTGCTGTCACTTATTATTGGGAAAGTAGCTGTCATTACTCTATTCAACACTTAATGGAGAAGAGTATTCTTGTATTCTCTCTGCTTTTTTAGTGGAAAGTCTTTGGTGGTTAAGTTATTGCTGTTTTCTGTGTGCTGGCCTCTTGCTGGCACTCCAAAAGCGAGACAGTGGCTCCCTCTGGAGCCAGCACCACTGTGACTCCAGAGACTGTCTCTTTTGCTGAATCTGTTGCGGTTTTCAGCTGAGTATTTCAACTCAAGCAGTTTTTTGTTTTAGCATTAAGGATGCCTGTTGCCTGCCTAGTCTGCATGTGGTGTACTTAAAAAAAAACCACACTAACTGGCTCAAAAGTTCAAACAAAAGTTGTACAGACAGGGACATGGGCTTGATAATCTATAATTTTTTTTTTACACTTATATTTGTCTATCGCCTTCCATCCCAGAGGTTTCTATCAAGATTCACATAACATCATATCTTTTAAACAATATCTAGTGCAATATTTCTGTTGATAAATTTCACTGAATTTGCCTGGCTCTAAGTGGAAGTACCTCTTACCAGGGTAGGCTAGTACAGCAGCCGGCATGCCAGAAACCAGTACTGTTGTTGCTGTGCATGTGCCCGATGTTGATAGGTTGTGGTGGTGGTGGTCCCAAATGGTGAATACCATTTGCACTGTTGCATTTTTTATTCATTATTTAGATAAAGTAGCAATTGTTTGCAAAGAAATCCTTGCATTCCTTGCAGGAAAGAATGAGCAATTAAATGGGGCTGTATACCTTGAATTTAGCGTAGCTAGATGTTGTACGGTGTAGGGACCTTAACTGGGCTCCTAACATCAAGGTCATTTTACAGATATGTGAGTAGGTGACATGACAGCTTAAACACGTGTGGCCACATGAGCTTAGCCTGTGAGCAAAAGCAGGCTTAGAGGATGCCCAGCAAAGCTGATGCCTGGTGTTTCTGCTGAGCGTGGTGGGGCCTGATGGAAGTCTAGTGGAGCTGGGCTTGCTGCGTAGCTGCTCCTGCTGCAAATGGTGCCAGATGCGTCAGGCTGAAGCTGGCAGAGATGTGTAGGGCTGCCTTTGTACCCATTGTCAGTCCTTTTCCTGACATCAGCCACTGCCAATCTAGGGCTGAAACAAGGCTGGTTTGAAAGCTCTGTTTTTTTGTAGATGCAGTGAAGCAGTGCTTCTGTCAGGTCTGCTGCAGATCTCAAGTCTGTAGGCGTAATGGTGAACTAGTTTGCAGTCAGTTAAGCCTGAAAGGAAAGGGAAAACACTGACAAGCAACTGGGGAGAACACTGGTGGCTGGGGAAGGGGAGAGGTCGCTGGGCAATGTTTGGAAACCGGTTTAGAGTGTGTAGGTTACGACACATGTCTAGGCTTGCTGGGTGTTAGCTAGGTCTCAGGCATGTAGATCATACTGGGAGGAGTTGTGGTCATCCCAGTGGATGCTTGCCTGCCCAAGAGGTTCCTGGAGCAGATGGGGCATAGGTGTGCTGGGTCTGCTATGGACAGTCCTACATCCAACCATCAGTTTCTTTCTAATGAATGAGTCTCTGAAGTGTCACCTCAGATGTCACCAGTGTGCTGTTTTCTGCTAGGAAGATGGTGAACTCCACAAGAGAGACAGGGCGGGTGGTAACCTCTAAACTGTGGCACTGTCTTCTGGAGATGGTGAATAAGCTCTGTATTCATTTTGGGGGATTTTTGCTTAATGGTTTTGTTTTGAAATTGTTTTTAAATTTAGGAGGCAAAATTATTTTATATTCCATTCAGATACTTTCTGACCTCCTAAGATTAAGGAAAACACTCGTCCGTCCTTTTGTGGCATAGGATCCACTAATCTTGATGCATACTAGCTTCTGAAGAGCTTTCCTTAGCTGCTAAGTGCTTTCCACAGGCGTCTGTTGGCATAGGAATGACCCACAAAGAAGTACAGGTTGTGGCATACAGCAACTGAGTTCCCTGGGCACTCTTGGGACAGGATTTGTTGTGCCCCTGGGTCTGGTGTGGGGGGGGGGAAAAGTGTGCTCTGGCAGCCTCAATTTAAGGAATAACTGAGCCAGATTATCTTTACCAGCCAGATGTTGCTTCTCATACCCCTTTGCCACTAGATAATTTTAGCGTTAGTAGGACTGTTATGTATTTTCGCTTACATTCGTTGTTCTGCCAGTACGTGTTTGAATGACTGCTCTGGTGTGGGAAGTCCCACTGAATTAATCAGATTTCCCTTCGAGCGGAGTTATAATGGTTGGCTTCCTTAGTGTTGTAAACAGCAATACTTCAGCATAAAGCAAGCCTGACACAAATGCTGAGTTTTTATTATCAACAGGGGTTTTATTATCAACAGGCTTTGTGGTGGCAAAGGAGTAGAAGAGTCACTGTTAATTGTTTCATCATACGCAGTCCTGACGACGGGCTTGTAGAAATCTGAGAGTGACTGAGGAGAGCAAGCTTCCCTTGAAATGTTTTCAAAAGGTTTTATTAGCAGGCAAATTGATGTGGAAACCCCTGGATGGGATGACATGGAGTAAGGAGTTGGGTATTGGAGCCAATATTGGCTGCTCCCTTCTTGAGCAAATGTGTTTGCTAGGGAAAAATACTGGTTTTCTCTCTAATCAGAAAAAGATAATAATTGGACCTGTGTTTGAATAGTGTGCTTTAAAAATTGTTGAAATAAAATATACTTTTTCCTTCTGGGTTGAATATACTTGATACATCCCCCAGCAACTTGTTAAAATAACGTGGAATTTTATATTGTGTTATAAAGGAATACATTTTATTTGTAATGTCTTTCATAAAGTTTTGAAGAAATGCTAATATTTATATTTGTGATATATACATTGTGAATAAAGGAAAAAATATATTCTCGGAAGCCACCGAGGCGAAGGGCTCCAGAGCAGGGTGTCGTGCTGGGGGACCCTGCCTAAAGCAGCAAAACCGCCAAGGCCAAAACGCAGGCAGAGAGAGGAGGCCCCGGCCCCGCCCCGGGCCGGCAGCGCGCGCTCCTGGCGAGCAGAAGCTCTGGCTCCGCGGTGGTGGCCAAAGCCCCGCACGTGCCAGAGCAGCCCCCGGGAGCGCGAGCGACCTGCAGCGTGGCGAGCGGGGCGTGGCATGGCGGTTGGCGCAGGTGGGGCGTGCAGGGAAGGCGCATGGGTGGGGCACAGTCATGTGTCGTGTTCCCCTCTGCCCTGGCACGAGAGGCTCTCTCGAGGAGTGGCCATCGCCCTTCGAGAAGAAGCCCTGCCATGGTCTCCACTTGGCTGAAAGACGTGGCCAGAAGGAACATGGCGGCCCAGACCGAGTTCCTGCTCAAGCATGGGGCTGTCCCGGTGTTTGGCTGCAGGCGGTGCCTGAGCCTGTCACTGGTGCTGCAGGGCAGCGGAGACACCACCTGTGTGCGGTGTGGCCAGGCGAGTGACCTGCTCGGCCTGGGGCAGAGCTGGCGGAGGCAGTGGAGAGGCTGAGGAGCATCAAGGAGTGTGAGAGGGAGATGGATCGGTGGAGCCGCAGCCGGCCGGCCCTGAGGCAGCCGGTGGAGGCTCCACAAGCAGCAGGGCATCCCTTGTCCTCTTACTGCCAGGCTGAAGGAGAGAACCTAAGAGACAAGTGGGAATGGAAACAGGTTCCTGCTCGGCATGGCAGGTGAATTCCCTCCTGGCCTCCCTCACCGTCCCAGCTGCTCTCACACAACAGATACGGGGCTCTGGAACTTGAGGGCCAGGCACATGAGGACCTTGATGAAGGTCCATCCAGGGGGTTGCCTGGGCCGAGTCATCCAGCCCCACGCATCAAGACTTCCTCTGTTAAGAAAAAAAGGAGGGCAGTTGTCATAGGTGATTTCCTTCTGAGGGGTACAGAGGGCCCAATATGCTGACCAGGCCCAACCCACAGGGAAGACTGCTGCCTCCCTGGGGCTCAGGTGAGAGATGTCACCAGGAAACTCCCTGGTCTTCTACAGCCCACCGATTACAACCCACTGTTGGTTATGCAGGTTGGCAATGACGAGGTTGTGCGGAAGAAGTCTAAAAGCAATTAAAAGGGACTTCAGAGCACTGGTGTGACTGGTTGATGGAGCAGGAGCACAGATAGTGTTTTCATCCATCCCTTCAGTGGCAGGGGGGAACACTGACAGGAACAGGAAAACACACCTGGTTAACATGTGGCTTGGGCTGGTGCCGTCAGCGGAATTTTGGGGTTTTTGACCATGGAGTGGTTTACACGGCACTGGGCCTGCTGGTAGCAGATGGAGTTCAGCTATCTCCAAGGGGGAAAAGGATTCTTGTTTATGAGCTGGCAGGCCTCATCAAGAGGGCTTTAAACTAGATTTGAAGGGGGAAGGGGATAAAACTATGCTCACTAGAGATGAGCCTAGGGGTGGCATGCCAGAGTTGGGGGTGAAATCAATAGCCCAGCTCAAGTGCCTCTACACCAATGCACACAGCATGGGCAGCACACGGGAGGAGCTGGAAGCCATTGTGCAGCGGGACAGCTATGACTTAGTTGCCATCACAGAAACATGGTGGGATGAGTTTTGTGACTGGAGTGCTGCAACAGATGGCTACAAGCTCTTCAGAAGGGATAGGCATGGAAGGAGAGGCGGTGGTGGGGTGGCCCTGTATGTTAGGGACTGTCTTGATTGTCATCACAATCATTGATTTCTATACAAAGTCGAGTGCTTATGGGTAAGGATGAGGGGGAAAGCAAACAAGGCAGATACCCTGCTGGGTGTCTGTTATAGACCACCCAACCAGGATGCAGAGGCAGATGAAGCATTCTACAAGCGACTGGCAGAAGTCTCACAATTCCTAGCCCTTGTTCTTGTGGGGGACTGCAGTCTACCGGACATCTGCTGGAAGTACAACACAGCAGAGAGGAAACAGTCTAGGGGGTTCCCGGAGTGTGTGGAAGAGAACTTCCTAACACAGCTAGTAAGTGAGCCTACCAAGGGAAGTGCTGTGCTTGACCTGCTGTTTACGAACAGAGAAGGACTGGCAGGAGGTATGGTGGTTGGAGGCTGTCTTGGGCTTAGCAAACATGAAATGATAGAACTCTCAATTCTTAGTGAAGTAAAGAGAGGGGTCAGCAAAACCACTACCATGAACTTCCAGAGGGCAGACTTCAGCCTGTTCAGGTCACTGGTTGAGAGAGTCCCTTAGGAGACAGTCCTGAAGGACAAAAGGGTCCAGGAAGGCTGCATATTCTTCAAGAAGGAAATCTTAAAGGCGCAGGAGTAGGCGGTCCCCATGTGCCATAAGATGAGCTGGTGGGGAAGACGACTGGCCTGGCTGAACAGGGAGCTTTTGCTGGGACTCAGGAAGAAAAGGAGAGTTTATCACCCTTGGAAGAAGGGGAAGGCAACTCAAGAAGAGTACAAGGATCTCATTAGGTCATGCAGAGACAAAATTAGAAAGGCGAAAGCCCAGCTAGAACTCAATCTAGCCACAGTTGTAAGGGACAACAAAAATGTTTTTACAAATATTTTAACAACAGAAAGAGAGCCAAGGAGAATCTCCATCCCTGATTGGATGTGGGGGGGAACATAGTCACCAAGGATGAGGGAAAGGCTGAGGTACTTAATGCTTTCTTTGCCTCAGTCTTTAATAGCCAGTCCAGGTATCCGCAGGGTATTCCTGAGCTGGAAGACAGGGATGGAGAGCAGAATAAACTCCTGATAATACAGGAGGAAGCAATTAAGGACCTGCTAAGCCACCTGGACACCCACAAGTCTATGGGTCCTGATGGGATCCACCCAAGAGTACTGAGAGAGCTAGTGGAGGAGCTTGCCAAGCCACTCTCCATCATTTATCAGCAGTCCTGGTTAACAGGGGAGGTCCCAGAAGACTGGAGGCTTGCCAATGTGACGCCCAAATACAAGGGCCGGAAGGAGGGAGGATCCTGGGAACTACAGGCCTGTCAGCCTGACCTTGGTACCAGGGAAGATTATGGAGCGGTTATCTTGAGGGTGCTCACAGGGCATGTGCAGGACAACCAAGGGATCAGGCCCAGCCAGCATGGGTTCATGAAAGGCAGGTCCTGCTTGACCAATGTGATCTCCTTCTATGACCAGGTGACCTGCCTAGTGGATGAGGGAAAGACTGTGGACGTTGTCTGCCTGGACTTTAATAAAGCCTTTGACAGCGTCTCCCACAGCATTCTCCTGGAGAAACTGGTGGCTTGTGGCTTAGACAGGTGTACCCTTTGAGTAAAGAACTGGCTGGATACCTGAGCCCAGAGAGTTGTGGTGAATGGCGTTAAATCTGGCTGGTGGCCGGTCACAAGCGGTGTTCCCCAGGGCTCAGTTTTGGGGCCAGTCTTTTTTAATATCTTTATTGATGATCTGGATGAGGGGATTGAGTGTTCCCTCAGTAAGTTTCCAGACAGCACCAAGTTGGGTGGGAGTGTTGATCTGCTTGAGCATAGGAAGGCTCTGCAGAGGGATCTGGACAGGCTGGATCGATGGGCTGCGGTCAACTGTATGAGGTTTAATAAGGCCAAGTGCCAGGTCCTGCACTTCGGCCACAACAACCCCATGCAACGCTACAGGCTTGGGGAGGAGTGGCTGGAGAGCTGCCTGGTGGAAA
Source organism: Phaethon aethereus (assembly GCF_964289735.1). Classification (NCBI taxonomy): domain Eukaryota; kingdom Metazoa; phylum Chordata; class Aves; order Phaethontiformes; family Phaethontidae; genus Phaethon; species Phaethon aethereus. The sequence continues at coordinate 7,860,779 of NC_138587.1, forward strand.
GGGACCTGGGGGTGTTGGTTGACAGCCGGCTGAATATGAGCCGGCAGTGTGCCCAGGTGGCCAAGGCGGCCAACAGCGTCCTGGCCTGTATCAGCAATGGTGTGGCCAACAGGAGTAGGGAAGTGATTGTGCCCCTGTACTCGGCACTGGTGAGGCCGCAGCTTGAATACTGTGTTCATTTTTGGGTCCCTTACTACAAGAAGGACGTTGAGTTGCTGGAGCGTGTCCAAAGAAGGGCAGCAAAGCTGGTGAGGGGTCTGGAGCGCAAGTCTTATGAGGAGCGGCTGAGGGAACTGGGCTTGTTCAGTCTGGAGAAGAGGAGGCTGAGGGGTGAGACTTTATCGCTCTCTACACCTACCTGAAAGGGGGTTGTGGTGAGGTGGGTCTTTGTCTCTTCTCCCAAGTAACTAGGAATAGAATGAGAAGAAAAGGCCTCAAGTTGTGCCAGGAGAGATTTAGATGGGATATGAGGAAAAATTTCTTCACTGAGAGAGTGGTCAAACATTGGCACAGGCTGTCCAGGAAGGTGGTGGAGTCACCATCACTGGAAGTGTTCAAAAAATGTATGCACGTGGCACTTCAGGACACGGTTTAGTGGGCATGGTGGCATTGGGTTGATGGTTGGACTTGATGATCTTAAAGGTCTTTTCCAACCTTAATGATTCTGAGATTATAGTGTTCAATGGCTGTGCATTATAATCCGGTGTTTATTAAAGCAGGTGATGGACTGTCTTCTGTGTTTAAAAAATTGTAGCAAAAGAGGCCTGAGTCTATGCAAGATACTTTTATGGACCTCTAATACAAAATAATGGCCTTTCTGCAGGTCTGCTTTCTCAGCTAATGTGCAGCATTTGGAACAGAAACATGCTGCTTCTGTCTGCAGCAGGTTTCCAGTATGTTCTTGACAAATGCAGCTCAGAAGTAAAGCTGGCAGAGCTGTGTATGTTATCCTGGACTTTAAGGGAAAGCTGAATGTTTCTTTTCCTAAAATATTTTAATATTGGTACTTTTGAGTGAGTTTAACTGCATAAATTGTTCGCTTACTGAGAAGAGAAAGGCAGAGTTGACTTTCTGAGCAACCTGAAATTGCAGCTGACGTTTCTAGATGACAGCAGGCATGCGAAGTACCTTTAGTGTCCACACCGCCAGCACCGGTGCTGGTGAAGAAATGATCAGTCTGTCACATGAGTGTTTGTCCTGTCTCAAGCTTGAGTGTGCTTATTGCCACTTCACATTTTTTAATCTTTATGCTGGCTCTTTCCCAAGCACTTAGCTCCTTCATACTGAAACCCTTTCCTCCCTTGCTAGAATAGCATCTGCTGTTAGTAGGAGTTTCTGCTTTAGGTTTTTAAAAAGTGCCCTCTCGTGGTGAGTGGCAGTTTCGGCACACTGATTTTATTTATTAATTTATTTGTGAAAATCCTTTTACAGAGTACAGATGTCATGGATGTGTCTTAGTCCTGTGCAGTAGGTAAACCTCTTGCGTTCATACAAATAGCGATGGTTTTGCTTAGGCTGGAAGATGTGTCCCTTAGTCACCAAGGGATGGTGGGAAACCCTCAGGGATTTGGGGTGTTGAGGTGAGAGATGCCAGCAGCTTTGAAAGTTGTGGCACGTGATTATCCTCCTTGGTTTTGTGGGTTATATTGTATCTAGATATAAATCTGCGAAGACTGTATCATTGACTTGTATCGATTGTTCACATCAGGTACAGTCAGGGGTGAAAACTGAATTTGCAAATCTATTAATTGTATTGCAAAGAAGCATTAATTTACATTGAAAAAAGAGTAACATGCAGTGTGAGATTTTGTGCTGCAGGCTGTATGATCCTACCACGTCTGAACCTGTGACCAACAGTGCTCCATAATGGCTTGGACCCCAGCTTTTAGGAAGCGTGGGCTTTTTTCTTTACGAAAGACAAGTTGCATCTTCGTAAGTCTTTATTGCCTTGCCTGAAAGACACTCAATCAGTTAGAGATATGAATACTAAATAAGATTCTTGGGGCAAAGGAGCAACACTGTTACTTTAATTTGTGATTTTTTTGAGTAATACTCAAGTGGAAAAAAACCCAAACCCACTCCCAAATTATGAATTCTTGTTCTTAAGAGCTCCTGTTAAGCAAAACACACAAGCAACCTATGCAGTGCAGACATGTTCATAAGAGCTATGCTAAAGGAGGTTTGCACTACTCGGACTTTTGCTCCAGTGTCTTATTAGCTTGTGCCCAAAACCTGTATCCATAACTTGACTGACTAATCAGAGAAGATATTAATCTGGGATATGACTGTTTCTGATTCAGCAGGCTGAACAGTGAATAATCAGTATTTGAGCTATCAAACTTGAAACACACATGCCACATGGGAGAAATGATTATTATTTCAGTCTAGGACAGCTAAAAATACTGCTTCTAAACCTTTCTAGAGGCTAATTAGGACCCTCTAATGTCAATTCAAGATGAGTTGAATCAATTTGTTCACACATAGCTGTAGAGCAAGGCTGTTTGCATTAATAGTGGCAACGTCACTGGTTGGTGATGGAAGAGGTCATATCTGCAGTAATGTGTGCTGGAGCATAAATTGAGTAGTTGAGATGAAAGGGAGGCTCAGTAACTTGCTACTGTTGTGGAATTTAAGAAATTTACACTGCTTCTAGCAATCCATTTGAAAGTCAATGGCTGGAAACCAAATGACTGAGACTGTGTTCCTTGGCCTTAAAGGCTCCTTTGAGTAATTTTTCATGACATCATTAGATAAAGGAAGGTGGGGTGAAGGGGGAGGGGGGAGAGATGATTTTTTTTCTTTTCTCCTTTATCTCATGAATTGTACTTGAAAGGCATAATACAACCAGAAGTTCCCTTTTAAGAAGATGTAGTTTAAATGCGAGTATTACAAATCATACATTGCTATAATGTGAGGACTTCTCAGAAGTTAAGAATAGGGCAAGAACTACGAGTCAGACCTATTTGGAGGCTCAAGTTAGAGATCACACGCTGCCTGTTTTAATTCTGACAAGGCTGTAATAATAAAGGCTGCTTTGCAAGTCAAAACCTGTATTGCAAACTTAGGGTTAATGCCAGCTGTAAGCGCTGAAGAGAGTATTGCATAGCATGTAACTTGATGAATGTGGTTTTGCCTCTCTTAGCCTATATGTATTTTAAGCATGTGCTTATATCCTGTGTTCCACACTCTCTTGAGAAGCTGCGCTTGTTTAAGTTCTTACTTTCAGGTGAATAGATAAATCAAAATAGCTTCTTGGTCTTTAAAAAAAAGAGTCACCTGACATTTACTGTGTAGTAAGGGCATGGAGCAAGCCACACGGAGCAGCAGATTTGTGGTGAATTTTTATCTTATAACAACATTTTCCAGCATCTGTATCCTGGAGCCACTCAGGTAATGAGGTGGATCATATACCTCCCATGTACTGGAAGCCTCATGTATGCAGTAATCGGGACATTTTTGTAAAGCATGAATAAGATCATCCTTGTATGAAATGCCTGAAGAATGGCAGAAAATACCATTCTGAGTCAGTAAAGTACTTGCTAGTTTTACTGGCAAAAGTAAAGGGATCTGTGTTCTTCCTAGGAATGCAGGCTTGTGTGATCTGTGCAGAGCTGCATCCACATTAGAACAAGGCCTTCAAACATTGAGTGGTAACAGGAGAACCTGACATTGAAAAGGAGGGTTTGTCAGGGGAGATTAAATGACCACTTGTTAACTAATCGCACAAGTGTCTTTCATCTGCTCCTGGCTGTAGGCAACGTAGAAACATGGTTTCTATTAAAATCTGTGGTTCCACTGAGGGGCACCAGCTTTCATTGTTATCATCTTTTTTTTTTCCTTGTAACTTTTTTTTTTCAATCTGATGAGTGAAGCTGGATTTCATTATTTTGGTGGTATGCATGCCCAAAGCTCTTATGTCCCTGCCAACAAAATTAAACCTCTTTGCAGACTGATACAATTGCAACAGATGTGGAGTTTTATTTATTGGTTAATTTTTTAAAACAGCTTCATTTATTCTTTAAAAAAAAAAAAAAGGTAAATTTGAGTTCTACAGAACTGCTTTACCTGCAGTTTCTTGTGCGGTATACTTATTAGTTCTAAATGAAGATGATGTTGGCCAATAAAATGGGTAATCTCAGTTATATTTAAAGCTATTCCGCAGATTTCTCAGCTTTATGGTCTTTATTACTTTTATTATTATCATATGAGCAATGCAATAATGTGTATTTCTGTCATATGGTATTGGGATTTTTTTTTTATCTTTTCATTTTGATCTCCCATTAATAAAATGACAAACCTAAATAATACTTTGATTTCCTTTCCTGGTCCTAGTGATCTAATTTCATGTGTAATGGCTTGTTCTGTATTTTTGCTCTCAGACTTCTTGCTTTGGCAGTACTGTTTGCAACCAAGTGAAGGGAGCATCTGATTTTAATGGACAACATACCATGGAGTACTTGGCCAGATTAGATGCTAAAATTTTTTGGTTGGGTCTTGCATCCTGGGGGCATAGCTGAAGGCCAGCGATGATCGCGGTGTTGCAGACACCAGTCAGTGCAACGTGCGGAGCTCTCCTGGCTGTGCAGTCTTATGCATATCTTCCTTCATCCCTGTGAAACGCCTGGAAAAGTGTTTTTCATTTTTTTGCAACTTTCTACTCAAACACAACACAAAGTACAAGGTGGACATATTTGTAAGTCCAGTTTGAAATAGGCAGGTATCTGTTGAAGAAAAGGACCTTCACATGTGATGGTAGAAATCTTTCCCGAAGGTGTGTTTCTTTACGTGATTGAGTCCCAACATTAGCTCAGCAAAATAGGTCTTATTTGCCTTGGGTGCCGGTTCATCAAACCATATTAAGTATGTATTTATACTTTTCCCAGCTGAGAAGAGCATTCGAGCGTGTAATTAAATCCTATCTAAATTGGTGGGATTTAAGTACAAGCTTAAAGTTAAACGCAAGTCGAGATACCCTGCTGAACAGGGAAGGGTTGCTGGACGGAGGCTGTGAGGCCTATCTGTGCCTTCCATTTTGGGCAGGCAAGTGTGATGTGAGGAGCCAGGTGTGTAAAAGCAGCCCCTTGTCAACACACCTGTGCTGTGTACTTTGCTCTTAAAGCATTCCTGGTGCTGCCAAACCAGCTGTTTATCAGTATGTGTTTTTTGTTTGGTTTTTTTTTTCTGGCCCTTCATCCCTTGTGCCTTGGCCCTGGTGAAATACAATCCCGTAACAGGCGTGGAGCCGGGCCAGCACCACTGTACCACCCTGTTACCCTGGACTCCAGCCCGGAGCTGCAGTGACACCAGAGATTTTCCTAACATCGGGCTGGCAGTGGGTTTACTGCCTTGACGAGGAGTAAAAAGCAAACTAGAGGGTTGCCTGGCTTCGGATCTATCTGAGTTAATGGTACAGTTGTTATAAATAAATATAGCTGTGCAACACCCTAATGCAGGGGTAGCTGTAGTGTGCTAATGCTGCCTTACAGCAGTCCAGCTCTTCCAGGTGAGAAGGGGAATGAGCTATTAGCAGTATGTCACCTTCCTACCACTATCCCTATGTTTACATTAGAGGTTATAACTAATGTAATTGTACTGATTTAAAAAAAAAGAAAAAAAAAAAGTCCCTTCTCCCTCTGGTATAACTATGTACTGGTGTATGGAGGCCTTTAAATCAAAATGATTCTTAAAACTAAGACAGTGTTGTGCATGATCTTTTGTTATGGTTAAAAACTAGAGAAATAAGCTCTTAAATAGAGGAGGGGAGTGGAGCTTGAAAGCAGCTGTAGGAAACCTGAATCTATGTCTTGGATTTCTTTTTTTCTGTTTTCAGCTATGAATTTAACCCTTCAGTTGACAGCCATGTCATGGTTTCTAGCTGTGTCCATGAACTAACTTTAGTCTGCTGTTGCTTTTTAAGCTGCAAAGGTTGAGAACTGCACGGGACTAGCTGTCTGGAGCTGGGTGGAAAAACTGTTGCTTTCACAACAAAGAAGAAAAACTCAAGATGGTAACACTACTGCTGTCAAAACAGGATGGCATGTTTGTAATCATTTTCTGAATGATGTCTGTTTGTCATCCTTTGTGCTATGATTAAATCTGCTCACTACCCTGTTCCTTCTACACATGGGAGTTGAAACAATGCACGATCCTTTTTCCTGGACAAAGGAGCAAGGCTGCCTTTGCAGAGAAGTGTGCTTTCTTCCTCTCGATGGTGAGAGCAAGAACATGGCCATCATCTATGCCTGTAGTGCCCCTTTTAACTTTGCCTCTTTTGTTAAGATATTTCAGGAGCACTCCTGGTCAGGTGGGCACATGCCTCCCCACAGGAGTGGGAACTGGTGCTTGACTTTACTCTGCCTTTGCACACGTCTGTTGCTGCTTTGTGTAAGTTGTATGTCATGTGGAGTGGGAAAACCTTCTTGAAGATGAGGCTCTAAGGAGCATCTTTGGAATAGTTTGTGGTTTCTGTTCACAACAACACACTTGAAAGGAGCTGAGTTGGTGAAAAGGGAAGGAGTCAAAACAGGTTAATGTGTTGCAAGCTCTAGAGAGAAGAGAAAAAGAGTAAAGAGAAGGAAAACTCAAGTGACTGGGCACAACAGCTTACAAGTGGTCTTTATGTATAATGCATTATTTCTTCCCTGGACACTTCACTCAGCAGTGGGGTGTCAAAATGGTGCAAACCATGAAGATGCCGTTCATTTACTTTTTTTTCCTCCAGGCTACAGAGAATATTGGAATGTTTTAGCTTTTTCCCAGCAAGCGGATTGGCCATAATGGCAGTGTCACAAGTCCTAGTGCTTGTGAAAAGCTCCAAAATAGTGGGAACTGATGTTTGTTTGTTTTGCTGATACTATCCTCTGATTCAGTAGCCCTATATGCTTGAATGGGAAGTCTTATCCCTTTGCTGATGCTTGGTGGAAATGGAAAATCCATCAAGCTCCCACAAAGAGACCTGGCTAAGAACATACTATTTACTTTTTTCCCCCTGATTTTTTTTTTTTTACTTTGAGAGTTTGTGTTTTATAAACACACTCAGCAAATCACATCATGGTTGCAGTGCACAGAGAAGGAAGAGGAACACTCTTTGAATTTCAGCAGTAGACCTGGAAACCCTTAAAAAAAAAAAACCACCAAAACAAACACAAGGGTTTGTTTCATTTTCTGTTGTAAATCAGGAGAGGCAATAAACATGCTGCAGGTGACTGCCTTCTATGGCATTGCTCACAAATGTAAAATAGGCCTATTCCTTGCTGAATTAGGAAGCCATACCCTCTCAGTACTGTTTTATTGGGAGAAAAATAAAGCCCTTTCTGGCAGATTCATTGTTTGTAACTCCAGGTGCGAGTCATTTTTTCTAGAGATTGTTCAAGCGGGTGCAGGTGATCTGCAGGGCTTGCTCTGTCTGCACAGAAGGAAAATGTGCAGTGGGCATGGAGATGGGTGGATGGTCCCAGCCAGCAGGACCACAGTTTGCCCCTTGTTTTAGAGGTTTCTTTTTACATGGAGGAGGTCACCTCGGCTCTCACCTCTGCCTCGTGTGACAGAAAATCGTTGGGTAATGCAGCCCGTCCTTGCTGTGGGGATGGCTATAGCAGGAGTTTGACAGTTCACAGCCCGCCGGAATGCCACAGTCCTGTGAGGTGAATGCTGAGTTTGCAGAAATACAGTGCTGTGGGTCCGGCAGGGCAAGAGGGATGTTGCTCTTACTCGTTAAGGTATAGCTGTGTATTGGATTTTAGAGGCAAGGTGTTGGCAGTGGGGGACTGGAGGGGTGGCCTCTGTGAGGGGAGGCACGGGCTGCCCCCTGCCAGACACAGCCGGTTCTGGAAGATTCCCAGGGCCTGCTCCAGGGCACAGCTGGGCCCCTCAGCACTGCTGGTGGCACCTCTGTGGAAATGTATTTAAGAAAAGGCAAAATTGCAGCATGTTAGTGAGGAGAAAATTGTGAGAAACAGCCCTGTGAGCAGCCAGGTCAGAGGAGGAGGAAGATTTCCAGGTGCTAGAGCAGGCATTTCCCCTCAGCCCATGGGAAGACCATGTTGGAGCAGGTATCCACACAGCCCTGTGGTGGGCTGACCTTTGGCTGCCATATGTTGACCCTGCTGCTCTTGTGTTCCCCCTCCTCAACAGGACAAGGGGAGAAACAGACGAAATAAGGGGAGAATAAGACGAAAAAGCTTGTGGTCATGATAAAGGCAGGGAGATTGCTTACTGGTTATCGTCACAGGCAAAACAGGCTCAACTTGGTGAAAAAATAATTTATAGCAAATTAAACCAGGTTTGGATAGTGAGAAACAAAGACAAATTTAAACACCTTCCCTCACACCAGGCCCTTTTTCCCAGGCCCAGCTTCATTCCCAACTCTTCCATGCCCCACTCCCCCAGTGGCCCAGGGAGAACAGGGCTGTGGTCAGCCCATCACAGCTCTTCTCTGCCACTCCTTCCTCCTCCGCTTTTCCCCTGGTCCAGTGTGGGTCCTTCCCACAGGCTGCAGTCCTTCAGGAACTGCTCTAGTGTGGGTTCATTGCAATGAACTTCCTTTTGGAGTCAGACTTGCTGTGTACCCTGTGCCTAATGGATGTCTCCCTTTAGGTCAAGTGGCTTCTTGTTTTGGAGGGGGAAGCCATCTGCTATATTTGCTGTTGAACTTGGCATTACCATTGGGCCAATGCACCCCTCATTATCTGTATCCCTGCGGCATTAAGAGCAAACAGAATAAGCTGCAATGTTTCATGTCTTGTTGTGTTTGAAATAGTTTAATTTTTACCCTACAGTTAGATATTAAAACGCTTTTGTATTTTTTAATGACAGTTTCTTCCCAGGGTTTCAGCACTTTTATCTACCTTATTCTCATTTTCACCTGTCTTTTGTGCAGCCCTTCCACTCATCAGAGCCCTAATGAGATTTGTGAGCGAGGTTAGTTAGCAGGGCATGAAATAAGCATTACAGGGGTCATTTGTGGGTGGGTGAATAGTTCTGATTTTGGTTTTCTTTAGCAGCTATTTTGAATTTCAAATCCAAAGAAGAGAAACTATTTAAAATAACTAAAGAAATAAATCAAAAGAAAAGTAATTAGAGAGGCTGCAGGAACAGAACAACTACCTGATCCCTGAGCTGGATCTGCCTATGTGCTGTTAGCCTGGTTCAACTAAGGGGTTGGTGTTTGCGCCTGCTCTATTCTGGACTACTATCTTTCTGAACATGATTAGGTTCATACCCTCCCTAAACAAGTAGAAAAGTAAAAGGAAATTGTAGATTCAGCTGTTGCCAATGCCGTAAGTATTTTTTTGTTTATTCCCAGCTAGCTAGTGTGGAGATACTTTTTTATATATATTTTTTTTTTTTTTTCCCCCTGGAAGACTCTGTGTAGAATAAGGCCTTTGAGATCTGGGAATGCTCAATAACCACACCCAGTTTACGGTCCTCCCTTTTAGTGAAACTGAACTTGTAGCATAAGGCTGAAAATTAGTTTGTGAATATTACAGTCAGAAGACAGTGTAGCTCTGTAGTAATTTCAGTCCCTGGAGAATGACCTACCAAGGAGGGCCCCTGCCTGATGAGGTGATTTCCACCTCCCCACCCCCTTGTTGAAGGAACATTTCCTCTGTTTAATATGGTGGAACTTCAGTTTGCACCTAAGAGACCAGGAGAAATTGGTGTTTCAGCAAAGACAGTTTCTCACAGTGAGTCATGAGCTGTTCATGGCTAGGTAAAGTAAGTTTTGGAGACAGCAGAGACACAGAAGTCCTCTTGAAATAGTATTTTCTTTGTTGGGGATCTTGTGGATTCTTCCACTGCTGCAAAGAAGCATTTGCCTCTTGTTTTTTGTCTCTTCCCTCAAATGCTACCAGTTGCTCTTGACAACAGAGATTCAGTTGCAGAGATGGGTGATGGACACTGTCTTCCAGGAGATGTGATGGCTGGCAGCTAGGGCTTGTGGGTTTTCCTCTGATGATTAAGATTAATTTTACTGACACTTTCAGTGGGCAAGACATTGTAAAAATGAAAAGATTTTTTTCATTGTACCAGTAAGAGGGAACAGGTAGTGCTTGTCAGACCATAAGATGTTTCAGACACCTCTGCACTGACCTCTCTAAACTGCTTTTATTTAAATATATTAACATGGAGGCAGGCTCTTCCATGTAGTTCAGGATGCACACTCTATACCCTCTTTATTGTGCCTGTTCATGTATTGTTCAGATTTTTGGTTTGAACTAATGTTGTGTTTTACCCATGGGTCCTTTCTTTTGCATTTAATCCCATGTTTTTGTGCTGGTTTTCCTCTGAATCATGCTTGCTGTTGCTTGAGGGGGGAGTAAGTCATACGGATGGTTAAGCTATGTTTAGATTCTCATTTTTTAATTTTTTTAAAGTGAGTTGAAGTTGAAGCAAGTGCAGAAAAATTTTGCCTTTTCATCTGTCACGTGTTCAGCTGTGTCTTGAGGAACTGGTTTCTGCTAATGTGTCCACTGATGCCTCCAGGGTGAATAATGATGTGTGGTATATAGCTGAAGGCAACAGCATAAACTCTTTAAATTTGGTTGCACTTATCAAATTGTCTTTTATTCCCTCTTTTTTTTTTTTTTTTGCATTTTGCTGACAGCTTTTGGAAAAGATGATGTCAGTAGGAAGTAAAGGTGCAAGCACTGCATATCCTTACAATTAATAGAATGAGGCAGAAGTTTTTTTGCTGCTTGTTTATGAAATAAATAAGCCATGTTGTTGTTCCTCTTTAACTTTGAAATTTTAACAAATCATCCAAATGGTAGAGGCTTTGTATAAACTAAGTGCTGTTATTGGTGTGAAATAGTGGATTCTAACTGTGACCCATCAATAATTTTATTTTTGATAATGTGAATTTTTTTTTTTCTGGTATTACATTACGTGATGCAGTGATTAGGAGTAACAGTATTGGCATAATTTCATGCATGTTACCTGTGGTTAAACACAAAAATACCTCTGGTGCTAAAATGTCTTGTGGACATCTTGTAGTGCACTGGGAAATCTGCCCCAGGGTCCCTTTTCTGTACCCACAGCTGTCTAAGATTGGGGGGAAAAAAGAGTATTTGGCTGATCTTCCTCTCTATTGCTGCCGTGGAATATCTGAAGGGTTTTATGTGCATCAGGGAGATGTCTGGCAAGAAGACTCAGACCTTTCCCTGCCCAGAGCCACATTTTCTTCTTCACTGTCTGCAGCTCTCTCCTTTCGCAGTCTTGGAGATGCCTCTTCAACTTTCCACATAACGCAGGAAGAGCTGCTCGCTCACAGCAAACTTAATACAGTCTGTCCCCACCTAAAGGTGGGAACCTCCACACAGATACACATTGCAGAGAGGAGCTTGTGTCCAGAGAAGCCTAGGCTCTGCAAGGGAGGTGGTCACTGCTGGAAGCAGAGAGGTTGAGGACCTGCTGGAGCAGAAGGACCCACAGCTTTTTCTGGGGTGGCAAGGAGACCGACATCTGTAGGCTCGGTGGCTGGGTGCCTGTGCTTGTGGGGTTGTTCTACTTCTGTTTGCTCCATCTCACTGAAAATGTGGGAGGTTTTAAAATCCATTAGCTGATTCCGTCATAAAGTCAGGCTTTTCCTGTTCCTTGACAAATCTTACACGAGGGAGGGGAAAAAGCAGCCTGAACTCAGTAAATATCACTTTAATAACAGTGTAATAACAAACACCACTGTAATTTTATACCTACATTTTATGTTCCTTGTATTTTTTAGACTCTGGATCAAGAAAGTGTAGTAATAACTGATGTCAATTCAAATAAGGGCAGGTGATAATCGTAACCTTTGCAATAACTGGAACTTTTTATATACTTTGCAAATATATTCTCTGAAAGGTTATGCTAGTGCTTTAGCTAGACATAGAAATTCTAGTGTCTTCCCCCCCATAATTTCTTCAATGCTATTTTCTCTTTATTAGTGTAATTATTACAGGTTAGCACTGCTATCATTTTCTCTTTTCATGGCTCTGTAGCATGCTATTATTTTCAGGAAGCAAAAAGTAGGTGTCTTTAATAGTACCATTACTGTTCTTCAGCCTTTAAATTTCATATAAAAACTAGTTAAGGGATATGATCCTAGTGTTAAAATCGCTCTCTGTGGAATGCAATAAAGTGATTTATAACATAAATATAAACCCTTAATAGGCATCCAAAATGGCAACCCTCAGAGATTTAGTGGCTCCAATACTAAGCTTTTGATCACTTCAAGAGCACATTCCTGGAATTTTATGCAGCGAAGGAAAATTTATTTCCTTAGCAATGGATATCTGGGCGTTGGCTTGTCTGTGTTTCATTCAGTTGCCCTGAACTTTAGATAATGTATTGACAGCATTGGGATGTAGGGATGGCAATTTTGGGAGTTTAGGATGATGGGAACATAACTTGGAGTCAGTAGTGCAAATTCAGACCAGTTCAGAAGGGACTGAAGGTTTCATTAACAAAATGTCTTGGTGTCTCTTGCCCACATCTGAGAATTTATTGCTGCAAGTGGCACCAGTTGGTAATTCAGCAGCTGGCAGTCTCAGAGCTGTGCTGGAGAGACTGTGCTGAAGATGAGTCAGCCTGAATCTTTAGGGCTGTCATTTTTGGTGCTTAAGGTTTCCAATTGGTTGGTCGTGTTTTTCCAACAGCTTTTAGTCACTCTGCCAAAACATAGGTTAGACCTTGGCAGGTGTGGGAGTCACCCCATCCTGCCACCTTAGTGTAGCTGCTTCTCCCCCGCAAAAGGGAGATGGCAGCCCTGCATGGCTTAACCAGAGATATAGCAGGGCAGCATTCCCTGTTTTCTTATTCTCCTGTGCAGAAACATGTGGCAAGTTAGTTGCTTTCCCTACCAGGGAGGAATACGTTTATTATAAGTTATTCAAGTTAGATGACCTTTGTCTGAGGTCCCATTTGGTTGCGGTAAGACTGGGAGTGGGGGGCCCCTTCACAGCAGAGCGATTGTTCTGTTAGCAGCCACCTATGAGTAATGGAGAGCCTGCGCTGCAGCGAGTTGGGTAATAATTAATTCCCTAAGCACCTTTCTCTCTGTTCTCTCTTGAGCTTCAATGTAGCAACAGAGCTGAACCTTTGGTCCGAATCTGGTTCATCTCTTTACCTTACCTTGAGTGCTGAAGAACAGGATGTGTAGCTGTACAAGTGCTCCCTGCTGTGTGTAGCTGTGCTCTTTCCCTGTCCGTGCACCTGCAATATGCGGGGCTAGAGGCTCTTTCCCCTGGGCAGGAATTTTGCAACCAGCTGGTGGGGGAGCAAAGTTTCACAAAATACTTGGCACTGTTTAACATAGGAATGTTTCAATACCAAATGTTTCTAGATTTCATTGGAAATTCAGGTAACTGACCTCATTTGCTGTCAATATTTATTCAGACAGCTGAGAAACTTCTTGCTCTCCAGGCTGCTGGAATATTAGTTTGACTGCAGATATGTTAACTTTTGTGATTTCCCTTTGGTATTTATTTGCTACCAGTAAACTCCTACCTTGCCGAAGGTTTTTGCACCCTTAGCTAAGTTTGTACCTAAGGTTGCAGTCATGACTTTTTTTTAGCCGTGACATTTTTTAGCCTTTGGAAGAAGTAAATGTTAGGAAAATAATTTCCTCCCTACACAGCTGTGTTCAGAAAGCTGCTAGTGAAAGCTATTGCTGCTAAAATAACACTGAATTTTTAAACAAGTTCTTCATACTGTTATACACAATATGGTGTTCTTCTAAAGTTTTGAAACAACATAAAGATTCTTTTTCATCTTTTATTGCTTGCATACCGTGAAATCAGAGGTGTATGAACTTGTTCAGCTGTGGCCATAGTCTTCTAACTAATTGTTAAGGTAACATAGCTGTGATGCAGCAGCTGTACTCCTCCAAACCGTTGAATTCGAGCAACCCTAATTGTTTTATATTTTAGTTTTTTATGCCATTTCAATTGCTGATGTTTGTTTCCCCAAGTCCCTCTGTCATAATCCTAAAGGGATCTCAGAATAATTCCAGTTTTTGTTTAAGAACTTTTTTTTTGTTACTGGATTTTTGGTATAAACAGTACATTCATCACCAGGATGTGCTCATATGCTAACTCACCAAAGAAATTAAAAGCATCTGGGAAAGATCAGCTAAATATTCAGGCCTGTCCCTTTCAATTTACTTTACAGTTTATATTTTGCAGTATAACCAAGGCCAGAGTGCATGTATTTGATGTCTAAACATTTGTTTTACTGTGAAATGAGCAGGAGAGGGAAGTCTTTTTTTAAAGACCTACTATTTTACAGTCAAAGCCAGCTTTGTTATTACTTCTTTATACGCTGGAAGTGCCTCAGGTGGGATCAGGAGGCACTGATCTGCTGCTGTGCACTGCAAGTTCCGACCTCGCAGGGACAGACTGAGGGTACAGAGGGAGGGCCGAGGCGTGGAGTTGCCCAGGACTGACTGCCTGGCGGCTCAGTGGCAAAGTCACGCATTTTCACCACTTTCCCTCTCTGCTGACGTACTGAGGGTAAGCGTGTTTGTGCATCAGGCGCAGCGCAGTTTACACAGGGGAAGTGCAGTTTGTGGGGCTGATGTCACCAGGACTGACATGTCTGCACCGAGCTCCTGGGGACCTCTTGGGGATGGACTCCTGTGCCAGTAACAAGGTCAGGGAGAAACACACCCTTTAAAAATCTCTCTGAAAGACTCCTTGTGGAAGTAGTGGTGAATATGAAGGCAGTGTTGGTGCAAGGTTTACTTGTAGCTTTCTCAGGAAAATATTTAGAGAATTCCTTTACGGCTATAAGCAAGCTTGCCAGCCCAACATCAAGCAGATAACTCCCTCTGTTCCTTGTTCCAAATGTATGCATTTTAAATGGGAATGTCACACTTTACATAGAAGTCCACAAACTATATCAGGTTTCCTGTGACATTGAAATGGTGCTGTGCAAACAGAGCTACATGTCACTGTCCTGCATTAATGACACCTCTTGCTGTGTGTGATGACCTTGGACGCAGCAGCTCAGCATGTCGATTAGCAACGCTCTGCAGGAAGGAATGGTCCCCTATATTTAACGGGAGAATGAGGCAAAATCTCCCCTCTGCAGGGGAACCAAGAGGTGATGCTGGGAATTACCAACTAGGCTCGGGTCATTTCCTAGCTCAACATTGGAGCCTGTAAAGTTGAAATAAATTTTGCTTTTCTTTCCATGTAACCTGAGCTGAGTCGGCAATGTCTGCGTCAAATTTCCATCAAATATGGTTAAAGCCTGTCAGTTTTGAGCCCTCCTGCGTAACACATCTGTAACAGAAACCAGCATTTGAGCTTAACTGAGCCAGGCGAGCAGCATGATCTGTCATACTTAGATGTACTGGGTAAAGGAGAGAATTTGTGCTTCTCGTGCTCTGTGGCAGTGCTGGATCTATATCTGATAATCTCCTTGTTTGTTGTTGTGGGGCTGCATGATGTCCTGCTCCTTGGGAGAGAGTGGCCGATGCACAGGCATCTGGGGGTAGCCAGCAAACACGTGGGAGCCTATCTCCATTTTCTGCTTCTTAGCATGGAGAACATCAACAGCTCTTGATGCAATTATGCATGATGACTGCCTGGCATAGCCCTGCTCTTCCATGGGCTATAGATAGTTCCTGGGGAGCACTCAGCACTTATGTATGTTAAATACAGTAATTGTGAATTATGAGATTAGTGGGTGAGGGAAGAAGTCATATGCATTCAGGAAAACCTAATGCCATTGTCTCTGGCCTGTACGTGCTGCCATCAGGGTGCACAGCTCTGAGTGACAGGGAGAAAGGTCCTTGTGGTCAGGCCCTTTTGGTTCATGCTTTAAATCTCTGCCTGCATGTAAAAATCCCCCCTTTCTCCATCCTTACCTATACCAATACTTGAGGTCATTTTGCTCCTGAAACACAGTTCAGGACCATCTTGCCTGTCCAGTCTTTCTATGAACAATTGGGTTTGCTAGGTGCAAGGACAGCTTTGAGAGCTGGTCAGCCCTCCATCTGATGCATGTTCCTCTTGTGCTTTGCATCAAAAAGCTGCATACCAAAGCAGCTCAGGGGAGAGCATGGTTCTTTCTCCTTCAGGGCCAGATTGAACGCAGTCCGAACTGGCAGCTTTATTCCCTCCTCCACCTGCTCCTGCTCTTACTGCCTGCCAGGGAGTGGGCCTGTTTTCTCTCATCCTTCATTGACTACTTGTGCAAATTTTTTGCAGTAACCTCTTAATGGGTTCCTTCATGCATGGAGTGGCATGGTTTCAGGCAGCCTCAAAGACCACCAGGTTATTTTGATGTAGACAGCTGTGTTTGAATATTGTCTTATGCTGCAAACCTGTGGAGAAAATAAAATGCATTGTCTCTGACTTAACAATATTCAGTTATGTCCCTTGAACTTGGAGAAACTTTGGAGACCCCTGCAAACGCAACTTTGTCAGAAAATCTGCTGAAACATCATGGCCTGGGTCTCTTTTTGTGTCCATAAATACAGCAGCAGAATTTTTCTTTGAAGTGCCTTACTTGCAGATACAGATTTAGGTACTTCCAGAAACTCACACTTAAGGAGTTGGGGTGCAGGGAGCTCTCCCAAATTTTCTGTGTAGTGAAGGTGAACTTTTGCCAGTTTAATTAATTAATATGGGATGGCTTCATCACAAAGAGGAGCATAAATACTGCAATGACTGCTTTACAGATACTTTTGATTAGATTGATGGGTAGCTATTCCTTTCAACTTAAGCCAGTGCTCTATCCCAAAAGCCCATGGCAAGTTTGCATAACTAAAATGCAACTAAAAAAATTCCTGGAGAAGAAACTACATAGACTTGATGTTGGGTGAGGGAGGGTTAGAAATCTTTCTCCTAGTTCCACCTGAGAAACCCAGGGAACTGGGATGGCATGTTCGGAGCTACTAGAAAATCAGATATTTTTCCTGGTCTTTCTGAGGATTTCTTGCCATGTGCACCAAGAGCCTGACTCAGGGTTCTCTAAAGTCTTCTTCCACTGCCTCCAATAGCAGAGTTAGAAGGTATTTTGAGGAGGAAGAGGAAAAAAGGGAGAATACAGTTTTGTGGACCCATATGAGATGAGGGACCATATGGCTGCTCCTTGTTCTCGTCGTTTCCCAGGCATTTGCACTTTGGCTGTTTGACTTGGCTTTACATTGCTTATTGAAGATGTCAGTGAAAAGCTCTAGTGTTTTATTGATGCTTTCTTTTTAGTGTTGTGGGTTTTGTCCCTTGTGGAAGCTTTATACATTAATACCTCTTTTAAATTAGTGTACTCAATCTATGACTGCAGCCAAGGACTTCATGGCAACCGTATGGATTCTGTCTAGACCCCTGTGGATTTCGGATCATTCTAGACTTATAGGTTTGTTCCTATTTACTGCTGAGACTTGCACCAAAAACATTTAATACCTGAGCAGAGCCTCAGGAATGCAGTTCACATTCAATACCAATTGATCCGTGTGGATAGGAGCTGCAGACTGGACGTGAGTGGGACATGAGGGAAAATTAAAATGCTATCAGAAGTTTCCCCTGAATGCTGGTCTGTGATTTGGACCAGTGCCAAGCTTCATGCACGGCTTGAGACGTGCCTGTGCATGTCTCCTACCTGTCCTTTCCTGCCAGGGCTGTGTCTTAGACTTGTGATCAGTGCATGAAACCCCAGAGCAGGGGAGGGTGCTCCCAGCAACATGTGCCATGCTGTGGCTCATGTCCCAGAGGGCTTTCCTTGTGGGAAGGAAGACCCTTAGGAGATCTGTGGCTGTTCTGGTTCGGGTGGTAGCCACTGGGCTGTTCAGAGCAGCCTGCCTTTCTCCTGATGCCTGGGGGGACGAAACAACTTCAGTCCATAAGCAGGGGGTAATTATGGAAAGCGTTGTACTCCAGTGAGTTTGTATCTGGTAAGAATGTTAATCACGTCTCTGTATTTGGTATAAATATTTACATCTGAACTGTTTTAATTGGAAACTACTGTTGATTTTAAAAACATTCTACACAAGTGATGCAACATCTTTGCATACTTAATAAGAAGAACTGGTTTCATGTGTGATTTAGGGTACTAAATAAGATATTAAGTTATGCAGAGTAAAATGTAAATGTATGTTGCTTATTTATGTTTTTCAGGTAAGAAATTGCATTCCGTTAAGCAAGGCTGCCTAAGGGAGTTGACAGATGCTGGCTCTGTGCATTCATTTGTAAGCTACCAAATCATGCAAAGTATTCTAGCCTGCGAAATTAGGAGCTCTGATTGTAAGTAAGGTATTTTATCCCTTCTTAACGTGGTGAAGAATTTTTAAAAGACAGAAGAGGTGAGGAGGGAGATCTCAGCGAGTGTATCTTAGCCTGATTTGTGAATTGCATAGGCAATCGGGTGTCTTCTCCAGAGGAGCTGAGAGTTAAGATTAATTTGGCAAAATTTCTTGCCAAATTCTTTAAGACCTGCTGTATCAGAACAGCTAGAAGTCCCAGTGGGGTGTTGAGAGACCACATGTCATGCTGGCACTTCTCAAAACACTTGGAGAACTGCTACTGCAGCTGGACAAGTTGGTTTCGTGCCTGCTTTTCCAGACTGGACATTTTAAATGTCTAGTTTAAAAAAGCTGCAGAAGCAGAACTGAACTGATTTGTGAAAGCATTGCTGTTGGGCTAAGATGCCTGTCAAAGCACATACATTTAAAAAAAAAAAAAAGTCTTTTTGCAAAATAAACCAGAGGAGGGGTAAGACCATGGTCTGGTTTGCTTATTTTGGCCTAATACATCATCAGTTACAGATTTGGAAAGTGCTAATCCAAGTATAAATGACCAGTACTTTCATTTCAATTCCTAAGTTAATGAACACCATTCTTGCGTATATTTACCACAAAAGGACAATACCTGTTCTGGTAAGTGGAAAACACTGTTTTTAAACAGTCAGTGTGAAATCCCAGCCACTAGTGAACAGAATTCAGAGTGGACAGGGGAATGTTACATGACACAGTTGTATCTTTCCTAATTTTCTCTAGGTTTACTTGGGGAAATGTAGCAATGTGGTTCAAAAATAAGAAAGGAAAAGGGAGAGTGAGCCTGAATAGAGGCTTTGTAATGAAAACATATATTAGCCATGACAACTTGACTGGCTTGTTCCCTTCATTCCAAGTGCTATTACTCTTCTCAGGTGTAAGAGCTTGGCTTCCCTGTTGGTACTATGCTGGTATAATGTGAACAGGTTTTGGAAGCAAAAGCAGCAGCAAGTCTTCAATTCTTCTAGTACAGAACAAGGATTTGGTTATAAATTTACTGTTAAATGCTAATGCAATACGTAGTTTGATGACTTCCAGTAAAAAACTTAGTGGTAACGGAAGCATTTACAGTGGTTTGTGTCTTTATATTAAATTCCTGTTTGGATAGATGACATCAAACAGCAAGAAATTAATAAACAATGTATTTCTTCTGTATCATTTTGAAAACAGAATCATATACCAGCCTTGAAAATATTTTTTCATATTAAAATTTTCCATGAAAAATAACCATGAAGATGCCAAATATTTCTGTCTGTCTTTCATTGTATCAATGTTTTATTTGTAATTAATACTGGTTTCTCAGTCATGCTCATCCTATCACATTTTAAAAGCAGAAAAACAGGACTAAATGGAGAAGGTTTGATTTAAAAATTTGAAACTTTCTTTTAAAAGTCTGATATAATCTTCTAATATTTTTTTAACTTAACCTTTATGAATCAGAGGCAAGCTGTGAGTCTTTCTGGTTGCTGACTTTAAAAGTATTTATGTAAAGATTTGGATCCTGAAATTGTATAACTATATGACCATCTTTAGTTTCCTTTAGAAGGCGGCAGCTTCTGAACTACGGATAACTCTGAAATCATCAGGCAGCTTAATTTACCTGTGTCTGAATTGTGTACTGTAGGCCCATTCCCTTTATATTTTTGCAGCTAGTTGCATGCATTTTGATTGCTTGGTGTTGTCATTAGGACTCCTGAAAGAAGAAAGACCTTCTGAATAACACTCTTGAATTATCAGTTGTTTTCTTACACCATCACAAACATCAGTGAAAAGGCAGTTGGCTGACATGTTTACAAGGATTGACTTCTCAATGCCAGAATGACTCTAGACCTCAGATTTATCAAATTCCAGAATTTGTCAGTTATTGAAGGAAAACACAGGGCCCAGTCTTGAATTAATTACAGATTTTTCTCATTTGGAATATGGCTGTCTAAAAATACTCTCAGATTAGTGCTATGCTAATAATTAAATTTCTTTGGTTCAGTGGCCAAAATGAAAAATAGTGAAGAAGCAAAATAGTTCTGGGTCACTATTAATTGAAGATCTTTTCTCCCCGGTTTTCTCAGCACAGTGAAAATCAAAAAGAATAATTTTGCCATAATGCATCATTCTGTTTTTCCTTTTTAATCCTGTTTGATATTTTGGCAGCTTTCTGATTACATTAGTGCTTTTGAAATATCCAAACAAAACATTTCCTACAAATTCTGTTATTTTCCTTCCCTTTGCAAAACTGTTTACTAAATACTATCCAAATTAAAGAATAATTTCTGGTCCTTCCATAGACCTGCATGTTTTTTCAGTGAATTTTGTATACAAATTTTGCTTGATTACTCTAGACCTTCCTGATGTTTCTCAGATAATCAGTTGTACAAATATTTCTTTAAATAAATGTCACAAACGGCAATCTACAGCTGCAGTTGTGTTGTATATTTAAGCATTGCCACACAGTATTTAATCTACAAAGTGATATATTCTTCCCCTGCCTCAAAGCTTCATTTTGCACCCCTCCCTTTTTTTTGTCCATCTCTGTGGCAAGCAATACAAAAGGCATTAAAATCTTGCTTATAGTCTCTTATAGCTAGGAAGTCTACCAACTGCAATCAATAACTCCGAATTTCTAGGGTAAATTAAATGAAAGCAATATACATGATTCTCCCTCATTACACAGGAGAGGAACAGAAAGCTAGAAACGTGATCTGGTTCTTGTAGATACTTGATGAAAAATAATAAAGCTTTGCAGGAAGGTAGCCACCAGGAGTCTAAAATTTATTTTCTTCATTACAGCTGCTTGAGATTTGCATTTTTTTATAACAAGAGACTTTTACAGTGGGAGACATTTTTCCTTCCTAAGTAGTTTATTTCTTAAGACAAGGAGAGAAAAGATTTTGCTTAGACAAACACCAAAGAAACCCTCAAGCATTACTTCATAAAATCAAAGCTACCGTCTGCCTTTGCCATGGATACAGTGAGGCACAGGTGCAAGAGAGCTAATTCAAGTCATTAATCCTAATATCACTACATTTCCTTGCCTTTCAGTGCCAAAAGGGTTGCTTGAAGGAGGTCACCATTTTAATACTGGAAGTAGATGGAGAAACCTGCCCTAAAATTGTAATGCGGGCCCCTGGTGCTGCGGTGGGCTCCAGTAAGGGAGTTCCTGCTCACTTGTGTAGCCCCCTCCTGCCCCTCTTTTAATACTGCTTTTTAATCCTATGGTTGTGATTATTTTCATCAGCAAAGCACTTTGAGCACACACTTAATTTAAAGCATGGCTAGTCTCATGGAAGTCAAATGGGTTTTAAGCTGGTGTGAGAGACGTTCCCACAGCTCGGTGTGACCTGGGAGCGTGGAAAGCCTTGGGCAGCACTTGGGTCTCCATCCCACTGCTGCATTGCACACACTGTCCTGAAAATCACCCCTTCCCTCTCCGCATCAGAGCGGCACGGGAGGATGCAATGAAGAGCAGCTAAGGCCAAGAAGTAACAGCTATTTAAAGCGATCCATGGTAGTGTTTATAGGCTAACTAGGCATGGCTGTAGTAAAGAGAGCAGCTATTGGCCTTTTATACCAGAGAAGCTGCGAGAGTTTAGACGCAAGTAAAACTCTTGACTAACATGCTGCCTGTCTACTTGGTTGCAATCTGTTCCTCAGCAAACATGGACTTTTGTTGGGTGATAGATGATGGCGTGTTGAGAATGGCTACCAGTCTTTTGGATGATATGGGCGAGCCTTAATTATTCTTAGCTGAACATAAGGCTGGGAAATATTTGGCAGGAAGATGCCTTTGCATTTTAATTAATCAGCATCTTTTTCCTGGAAACAAAATGAATCCAGTGCGCTCAGTTGGCTTTGACAGTGGAGAGCAATGTCCTCCGCAGAGATCACGTTTTACCATTTAGTTCCAAAATAGAGCCCAGGACCTGAGCAAAGAAGGTTATATGGGGTTATGCTCATTTGGAATTTGTCTCGCATCTTCTTTTTGATTCCCTGCATGACGCTGTCAGCCAACAGAGATGTCCCTTTAGTATGATAAAGGGGATGGATGTGGGTGTGTTTTCTTGCAGATTTATATATCTGGGAAATTGGCTCTCCTCTCCGGCTGATGCAGTGTATGAATTTTCAAATTGCATCCTGTGCTGTAGAGATTCCTCTTGCCTATCCCCTTTCAAACTATTTCCCTGTAAGGAGAAGTGCCAGCATAATTTTGCTATGCATAAACTGTGGAGGCAATGATGCTAATTAACAGCAGGATGCCCAGTTTTGAAATACTGTATTTGTCACTCCTTATAGTTCTTTTTTATCATTCTCACTTTTCATCAGGCTGGGAAAAATTTTTCCCAGACAGACTTGAGGCTTTCTTGCAGAAAAGGGAGAAGTCACGTGATCTGGAGAAACCAGAACTTAGACCTGTCCTGCTTGAAGTAATTTCCAAGGTTGCCATTGATTTTACCAGCACCCAGTTTGGATCCTTCAACTGTAGCTCATCCAAAAATACTACAGACTTCAGTATGACAAAAGAAGTAGGATAGAAATAGGTTACTCTGCTTTCACTGTCCATGCTGCTGCCTTTAGATTTAACACAGAATTTAATTCCTTCACCAATTTTCAGATGTATAGAATATTTAACATAATTAATTCATTTATACAATCTCAAAGAATTTAAATCAGCTGGGAACTTCATTCTTCCAATTCAAAATATAATTTAAATCCATAAGGAATTACAGTTGTTAATGACTCACATAATTGATTTCTTTATGAAATAGAATGAATGCTTAGTGTCTCAGGTACTAAATGGTCTATACTCTTACAATCCTATTTCAATTTTAATTTAATTAAACTGTGGGATTTCTAGTTGAAAAACATTATATGTATAAAAAAGAACTTAATGTGAAAGGCAGAGTGATATTCTTGCAGTGATAAAACTTAAATTGGACAGAAGTAGAAATCTAAATCAAGTAGAAGACTAGTGCAGAGTTTGTAATCTCTGTTTAAAGTGTAAGACACTTTGCAGTCAATAACTTAATCACATTTGTTTTCAGATCAGTCTTATTTAAGAGTGGCTTTTCCTTCATTGTTTTGTGTTCTTCTGTGGAGCAAGTCATGGCACCTGAGGTGTCTTGCACAAGGCACCTGATTTTGTTCATTTATCATACTTCTGTATAACTGTAAATCTATTAGATGAATACTCAGCTGCCCATAAAGTCTCTTAAACTCAATAGATGGCACTGGCTTACACAGTTCTTGCCTGTTGTCTTTGCCAAGGTGATTACGGTTTTGCAGAAGTTTGTGAGAAAAGATTTGAACTTTTGTAGCTATGGTCTGTACTGTTGTGGGTTACTGTGTTGGGTTGTTTTGGGTTTATTTTTTTAACAGCTGGATTGTAATTCAGTGTTTTAGGAACATACTGCCTTTTAAATGTATGCACTGTGCACTATGTGTTTGTTTGAATACCATCAAATCATTTGGCTTGGAAAGATTTCTGGGAGATCGTGTAGTCCAACCCCTTGCTTAAAGCTTCCGACCATCTGCCTCAATGAAGAGCATGGCTGTATTCTCTGTAAGCTCTCCCTAGGTACTTGTTGGTTTCTGTAGGTCACTCTAAGCCTCCCTTCCAGGTTAACCTAACTCAGCCTCTCCTCACAGCGTATATGCTCCAGTGCCTGACCATCTTGGTGGTCTAGTCTGGGCTTGCTCAAGCTGATCAACACTTTTCTTCTTTTAGGGGCCCCCAAAGTTGGAGGCAGTGTTCCAGCTGTGGCTTAATGAGTGCTGAGTAAAGGGCATTAATTTCTTCCCTTGATCTACTGGCTTATGCCCTTGTTGCTACAACCCTGGATCCTGTTAGCTTTCACCACTGCTAGGGCTCATGTGTTGCTGACTGCCCACCCAGACCCCAGGTCCCCGTGCAGCATTTGTACAGATGTGGTCCTAGAAAACAGTTTGCAGAACAGTATTTTTTACTAAGAAAGGCAAACGCTGTGTTAATATCTTAAAACTTTGGCTCACATCTGCTCTCTTGCCAAAAGAGTGAACCACCACCTGCTATTAATTAAACACAGCCTGCTCCAGATAATGTCTAAGACTGAACTCGGGCATAGGCATCTTCTGTTTAAGCAGAGAAGTTGTTTTAGGCATTCATGTGACTCCTCTGGCATCCTGTTTCTTTTAAAGGCCAAATTCAACCCTTTCTCTTGACTCCCACAGGCTTTGAGCTGTGCCTGAAACATTTCCTTTCAGTCAAAAGCTGTGCAGCTACTGCTTTCTAGTCTGCCCGCACATGCACCGAAAGAGCTGTGTGGAAGCATTAGAGAATGAATTACAGCGAATTAGAGGAGCCGGGTTTTATAAAGGCTGGAGGAAATGCGATGTAAATGCCAGTGACAGAGAGGAGCTGCCAGTTCCTTCAAGCTGAAATCTTGTTTACGTCTTTGTGTGCGTGCTTCTTTCTTAGCAGAACCTGCTGCCACTACGCCCTTCCTCACAGCTTCTTGCTATCTTTGTCTAGCAAGTTACTTGTCTTCGCTTGTGGACTGTATCTTCATCCAAGTCACCTTTCGCCATCATTACCAAGTTTTCCGCTGCTGACATTGGTGGGACCCTTCCCTCTGTCCTCTCCTGTTCCCAACCTGCATTGCCTTTCTTGCCGAGCCAGACCTCCAACCCCAGGCACCATCTCCCTGTCCTGTTGGGCACAGTGTCATTCTCAGCTCTGCACTTCTGTCACACCTTCCATCATGTGCCTTCCTCTCCATTTTGGCTTGTTGTTCCAGCTGGTTCTTGTTGCATGTCAGAGCTGGTGCTTTAATCCTGGGGCTGATCCCTCTGCTATTCCCTCTCCTGGTCCCCTGCTGCGGCTGTGAGGAATTGCCTGGGTCTGTGCAGTCAATGGCAGGGAAGTCCCAAGCAGGTCCCACAGAGCAGCGTTTCCATGCCTGACTGAGGTTCCTGCATCTGACTCGCAGGTGCTGGGGCTGGAGCACAGTCACTGTAGGGCAATGAGGGAAGAAAGGAAGAATCCTGCTGTTCCACATGGAGCAGCAGCTGCCTGCTGTATGTAAACTGCAACTGTTGGAAAGTCCAAACTTGACTGACCCACAGCACGAGGACAATAAGAGTCATCTCCATCTTGTTCTCCTGAATTTCAAGGGTTTGGTCCAAATGTACAATTTCCAAGTAAAATATTTGAAATACAGGGTTTATTTTTTGTCAAAATAATGCCTTTTCTCTGATTCCCATTCTTTGTTTTTGTATTGGTATTTTATTTTGCTGTGGTTCGCATTTGGTGATATGGTACTGTTGCACTTGCTCTCTGGTCTGCATGGTGTTGAACACATTTATTCTTGAGATTATTCAGTTTTTGGAAATATGTTCTGTTGTGTGAAATGAAAGCTAGCCAATGTGTTTTTTTCCTAGCCGTAGTTCTTTAAGCCTTTTCGTTTTTGCAGAGGTGACACAGAATTATCACTACTGTTTTTAGTTCCTAAGTAAATCTTCATGTTTAATGGATCATTTCTATGGCATCTCTGCACATGGGCTGGAAGTGGTGCAGCCTAATGCAACCTATTACCCATCCCCTTCCAAACAGTATCCAAAGGAAAAAAAACCAAAACAAACCTGTATGATTTATTGGCTTTTTAAATAACTTTCTGCTAGAGCTATGAGGTCCAGCTGTTTTCTAGCACTTACCTTTTCTTAATATAATTAGAAGTTTAGACACAGATTTACTTCACAAAACCAAACTTCAGATCTTCACACAAAGGCAGCCCAGGACTGGCAGACATATTGCTGCTTGCAGTAGCCAAGCTTTTAATTGATTAATCTTCTGATGGTGCTGCAATGAGAACAGAGCCTTTTAAATAGTGCCTTACTCCTTTCAAAGTACTCTGAAGCATTTTGTCAAAAAGCTGAGAGTTGGTACTGCTTGGCATTGTGGCTGTAGGCAAGAATAACATATCTTACTCTGCCAGCACCTGTTCAAATGCCACAACAAATGACAGAACTTGGAGTTTTTTTGGAGGAAGTGTCCTCTGGCCAGGCCACCAGCACAGTCTCCTTGGTTTATTTTTTTTCAGAGCATACAGCAAAATTTTGCGGTCGCCATTCTCTGTAGAGCTTTCTTGCTCTGAAAGCACTTGAAACAGTCACAGTGCCTCTCTGTCCAGGGCAGTTGCTCGGGATTGCACCTAATGCCAACTTTGTGGCATTTTACGGAGGGGGATGCTGTTAGTACCCTTCCCCTTCTCAGTGTGGCCTTCATTAGGATAAAGTGTAATTTCAGTCTGACTGGCTTGTGCAGCACTTCAGGTAGGGGATAGGTTTGACTATCTGAAGATAGGGGGTAGGTTTTGACTTTGTTGCTGTGAGCATTGCAGCCCGTTTCGGTTCACAGGGGGTGAGAGCACAGAGCTGGTGCCACTTGGTCTTCCTGTACATAGGGAGAGTTTTGCTGCAGGACATGTGGGTTCATCTCCCCCTGCACCTGCGGGCATGTTCGTTGTGTGCTGGGAATTGTTTCATTCCCAGGAGAATGAGCATGCCAAGTGCATCCTCTGCTGTGGCCTACCCAGGTGCTTGCAGCACTCCTGGAAGTCACTCTTCCTCCATTCATCTTAAATACTCTGGGGCTGTGAAGGCACTGGTACACAGGACTTGAGCCGGTGTAATTTGCACCATGTTTTGTATAATATTTGTAAAACTGCCTCAGGTATTTGAAGTCTCACTTAACCTAAAGTGATGATAGCTACCTGGCATGCAGCAATCTGGATCTGGGAGGAAGAAGTCCTGGAGAGGTGCCAGCCCAGAGGTATGTACTGCGACGGAAACCTCCTCCTCCTCCCCCCAACCTAGAGCACGTGCTGGTTTGCAGAGCTGCAGTGGGGTAGGGACATCCATGGGTGCACAGTTAACACCTGTCCCTTGAGACATGTTTATGGGTTTGTCTTTGAGCATGGAGAAGCAACTGACCCTGCCTAAGCCTTTTGCTATGCTTAGGCAGCTGCTGGAGATGTTTGGGGCTGTCAGTGTCCCTCCAAAGGCGCTCTGGTGGTGAGGTGGCTGTTCGACATGGGAGCTGTAACCCTGTCTCTGCTGTCACATCAGTGTGTAGCCTTGGGGCAGACTGTTTAATCTCAGCTTGATCTCCTCTGAAGATCTGACCTTATTTCCCTACTGTATAATTTTTACAGCCACATGAGGATTGAAGATTAATTAGTTAATGTCTGTGAAGCACTTTGAGTGTGTTATTTAAGGGTGGAGTATTATTGTAATTCTCTAGGGAAGTGTCACCATGTTTAATGTGTGTACTGGCATCTGTCCTTCCTCAAAACTTACAATGTAGAAATTATGTTTCAGATCCTTTGATTTCTATATCTTCCTTATGCATTTTGCCCTAGTTTGGAACTCACTTTTCATTTGATTTGAATTAGAAACGTACCTTCTATATGGCAATAGTATGTAAAGTTAATTTCAGAGTTTGAATATATTACTGGTTTCAGCAGTATTTTCTGGGAAATACTACCATAACCACTCCAGTCTGTAGGATTGAGGGACTGCTCTAATTCCTATGGGTAATTTTCACTGCATGCGCTTTTAAAGAATGACTGTATCTTTTACGTTTATTTTCATCCTGATATGCCTGCACAATACTTACAGGGGGAAACGGTAATGACTCTCAATGGTGAAAAGGATGCTTAGAAGGGCGCTTACCTCTGTTCCCCATATTGGCTAAGGAAATATGCAGAAGAAAACACATGCAATGTTTCTTTGGACAGCTGGCCACTACAATGTGAGATGGAAAGCTGGCATTCTTGCCCTTGCCTCTAAGATAAACTGCTTTATATATTTTGATTTCAAGTTTTCTGTCTTTTTCTGTGCAGAGTTTATCTTGTGACTTTTGCTGTGGTTCTTATTCCTTAATTTCTTGCTCCTTCCTATCTCCAATGCTGTCATCAACTGTTGTTTAGGGGAAAGCTGGCAAATATGGGAACTAATCATCTTTCCTTCTGTTTGAATTTTTCTCTCCAGGGATCTTTAGAAGGCAATTTCTTTTCACTAAATCAAGGTGGCAGAAATCACATAGCTTTCATTTTACTGATTCTATGCAAAGCTATTTGGTATTTCTAAAGCGCTCTCACTTCTTGTTAATAATCTGTCCTACCCTCCAAATATTTATTCCATGCGTGTCCACTCCAATGACCTATTGTACATCTTGCTTTCAGAAGAAACCCTGTAGTTGCTGTCAAATACGTAGATGGTTCAAGAAGCCTGAGGCAATGGCTGGGCAAATTTTTCTGTAGTCCAAGGCAACCCTTGCTGGGGGCCAGAGCAGAAGGACAGCAGGGGACAAAGCCAGACACGCTTCCTCCTGGATGTGTATGGGAAGGGTGGGGTTAGCCTGGTAGTACAACCAGCAGCACCTGAGTTTTGTTAGGGTTGCTGGAGGGCACAGGAGCTCTGCCCGCATGCAGTGGTGTTTTCCCATCTGCTGCCTGCAGACTGTTGTGAAAGGCCCCCAAGGGAAGAATTGCAAGTTCTCAATTTGTTCTTGCTCTTTTGGCCTTGGCACCAACACAGGGACTGTATTTGGTGTGAAAACTGCTTTTCTACACTGCAGCTTGTCACATGAAACGGTGGCTTTAGGTCTAGAATGGATTAAATGACTCCACTCCAGACCCTGTATATTCTGTTAATAGACAACTATTTGTTGATCCATATGGGAATTGCTATCTATTTTTAGCATCTATATAAAAATCCACACTATATAGTAATATGTAGCCTTTATAAGGACCTGAAACTTCTTCCCACTAGCTTTGCTGACACATTTACAGAAGCAGGGGAGGTATAACGACACAAAAATGCAGTGTTCAGTGTCCTGAAGACCTACCTTCTGACACAAAGTGCACTCGTTCTCATACAGGCCAATTTTTAAATCTACCAATATACTTTTGAATACTTTGGAGAGGTCCAGAATGACCTAGCAATCTAGTTAACTGCCTCAGGATTAGAAGTAACAGGAAGGCAGATGTCGGCCATTACAGAAGTGACAATAGAGAAGCATTGTCATATTGCTCACTCTGAAGTTAACAAGCACAGGCAAAATTACTGCTTAATTTCAGCTGGTAGTGTTGAGAGTAAAAATTATTGGTGGGGAGGCTTTCCAGTGCTGTTTCTGTGAGATGGGTGCCAGTCCTTCTCTCCCATCCCCTCTTCAGGAAGGCTGCTCACGAGCTGGTTGAGGGGGTTTTGCAGATATATGGGAGCTGAAGCATGCCAGGCTCCGAACTCAGCGTTAGTTTTTGTGTTGTGTGCCTAGGAGCTCTCCTGGGTCCAGGACCCTGTGCAGTAGAGGCAGGCAATAGCAAGGCCATGTGTCACATGTAGTTTAGCCTCAGAGTAAGAGAGGGCCAAGAAATACAAGACTATGCTCAGGTTGGCAGGGAAAAGTGAGAGATCACATCGTCCAGCAGTTCCTGAGCACCGGCCCACCCTCTGTCCGTGCATCGTCCATCACAGCACGGACTCTGTGCTGACAGTGGCGAAGGGATGACTTTCAATATTACTGTTTCTCCAAGGCTGTCTCAAGACTGGTGAAGACAGCTCTTTCATAGCTATACCTCCCCAGTACAAGTATTACTGCAGACAGTGGCTTGCACTTGATTAGCCTTCTGGGAATCATTGCCTGTGTTCTCATTTGTAGGAGGAGTGACCTGTAACTTTGTATAGCTCCTAAACTTGCTTTTTTGCATAGTTACATAAAATACAGATACCCTGAGACAAAAATAAATGTTTTGGTGTAATCAGTTTCCATAAATATTTCATTGGTGTAATTAACTGCTGCTTTAAATTATTTTCTTGCTTGGTTTGTGCCTGATAAAAATACGAAATCTAATTCATTTCTGGAGTGTCAGTTTGAAAGAAGTATATGGATGTATTTGTAAAACCTGTTAAAAGAAAGGAGGAAAAAAAGCCATGCAGGAAACAAACATCTGATTGCTTTCAGCAACATGAGATGAAATTGAAAAATATCCTTCCAAATTTGTGAAAATCTCAGCAGTTTACTTGATTTTACTTGATTACTTTGATACCTAAAAAGGTATTTTAATTGTAAGTTGTTGGAACATATAGCAAAGAGAGCAAATCAGGTCTGAATACCTTTTCCTTTTTTCCCTCCCTTCTCATTTTAAAGATCTGTGCTAGAGAGCTGATACGTAATACTGCAGCAGGTCTGAAAAATTGCTCTTAAACCACTGTAAAAATTACTGTGATTCTTTTGGATTTAGGGATTTATGCATTTTTTCTTTTTTTTCATTTTGTTTTTGCTTTTTTCCCATCAGCTAATTTTCTTTATTTGTTCAATAAATGATAGAGCATGCCATAAAGTCAGGATTTTTCTTAATAATATTAATGACATAAACATGATATCAGAGAGATTTCTTTGGAGTGTTTTGCTTCTGTCTGGAGGACTGAAATGAACTACAGCATGTATGAGAGTTCTTCATCCTTTGTCCAATTTTTTTGAGGTATTTTCTCCTTTAATTAGGCTATCTTTTTTGTTCTTACATCCACACCAAAAAAACAGCTGATGTCAGCAGGCTCAGATCACCATGGAGATCTTCCTAAAGTAAAAATCTGGTATTAGTTACTGTTGGCCAGTAACGAAGCATTATGGATCAAAAAAAGCCAGCTCCCCAAAATCCCAAATTCTCTTGGGTGTTTCATACCTCAGAGAAAGAAGCTGCAAGTTCATGGCCTGATCCCTGATAAAACCCAACCCTGCAGCTCCCTCTGGAATTGCATGCGCCTGTTTTCCCAGGATGTCCATGTCTGCACTCCGGGAGTAAGTAAGCCATTGCAGAGGATGAAGCAATGTATCCTGCATGAGTACATTGCTTATTAAACTTGCATGAAAGCAAGAGATACTTACATTGTAAAGGTTGCAAAGAGAGGCTGGGTGTATTAACTTTGAATTTCACCACGGTGATCTTGGCACTGACAGCAAATACTGCCATGTGATGAGAGAATAGGTCACACTAAAAAAGCATATATTTGGGTCTGAATGCAGGCTGCTGCAATGAGTGGTTATTTGCTTCCACTGAAGTACGTAGCAACCCTGCTCAAGGCTCTCTAACGCCAGTACCCGGTGGGTGGCAGTGTACTAGCTTTGGATGAGGCCTGTTCTTTTTTTTCCTTTTTTTTTTTTGTAATTCTCCAGCTAGTTTCCATGGTGATGACTGCAGCTTTGCCTGTGCAAAAGTGAAGAGGGAAAGAGAAATAAGAGGGCGATATTGTATTAAACTAGGAGTTGAGTAACCCATGGAAGTCACAGTGGTCACAGCAAACAGCAAGTTCTACCAATAAGAAAGTAGTAGACACAGAAGTTATGGATGCCTGAGGAGCAGCTTCCATCAAGCTGCTTTGATGGAGTGGTCTAAAGGTAGCAATAAACCTGAAGGATTTAAGTGGAAAGAACAAGGCTAATTTGTCGTGTATTTATGTTAGCTGAACTAAATGCACTCCTGGAGTTTTTAGAAGATTTTTGTATTATATGGGTAAAGTTGTGATAAAAATAACAACAGTACACAGTAAAACTGAACATGG
The DNA here is from genome assembly GCF_964289735.1 of Phaethon aethereus. Taxonomy (NCBI): domain Eukaryota; kingdom Metazoa; phylum Chordata; class Aves; order Phaethontiformes; family Phaethontidae; genus Phaethon; species Phaethon aethereus. The sequence goes on from NC_138587.1 coordinate 7,892,628, forward strand.
ATTCTCCTGCCAGTATGTCTAAATAATACTGTGGATTTAAATGCCAGGTCAGAGAAGCATTGCTTTTTATGAACTCATTCAAGTTTTGCATTGAATCAATTTTATATTTTGGTAAAAGAAATAGTTGTCCAACTTAAAATTTGGATTTGCTAAAACTATATCTAAAATTCTCTTTTGCGCACATTGCACCTCCTCTGCAGCAGTAACTTCCAAATTACACAGCAGAGGTCTTGGAATTAATGCACTGCAGTAATTGTCGATACTGTTGACTTTGCACCATAATCGTTTGTGACTGCTATGAGACGTGGCTGAATTTAATGCCCACAATCTACAGCTTATCAGCATAGACTGATCCATGTCTATTTTGTGTCAAAGCTGCTGATCAAGGAGTGCTATAGGTCTGTCCCTTTCTCAGACCTGCCTCTTCCTTGCTCCTTCAATTCAATCAACTTGTCCCACTTAGCTTGAGCAGAGTCTGTCTGATGGAGAGGGATCTGCTGGCTCTCACGAGGGGGCAGCAGCTAAAATCCTAACACGTGCTGCACCATGTGGAGCTCTGAAACCACGCTATCTGCTTGAAATTGAACTGCGTATCGAAGTTCTGGTTTGGTTTTTTTTGAGAAGAAAGGGAGGGATCTTCAGAGGATGCTTTACCAGTGCAGCTTGTGGGAGCATCTCTCATAACATTTGCACTCAGGCTCCTTGACCAGCACCCAGACACTAGTAGAAGTCTCCCTACATGCAATTTGATCCAGCCTTACTGAGGATCTCACCAGCCCCTGAAGTGATTCTCCATATTGCTAAGCTTAGCTTCAGACTCCTGCCGTCCACAGCAGATCTGCAACATGTCTGCGTTTCCTCCAAATCGTGCTTGATACGCAACCTCAGGTGGTACAGTGGGAAAACATGAGCATACCTCACTTCTGTGGTGGCTGGTTTTAGAGCTTCATGTCTGATGTTGATTATTTGGTTTTGAGGTATAGATACATGTAGTAGAAGTTGCAAAACTGTTGTTGGAAAGAGAGACAGTTGCCTCTTTGCTAGAGGGGCAACCTGGATGACAAAACTTGTTCACAGAAATTGCTGTGTGTTAGTGTTTCTCAGTGTTCACTGTGGTTTTCTAAAAGATCAAACAGGAGGGAAATCAGCCTTTCTGCAGCTCTAGGTGCATGAGTTTGCACAGGAGGTATGCTAAAGTCTCAGTAAATGGCAGGTTTGAGCAAGAGATGAAAAGAAATTAACCAAAGAGATTGCTTGATCTTCTTTTTCTGTTCTGTGGTTGCTGTGTCTCTGGATATACCTTCCCCTCTCATTCTCAATGCGCACGCTTCTCTAACGAAAGGTGATCAGCCGCATTAGTCATATGCTTCCCAGCCCTCAAAGCAGCCATTCTGTAAGGGGCGTGTTTGGGCATTGCTGATGGTGACTCTTAAACAAGTGACCTTTATATCAAAGTGTGGCAAGACAAAGTTTCCCTGTGTTTAATACAGAATATCTGAGGATATTTTTCCTCTGTAGAGTTAAGTTTCATTTCAGGGAGATGACTTGGTCAAGTTGACTTTATGGGCATGAAACCCAGAAAGACTGTGGCGACACAGACGGAGCTCCCGCTCAGGCACGTGGCTGTCCAAGTATCCGGCTGCAGAGAGTGCCTGAGCCTGTCGGTTGTCCCAGAGACCGATGGGGACGCTACCTGCGTGCGGTGCGACCAGGTCAGCGACCTGCTCAGCCTGGTGGCAGAGCTGAAAGAGGAAGTGGAGAGGCTGAGGAGCATTAGGGAGTGTGAGAGGGAGATAGATTGGTGGAGCCACTCCCTGGCGGCCCTGAGGCAGGGGCAGCTGGTGGAAGCTCCACAAGCAGCAGGAGGTCCCCTGTCCTCTTGCTGCCGGGCAGTAGGAGAGGACCTAAGAGATGAGGGGAAATGGAAGCAGGTCCCTCCTCGGAGAGGTCGGCGAATTCCCTCCCGGCCTCCCTCACCGTCCCAGCTGCCCTTACACAACAGGTATGGGGCTCTGGAACATGAGGGACAGGAACATGAGGACCCTGATGAAGGTCCGTCCGAGAGGGTGCCTAGGGTGAGTCAACCAGCCCCACGCATCAAGACGTCCTTAGTTAAGAAAAAGAGGAGGGTGATTGTTGTAGGTGACTCCCTCCTAAGGGGTACAGAGGGCCCAATATGTCGACCAGACCCAACTCACAGGGAGGTCTGCTGCCTCCCTGGGGCTTGGGTGAGAGACATCACCAGAAAACTCCCTGATCTGGTTCGGCCCACTGATTACTACCCGCTGTTGGTCATGCAGGTTGGCAACGATGAGGTTGCGCTAAGAAGCCCGAAGGCAGTCAAAAAGGACTTGAGAGCACTGGGGCGACTGGTCAATGGAGCGGGAGCACAGGTAGTGTTTTCGTCAATCCCTTCAGTGACGGGGAAGAACGCTGAAAGGAACAGGAAAGCACACCTGATCAACACATGGCTCGGGCTGGTGCCATCGTCAGAATTTTGGGTTTTTTGACCACGGGGCGGTTTACACGGCACCAGGTCTCCTCGCAAATGATGGAGTGCAACTGACGCCGAGGGGAAAAAGGATTCTTGCTCATGAGCTGGCAGGCCTCATTGAGAGGGCTTTAAACTAGAATTGGAGGGGGGAGGGGCTAAAACCGGGCTCACTAGAGTTGAACCTAGGGGTAGGTTCAACGTGCCAGAGTTGAAATCTATAGCCCGGCTCAGGTGCATCTACACCAATGCACGCAGCATGGGCACCAAACAGGAGGAGCTGGAAGCCATTGTGCAGCGCGACAGCTATGACGTAGTTGCCATCACAGAAACATGGTGGGATGCTTCTCATGACTGGAGTGCTGCAATGGATGGCTATAAGCTCTTCTGAAGGGATAGAATGGGAAGGAGAGGTGGTGGGGTGGCTCTGTATGTTAGGGAGTGTTTTGATTGCATAGAAATCGAAGATTGTGAAGACCAAGTAGAGTGCTTGTGGGTAAGGATGAGAGGGAAGGCCAATGAGGCAGACATCCTGCTGGGAGTCTGTTACAGGCCACCCAACCAGGATGAAGAGACGGATGAGACATTCTATAAGCGACTGGCGGAGGTCTCGCATTCGCTGGCCCTTGTTCTTGTGGGGGACTTCAACCTACCGGACATCTGCTGGAAGTATAACACGGCAGAGAGGAAACAGTCTAGGAGGTTCCTGGAGTGTGTGGAGGATAACTTCCTGATGCAGCTGGTGAGTGAGCCCACCAGGGGAGGTGCCTTGCTGGACCTGCTGTTTACAAACAGAGAAGGACTGGTGAGAGATGTGGTGGTCGGAGGCCGTCTTGGGCTTAGCGACCACGACATGATAGAATTCTCGGTTGTGAGGGAAGTAAGGAGAGGGGTCAGCAAAACTGCTATCATGGACTTCCGGAGGGCAGACTTTGGCCTGTTCAGGTCACTGGTTGAGAGAGTCCCTTGGGAGACAGTCCCGAAGGACAAAGGGGTCCAGGAAGGCTGGACAGCCTTCAAGAAGGAAATCTTAAAGGCGCAGGAGCAGGCGGTCCCCATGTGCCGTAAGAAGAGCTGGCGGGGAAGGCGACCGGCCTGGCTGAACAGGGAGATTTTGCTGGGACTCAGGGAAAAGAGGAGAGTTTATCACCTCTGGAAGAAGGGGAAGGCAACTCATGAAGAGTACAAAGATCTCGTTAGGTCAAGCAGGGACAAAATTAGAAAGGCAAAAGCCCAGCTAGAGCTCAGTCTGGCCACAGTCGTAAAGGATAATAAAAAATGTTTTTACAAATATATTAACAACAAAAAGAGAGGCAAGGAGAATCTCCATCCCCTACTGGATATGGCGGGGAACATTGTCTCCAAGGACGAGGACAAGGCTGAGGTACTTAATGCCTTCTTCGCCTCAGTCTTTAATAGCCACTCCAGGTATCCACAGGGTATTCAGCCCCCGAGCTGGAAGACGGGGATGGAGAGCACAATGTACTCCTCGTAATCCAGGAGGAAGCAGTCAAGGACATGCTAAGCCACCTGGACACCCACAAGTCTATGGGGCCTGATGGGATCCACCCAAGAGTACTGAGAGAGCTGGCGGAGGAGCTTGCCAAGCCACTCTCCATCGTTTATCAGCAGTCCTGGTTAACAGGGGAGGTCCCAGAAGACTGGAGGCTTGCCAATGTGACGCCCGTCTACAAGAAAGGCCGGAAGGAGGATCCTGGGAACTACAGGCCTGTCAGCCTGACCTCTGTTCCAGGGAAGATTATGGAGCGGTTGGTTTTGAGAGTGCTCACAGGGCATCTGCAGAACAGCCAAAGGATCAGGCCCAGCCAGCATGGGTTCATGAAAGGCAGGTCCTGCTTGACCAACCTGATCTCCTTCTATGACCAGGTGACCCGCCTAGTGGATGAGGGAAAGGCTGTGGACGTTGTCTACCTGGACTTTAGTAAAGCCTTTGACAGCGTCTCTCACAGCATTCTCCTGGAGAAACTGGCGGCTCGTGGCTTAGACGGGTTTACTCTTCGCTGGGTGAGGAACTGGCTGGATGGCCGAGCCCAGAGAGTTGTGGTGAATGGCGTTAAATCCGGCTGGTGGCCGGTCACGAGTGGTGTTCCCCAGGGCTCGGTTCTGGGACCAGTCTTGTTCAATATCTTTATAGATGATCTGGATGAGGGAATTGAGTGCTCCCTCAGTAAGTTTGCAGATGACACCAAGCTGGGTGGGAGTGTTGATCTGCTGGAGGGTAGGAGGGGTCTGCAGAGGGATCTGGACAGGCTGGATCGATGGGCAGAGGCCAACTGTATGAGGTTTAATAAGGCCAAGTGCAGGGTCCTGCACTTCGGCCATAACAACCCCATGTAACGCTACAGGCTTGGGGAGGAGTGGCTGGAGAGCAGCCCGGCGGAAAGGGACCTGGGGGTGCTGGTTGACAGCCGGCTGAATATGAGCCGGCAGTGTGCCCAGGTGGCCAAGAAGGCCAACAGCGTCCTGGCCTGTATCAGGAATAGTGTGGCCAGCAGGAGTAGGGAAGTGATTGTGCCCCTGTACTCGGCACTGGTGAGGCCGCACCTTGAATACTGTGTTCAGTTTTGGGCCCCTCACTACAAGAAGGATGTTGAGGTGCTGGAGCGTGTCCAGAGAAGGGCAACGAAGCTGGTGAGGGGTCTGGAGCACATGTCATATGAGGAGCGGCTGAGGGAACTGGGGTTGTTTAGTCTGGAGAAGAGGAGGCTGAGGGGAGACCTTATCGCTCTCTACAACTACCTGAAAGGGGGTTGTGGCGATGAGGGTGTTGGTCTCTTCTCCCAAGTAACTAGTGATAGGACGAGAGGAAATGGCCTCAAGTTGCGCCAGGGGAGGTTTAGATTGGATATTAGGAAAAATTTCTTCACTGAGAGGGTGGTCAGGCATTGGAACAGGCTGCCCAGGGAGGTGGTGGAGTCGCCATCCCTGGAAGTGTTCAAAAAACGTGTGGATGTGGCGCTTCAGGACATGGTTTAGGGGACATGGTGGTTCTGGATTAATGGTTGGACTTGATGATCTTAAAGGTCCTTTCCAACCTAGTGATTCTGTGATTCATTGTCATTGTGGAAAATCAGCTCACTCAGTTGTTTCCTGGACTTATACAGGTTCTTGCAAGCTGTTTGGGGGATGCTAAATATATTGCAGCCAAGGAAAGCTGACAAGGATTGTAGCTGCCAAATTTCTAATAGCAACTTTGTAATTTCATTGCTTTTTCATCAACAAAGAGAAGAAAAATACTGTTAACTTGGCAAAATCTGTTTTTCTGTGTTTCTCAGGATCTGGAAACAATCCTTATTAAAGTAACTGAATATAAGTCAGCAGAAATATAACATGCTTTCGACAAAAATTAAAGCTATGTAACTCTACCAGTATCTAAAATTGGTGCATGACTTTCCTTGTTGAAATACATCACCCTTCTCCAAATGAATTAGACAGACTGAGACTCAAGACTTGAGGATTAGCAGCGGCTTAATTAAAACATCATCGATGCTGTCCCTGCAGAATCAAAATCTTGACACTCTGGTTACTGAACTATATTTGAGCCTTAATTTTACATGACTGATGTGTACTTTAAAGGGATCATTGCTTGGAAACTTAAGCATGGCTTTCTTATGAGAATTGTTGTCTCACGTGTGTTTGCAGATCAAAATAATTCTGACCGTTTTATTAGTGTTATCATCCCATTTCGAAGTTACTACAATGCATTTAGAGTTTTGGCAACTTAATAATGCTTACTGTCTTGGCTTTCAAAATGCCATATTAATAGTTGAACAAAGTCTTTCAGATTTGCAGCATTCATCCTCCCCAGAGGTTCCTGTTTCCCAGAAGCCTGAAGACTAGTATCAGTTTGTCTCTAGCCCATCAAATAAGCCTGAGAAATGCATACCAGTCTCAAATGCTAAGCTTCAAGAAGAGGTGGTCTTTTTCAATTTTGTAAAGGGAACATTTAAGTCAATAAAAATTTAAAATTAAAAATACCAAGAGAGTCCAACAAGCTCAGGCATTTGGTAGCAAAGAAAAGAGAGCTCGGGTGTTCAGGGTTTTGATCAGGTTTCCAAACTGGGGACAAGAAGTTCTCATCATATTACGGTTGTTTGGCCTGTCTTGTTTGTTGTATATTCGTGTTATATACATGTATAACATGTATATTTGTGCTATATACACAAATATACAACACAGCAGTTGGGGTTCAGTGCAGCTCTGAGCTGGCACTCTGTGGTAGAGTTTGGCTGCCTATAGCTAAACCAGGGCTTTGCATAACATGTACATGCGGTGCAAGGGGAGCGTTAAGAAAGACTGCTGTAAGATTTTGGTAAGCTAAAAGCATGAAAAAGAGTATGCCTTAAATGATAGAAAATATTTGATTTTCAGTGAATTGCAAATAGGCTTAAGTTTGCATATTTTAAGGCTTAAGGAGAACTTTTCTCAGTTCTTGATTTTCTTCCTGAATTGAGACTGCCCTATGCATGCTTTTATAGCAGGTGGTGAGGGCCTGCCTTTTCAATGAGCTTTAAAATCAATTTTGTTATTTAACCAACTCAGCTTCCCTGAAATTGTAGGAACCCAATCCTGACACTGCTTTTGACCTTTCCATGTTCATCTGGCACATTAAACAGTTTGTGGCCAGCCCTTTGCCACTAAATGCGTGACATTTGTTAGAGGTTTTGCCGTGGTGAGTCGTAGTGGAGAGAAGATATATTTTGTGGGATTTTGCAGGCAAAATGCCTTATTTTGTGGTTGCTTGCAATTTCAGGAGACTGGATTTGACGTAGATGGTGGCCTTCAGCATAATGTTCCTCAGATGATTATGTGGAGATGTGACTATCTTGACTTTGGGATCACAAGTGTTATTTTCTTTAGATAATGTCTCTAATTTCTTGGGTATATTCTGTGTCTGCAGTCTGAAATCACTTATTCAAAATAAATCAAACACATTTGAAGTAGCTTCTCTCTTTGAGGCTTGTAGTTAGGGCTATTTTTATGATCTGTGTCAATGTATTGATTATAACAAAAGGCTTTAAGAAAATACTGGCCGTGCCATATCCTAGGAGTGAATTGCTGAAACTTGAAAGTCAAGTTAAGAGTGCCTTATAAAACTGCTCTCGGTTTGTCGTTCACCCAAACTTGAGCAAATTAGCTGTAGGGCCACTCAAGTCAGTGCTTTAGAGGAATGTAAAAAATAGGAGTATGTGGTCTGATATTTCAGGAGATGACAATTTAAGTGGTTCAGCTAATTCGCGTAGTCTGATGCAGATCTCTGAATGTCACTTCAGGATTCTTCCATGTTTTGGATATAACACTTCCCAGTTGCTTGCAATTTAAGGACTCCTAGATACAGGCTACTTAGCCAAAATGACTTTTAGAAATTTCAAAAGGGCAAATCTTCTGTGTTAGCTCTAAATGTCAACATTGAATCTACTTGATTTTCTGCAATAAAAGCATGTGTGAACGTAAATGAAATGTGCATCAGAGCAGGCTTCCCAGTTTGACCAGATTAAAGACTGCAAGAAAGTTCAAACAGTTCTTGGTCAGTAAGAATTTTCTCCCCTTGTAGTCTGAGTAAGGGTTTCCCTCTGGGGAGGCATGCTGCCACTTTGATGGCTGCACGTTTAAATTATTTACCAAGTATTGGTCTTACTTTTTTTTTTTGTGTGGCATCAACCTGAAGCCACCCAAACAATGGATCAGCGACAGTACTCAAGACCAGCTACATAAAGTAACATCTTAGCTGGCTATTTTAGTCCCAGAAGCCTGCTAACCGCAAGTGAAAGGGCACAAACCATGCCTATGTTCATGTCCTGGCTATGCATGCGAGCGAAAAATTTCCTCATGGCTTTTACACTACTGTGCCCTAAACTGCTAAGTCAGAGCTCTTATTTTCCCCTTGAGCTGGCAGCACAGGCTAGCTCCCTTTAATCCACACTTTAAGCACACATTTTGAAGTGTGTTGTTTTTGGAAAGATGTTTAGCAACTTCCCTTTTGAATCCAGACATAGAGGTTTCTTTCCAGAATTGATGGCCTGTACTCGAGTGAACCGCTCTGTCTCTGAGCTTTGTGAAAGACTAAGTCTGTGAGTTCAGGGATCACCTTTCTAAATGGGGCCTCATAAAAGGCAAGGTGAAAGGAAGGGCAGCTTGAAGTGGAAAAAAATAGATGAACCTCAAGAGTTTGGTTTGGCAAGAAACAGTGCAAGTTTGTTGTGCTTTAAAAACTTTTTCCTGCACTCTCCCCTATTTTAATTATACCTTATTTTTATTACTTTCATCATGTATTAATGTATAAAGCATATGGATATGGCAATGTACAAGTGTGACTTAGTTCCTCGAGCCTTCATTTCTCTTATGTAACCAGAGGTATCAGAGGACTGATGTCCTTGTGGCTTTCCTCAGCTCAGCCTGCTAGGCTTCTGGCGGTACCCAGCATGGATTGCTCCATATTTGCCATACAGGGCACAGGATTAAGAGAGCAAAACCACAACTTTACTCTCCTGAATACTTACAGTCAAGGCAATTATCCACCCAACACTCAGATATCTCCCTAATGTGTTATGCCATGTGCAGAAGGGATGCCCTTCTCATGGGCTGGGGGTGGCAGCTGCGTAGAGCGTGTACCATGCGGTGGCCTTCATGGTCTATTGTGGGGACCAACACAGTGGTTTTGTGTCTCATCTAGGTAAGAAGGTTGAGTTGTGCTGTGAGGACTTACCTTGGCCTTTGCTTATAGTCCTTCCAGGGCTACTGCGTTTGCTATGTGCTGGCGGTCGTCCTTTTTCACTCGTGACCCATATAATTATGATTGCAGCAGGATTTGCTGCTGTATCTCATTACTGTTTCCTGTGCAAACATTTCTCGGGCAATTTATTTCATTTTACTTGTCTGGAAAAAATGACTTGATTTCTCCAGTATTTCAGTAGACTGAGTTGTTAGCATTCTTTGAAGGCCTGCCTTATTGGGGTCAGCAATTGCTAGAAACAAGTTTTATACTGTCTTAGGAAAGAAACATTTTGGATATTTCGTATAAAGGCTTCCTATATTTGCAGTTTAAAAAAAAAATCTCTTTATGTAGGCAAGGCAAATGCTAAGACATTTTGCTTGCAGTCTGCTGATGGTTTTTGCAAACGTTAAAAGTATCGCTGTTTCCACTTGATTGATCAAGTGAGTTGCAATGAAATTTAATTTTGCTATGTCATTTAAAATAGTTCAGTAGAGTCAGAATACCTATTATGATGCAGCCCCATTGTGCATATTTTTGTGCTTTTGGATAAGTGCATAATCTCAGAGACTTCTTTAGTACTGAGAAGCTGGTGCTAAACTGTAGACAGTACTTGGAAGGGTGTATCTACCATATTCATGGTATGCACCATTTATTTCCTTTCTAACCAGTCATTTTTCAAGGCATAAATACCTTACCTCCGTTCAGTGCAGGCACATGAAATCAGAACACCCCCTTCAACCTTCCAAATTCATTAAAATAAAGACAATTTTAATTTGTATCCAAATGTTTGAAGACAAACTCAGACACAAAAAGTATGTGGGAGAAGACTTGTACATGTATAGTTAACTGTGTCATTAATAAGCCAGGGACATATAGTTAGAATAATTTTTGATTCCAGAAGGGACACATTTGGGTTCAAATTAAATGTTTTTTCTCCAAGTCTCACTCATTTCTTGGGATAACGCCAAGCGTCTGAATTTAAAATTCAGTGTTATCCTTGCATTGCAGTTGTCAGACTTGCTTTTTTCAATATGTAGGTGAATGAGGAAAACACCAAAATATAGTGTTACTCCTTTCAGCATGAGTAGTTAGACAAAATTCAGGGTTTTGTGAGTTATCACAGCCACAAGAACAAATTGCCGATGGAGTCGGATGTATTTTATTGTAATTCAGCTTATTTTCAAGTGTGTTCCAAATTCTACTTTCTGGGTGCGTTTTTACCTCTGTTAATTGCAGGAACTCATTAAAATTTTTCTGCATAACTAAAGATAGGCATTCTAGAAGAGCAATATTGTAATATCCAATCCGTGGCAATCAGGTTAATTTTAAAATTTCTTAGTTTGTTCTACAAGTTGAAAAACATGCTGTCTTGATTTTGGCGTGAGGGGAGGAGTGTAGTGATACTGTGTTCATGCCAGCCATAATAGTTAATCACTGCAAATTAATGAGAGCTGCACAAAGGAGGGAGAATTAGGGACTATGTTCCTCCAGGCATGTTGCAATCACACTGCTTCTTCCACGAAGGCCAGCTGTTGAACCACACCGTACATTAGATGAGGTATCGACCATCTATTGAGGTTAGCAAATCTGAGGAAGTTGCCCTGAGTCTAAATATGAAGCAGCAAAAAGAGAATATGTTTGCACTGAATTTTGAGGCTTAGCTACATGTTTTCCTTGAAGTCAAAATCAAAAAACAACCCTAAGGTTGTCTTCATTTAGGAATGAAAGCTTTATGTTGAGACAAAGTGATCAATCTAGCTATTCCAGCAAAATAAGTGTCTCGCTCCAATCTGTCTCATGAGTAACAGCCACTCCTTTTCCCCTGAACCAGCCAAATTTTCATTCCTAGTAAGAAGACACTATTGAACTCTTCAGAGAAGCCTGCATAAAAGGGCTGTTAAGTGTCAGCTAACAGTGATGTTTGCTTGTTGCTTCCCTCTTCCTTCTCTCTCTATCTCCAACTGGAGGTCCTGGCCAGCTGGGTTTGTAATCAACACAATTCTCCACATTTCCAGCTTCTTCCAGTGGTCTATCAGTCTCTTATTGCTGTACAGTGACCACAAAGTTCTCACAACTTCCTTGGTCTGGGCTCCATAGTGGGAGAGCTTACAGGACTGGAGCAAAGGCCGCTGGAAACGGTGCAACTCAATGCAGTTATTGCTGGGCTGTCTGGAGTGGGTTGTGCTGAAGCACTGGGGATCTCTTTATACTCTTGCCTGTTTTGCTGCAGATCTGCTGTCAACAATTAAGCTTTCTATAGGGAGCCACAACCCTGCCTATATTGATTTTTCTGAACAGTTGCTCTGTTTTAGTGCCCTTGAAGGGACTGTATGTCTTTTTAATTAAAAATAAAGTAAATATCAAATGAGTGATGAGGGATACAGTGGGCAGAAAACCATGACTTTTTGTTCTGGAGGTGTATTCAGAGAAACAGCGTACGAGGAACTCCAGGACATGAAAGTGTTTTACCCTTACTGGTTATCTCATATGATGACCTCATGGGAAACATACTGGTATGGCTTGGAAATACAACTGATCGTTTACTTTAGAGTGGAAAATTCAAGAAGTTAAATTCACATGACAGTTTTTTTTAAATGTCTCAAGACAGTCTTCACTGATACTGTGGTTTCATCTCTGAAATTTCTGCACTTCCAACGCTGTGCATTTGGCTGAATGTTTGCTGGCTGTGATCTTCCGTCTCACCAGTACAATGTGTGTAGTCCCAGTGAGGGGCTTATGTGTTTAAGGCACTGGGATGGAGGGTGCAGTTCTAGCATGAGGTATGTTCTTAGGAAAGCTTTGTGGAAGTCTTTAGTAGACTAATACATTAAATTTCTGTTAGTATCATCGTTGTTAGTTTTTAATCCTTTTTTAATACTACTTAAAAGTAGGTTTATGTACTATACTGCAAGAAAACCGGAGTTTAGATTTACGGCACATTAGGAAGCTGTTCTAAGTTAGAAGTATGTGCACAGACAGATATCTCAGGATGTCTAATACACAATTAATTCACAACTGTCTTCTAGACAATTCAGTTGCATAGCGGTAAGGTCAGTTGAAGCAACTGAAGCAAGCTTGTAGCACCACTAAAATGCCAGTTCATGAGTTGATAGTAAATTTTTTGCGCAGGTGTGTCAAGCTTCTATTAGCACAAAAAAGCCCAACAACCCACCATCACAAAAATCCTTGGTGGCATTTGTTCAGGAATTTGGAGGCATGAAGGAGGTTAGGAAGAAGAGGGGTTGCTCTGACTTGTTCTCCATGCCTTGTGTTTGATTCATCATAGGCACCAGTGAAATAATTGAATGAAAAGGAAAATAAACCCAACAAATCATCACTAAACCTCAGTGTGCTCAGGAAAGAGTATCATTACCTGTGTTTTTCAGACAAGATTATTGAAGGATGTAGAAACACACTAACTTTCTGGGGATTACCCAGGTGGCCAGGGCAGAGCTTGGAGCAAAGGCCTGCTCTGCAGAGGTCCACTCTTACATGCTGCTGATTGGACCACCATGCCAAAGAAAAGGGAAAAGTGGAATTGCACTTTTAGTGTTTCCATAGTAAGCATTGATTAGAATTTCTCTCATAATTTTATTGCAATAAATCTTATTTGACAGATTTGTTGTATTGTAGTGGGAGATGGATGGGAAAGAGGACACAAACAATTGATTGCTTCATCTAACTAAGCAAGAGCAGGAGACATGAATTTACGGGAAGAATAGTAAAGCTGTTTGTACTAACTAAGTTTCTTAGAAAATAATCCCAGAATTTTTATGTGGAAGAACACCACTGGCCATTTGCTTTAGAAGAAATGAGAAAAGTTCCAGGGCAAGCCATGAGGTTTGCCACACCACAACATGCTGGTCTGGGCACTCAGAGTAGTGGGCTGCAGTTAACTCAGCTGTTCTCTGGACTGGAGATAAATTGCAGAGACAAAGGAAATCTTTAATTTCTGTGGTTTAAATAGTTATTTAAAGAACCATTCATAAAGTGGATCAATAAAGTAATCTCTTTCAGGTAAATAGGTAGAGGTGGGCAAAAAGGTCCAGGTAAGTACACATCTCTTTCTCCATGCCCTTAAAGTCTCGGTGGGCCCAGACAGACTGAGCATGCTTTATGCTTACTGAGGCCGGGGAGGGTTCCCTCTTTGCTGCTCCTTGTCTTGAGACAGTTTCCTTTGAGGCTGATTGACCAGAGCAACAGTGCGTTGATGCACACATAAGCCTATTTTACAAAAAGTAGAAAACAGAAATCCCAGATTACAGAGAAAAGAGGCATTTTTTGCACTTCCTTCTGTTACTGCCCCCCAAAATTTTGTAGGATAGGAAGTTTTATAGTGGTCTATTAATAAAAATTGCCTTTTTAATTCTGGTTCTAAATCTAATTACTGAATTGAGAGCAGTGTTGTTGTTTGTGCTGCCTGCAGTCTCCTATTTCTCCATAAACTTATGGTCCAGTGGAAACCAACACAGAGCTGAAGTTAATATTATAATTTATTTTTTTTCCTTGTAAACTGTGCTGCTGGGCTGTCCACAGCCACATGCAAGCATCTTCTAAGAGGAACACCAAATTATGGATAAAACCCATCCCTTACCACTGGGAACACCACATGACAGATTTTTTTTTTTTTTTCTCTGATTGTTAATACTTTTATGTCTGCTGTGTCTTGTGGTATTTAATGCTATTGTGTACTTTTGCCTTATGAATGCCGGCTTGTCGATGAAGGCCATGCTTCATTATTGCACATGTTTTTTTTGGCAAGACTCTTGGCAGCAATCTGATTGGGAGCTGGCCTTGCTAAAACTCAGTTTATGACAGAATATTCTCTTTGAAGCGTAGCTACTGTAGCATTTGGTATTCAGTGGCTCTGGGCACAGTACATCTAAAGGAGTTCATCCAATATTGATGGTCTTCTAGTAAAATCAGAAGAAAAAAAAATCCTATTTCTTAAAGCTTGTATTTTTAATTTCTGTTCTTGTTCTCTGATCTTGGTCTGAAAGGTCACGAGTCTGAAGCCTTAGCAGGGTAAGATGCATCATTAAACATCTATGCTCTGTCTTTTGTAAATGCAAGTTAATTTTTCTGACTCGCAGCCTTATGGAGAAAAGAATGAGCCTGTTTTTGAGAGCATTGCTGTATATTGTAAATTGATATAATACTATGGTGTCTGAAAGTTTCTTCAGGGCTGTTTTAGATCAGTCTTGTATTAGAGAACATTGGCACCAGAAATCATGACTCTGCTGCTCTGTTTGAATGTGGTTTAAAAGGGATAGTCCAGCCTTTCTTTTGGCCACAGAGAAAATGGATACTGTTTCCTGATCTGACTGAGAATTAATCTTTTTGGCTTATTGCTGTTGTCTTTTGCACCACTGCTTTGCTATTCCCGCACAGTTGGAAGTGCTAAGGGAAGGAAGGACCACAGGGAGCTGGAAGGAACAAGGAAAGGGACTGATGCTTTTGGTAGCCGTGCTGTCCAGATCAGCTCAGGCTGCTTGACGTTTCTACCCTTTGGCTCTGTTCACATGTTCACAGAGAATGAAACTGGTGCTTCTTCAGGAGTTACCGATCTCCAGGTCAGACCCCGTAACTGGCTGTGTGGGGCAGTGCCAGACTCTTGCAAAAGAAACATTGTGTAAGCTGAGCTGATTTTGATTTTCTAAGAGGCTATAACTTCTTGAGGTGCAGTACCTTGCTGAACATACTTCATACTTCAACCTCTATGAGCAAAAGCAGTTCATAGAGGTGTTGGCAGTGTTACCAGTATTTGCTGATGCTAAACAGCTGCCTGGGTACTGGAGCCTTAACCAGCGTTGCTGTCTGGTGTGAAGGTCTTGGACATGTGATCCTGGCCTGCGGAGGTACCCTGACACAACTAACTTCAAAGATGCATTAGCGAGCTTCTTCGTAATCTTTTTCATATGAAATGGCACTAGCTATGCTGTGTGTTTGTGTGTGTCTACATGTTCATCTTTAAACCTATTAGATGGGATTTTGCATGGTGTGTATGAGTAGACTTTACACTTCTTTCCATGTAAAAACTCATTCATCTTGGATATCTGTGATAACATTTATAATGAAAAACCACTGAAGCCATTCTTTGGCATTAGAGGTTTGTTCAGTGTACATGGCTGAGGCTAACAACAAGGTTGTAATGTTGCAATGCCAATGCCAGAAAATAAGGCTTTTTAAAAATTTACTTAAAATTCTCATGCCATGGAGAGAATGAGTAAATGTGATTTCGTTCCTGATATTCTTTATTAGTTTTTCATACACAGTATGGTGTAGAAGCATTTGTATTTCAATTTATTTTATAGAAAAAGTCTTCTTTCATAATCTCTCAGTCAGCTCATTATGAATAGCAACCTCTGATCGCAGAAGGCTATTAATTCTTAATTATCTGCTGGTAATTTACTTGTGTGTGAACTTAGCAATCCGTAAGGTGGTGATTTATTTTTGAGAGAAGTATGTAATGAAAAGTTTTAGGATTTGCTTTCCCTCACCCCCCATTTTGGCTTGCAGTGGAATTAGCTGATTGATTAGATTACAGGATTTATCCAAACCACACTCTGTGTGTGAGAGATTGTAGTTAAGTACATTAAGAAAATCTGAAGCAAGACACAGATAAATGAAATGGTGTTTTTGATGGCAGTCTCTGAATTAGGCTAGTGGCTGAGAAATTGGAAGTTAATTTAAAAAACACTAGAGGATTGGTCTAATTCAGGGATTTTTCTTCTTCTAATCTCTCTTGATTTATGGATGCCTAAAAGTTTTTGAGTGGGAATATAAATCCTGCATAGCAAAGGAGCTCAGTAGCAGCAAACTGGTTTTCTTCCATATAGTGGGGCTACATGGCGTACGGACTGAAAACATTGATTTAATGCTGCGTTTCCACACAACAGGGAGGGATGGAAAGCAAGACCTGAACTTCTTACTGACGATTCGGCTTCACTGTTGTGTGAAGCCATATCCTGCCATCTTTGCTGACGCTGAATGCAAGCAGGGAAAAACGAACATGTTTTGCAAATAGTTTTCCAGAAGCGTGGGATTTCTCTAAAGCACTCACTTCTGTCCCTGTGCTCCTTTTGTTGGGCATAACATTAGTTTCACTCTTAAAAAAGCACCATAGCTTGCTTTCTCCTATGCCAAGAGCTAAAGATCTAATGGTGGGTGTCATCTGGCTGACCGTGGTTCAGCTGAGCTGTGGTAGCTCTAGGGGTATGGAGCTGTTGGTAATTTAATTTACTGTCATTTGCAGTGTTTGAGGTGGGAAGTTCAACCCAGTTACTTCTGATAACAGTTGTCTTTTTGCACCTTGTTCCGTGACTTAAAGGCATAACATCACAATTTATGCTTGAGGTACTGGAATTGGGACTTACTGGTTTTCCTAGTGGTTTCACATGCACCAAATCAGGCCTCTTTGAGCAGTTCAGTGTAAAAGTTAATTAGTCGTTAAAAGAGTTGGTTTCTCTTCTAGCTCGAATTATCTTCAGTGGGCTGTCTGGAAACCGACTGCTGTAATGTGATTTATGCAGAGTAAGCCTGCTCTGTGTGGCTGCTGCTCTTGACAGCACAGAGCCAAGAGCAGGGGCTGCTTTTTCCTGCCGAATGCCCTGTCCTCCCGCGCTAGTTTGCTACTTTCAGCTCTGCTTGAAGGAGTGACAGAGTCCATAGCACATTTGTCACGTCAAAGATTTTGTTAGTAATTGGCCTCAAGTCTGACAAGATAAATAACTCAGAGGAGGAAGATGATGTCATTAAAGAAATATCATTCACACTCTTCTGCTGTGCTGGACACAGCGGTCCCTAACCAGAGCACAGAGCATAGCACATACTCACTGATTGCTGAAAACAGCAAAAGATGCTGTTCATGCCCCACGTAGGGAATACCTAGGGGTCTGCTCCCTGTGGGCTGCAGCTCTACCTAATTAGTGTGGTTTGTACATGATGGGGAATGGAAGGCACCTTCCCGGAGACTGCTGTCCTTCATGCCACAGCTGGCAGGGGTGTGCCCTGGCCACGCTTGTGCAGGTCATCATTATGCGTTGCCAGGACCTTCTGTAATGCCTGTGGGCAGCAAGGCACAAATGGTTTCTCCAAAGATACCTGGAGCCAGAAAGAGGCAGAAACTGAGACCTGAAAAGCATAAGAAAGGCAGATCAAGAATATCTTTTAAGCAATGTCCTTTTAAGTGGGTTCTCTTATGTTTTAACATGGTTTTTAGGTGTTTGTGATAGTGGAGCAATAGAGATGTCCTGAGCCTGAGACAGTTCTGCTGGTCTATACCTCTTTATGGGTGCTTGGTTCTGCCTTGCACTAAAGCTGGGGAAAGCACCAGCATGAGACTGGCAAGGGAGGGTAGTACTCGCAGAGGTTTATTAGACCATTGACTGTGGTTCACTTTCTTTCCCACCGGTTCTTCCAGAAATATTAGCCAGCCCCACTGGTAGCAGCTGCGGGCCCCTTAGAGAAGAGTTTCCAGGTGTCTGACCAGAAAGACAGAGCGGAGATACAGAAATTATGTTTTTAAATAAGCTGTATGCATTCTTTATCAGATTTTGGACTTTGTCTAATTGTGTTTAGCATGTAAACAAGCTGATGTAGTCTGGGCAATTTGTGACCTCTCTTCTTGCACCTAGCCGTGGTGGCAGGACACACAGCAGTGGTCTCACACCACAGGCTGTGTCGACTCTTGGCTTCATTGTCAGTGGCTGTGGGTGAGGAACAATATGAGACGGCAGCTAGGAGCAGGGTCCAGAGGTGCAGGCACAGCGCTGAGCCCAGCCCGGTGGGAGCTGTGTGCTGGAAGTGTGGCTGGCTTGTTTCTCCCTCCTTGGAGAGGCTGTTCATCAAGATAAATAATGGTATGCTAGTTTGGGAGAGGGCACTTAATCAGCCATTTCTCCTTAGTTACAGATGTCTTTTCTTCAAAGCCATGTACTCAGCAAAGCACACAGCCAGCATAGCTGTAATAGCCACAGAACAGCCATTCCAATTGATCACAAGGCTCCCAAACAAAGAGTCATTTGTTTCTGGAGTCTGAGGAGGGTATTCAGTGAAAACCTGATTGCAGTACATTAAAAATTGCAGTTTATCTTTCAAGCATGCCTAGGATTGCACAACATTAGTTCTGCGTGTGATCTGCAAGTGTAGAACAGTAGCAATTCTGTCTCTCCCATCATTTTCTGGAGGTTGGTAACAGCAAATAGAATATCTTATTTTGACAAAGGAAAGAATTTGACTGTGTATCAGCCTGGAGAACACTTAATAAAATCATTGAAAAGATCTGGGACTTTTTTCTTCTCTCAGGACTATGTGAAATGTAATTTGACGATTGCTATGCATCTTATAAAGAACATACAATGAAAAAGAGCTGGGCAGATTTTGAAGGAGTTTAATTGTCATTTGATGGTTTATAGAGAATTTCTGCAAAGTTCTTAAAATGTTGGTAATCCTTTAAAAAATATTTAGAAATGGTCAGGTAGGAACCATAGTCCTTAAAGAAGAGAATTTCAGTGGGAGCTCCTGGCATGGTAATCCTGATTTTAAGTCAAATATTGCCCTCTGTACGTCCAGCATTCTTTGGCTGTGTATTTTCCAAGGTAGCTAACTCAAAACAAAACCCTAGGGATGATGCTGGGCTCTGCTGTTTACAAGTGAATTGAGAGGTTTTTAAGGATGAGAAAGAAGCCTAAAATTTAGCCTAAACTAATTTGTATATGTTGGCCTTTGAGTTAACAAATTCAAGTTGGGAAAAGATCAAATTCATAGCAAAGACATAATCTCATATGAGTTTGAAAAATTCCAGTGCAACATCTTAACCTGCAGTTTAAGGTCTGAAAAGTACAGAAAATATTCTGCTTTTTATAGGCAAATTCATTTCTACTCCAGTTTCAAACTCAGGGTGATTTACAGTCTGGTTTTGAAGGTGCTTAGCATAGGCCTAAGCAAAGTCTGTAAGCTGGCAATGAGCACTTTTGAGACCTACAGCTCTGCAAAGCAATAAAGGAGGGAGGTATACAGTATATTTTTTTTTCTGAGAAACAGAAATAAATGGTGGAATGAAATATATCTGTTGATTAATATTTCACTTTGAAATGGATTAGGAAGAAACTGTGAATTATGTATTTTGATTCAATCCACTGCTGCTTAAAATATAACCTCGGTAGAGTTTGCAGTTTGCACTGTGCATTTTAATTTTGTCTTTTTAGTTTTCCGGAACCCAAACTTAATTGTATCCATGTAAACATGAAATGTATGTCTCTTATTTTTGTATGCACCCTTAAATGTTTAACCATCTTCATAGCTTATTTATATATTTGATTTCACTTGAGTTTCTCAGGCTGCTTTAAACTTCCAGTGAGGTGCCACACTCCTCTTCAACCCCACAGCCTTATGAGTGCAAGCATACACTTCAACCATCAGCCGCATTCCTTACCTTGGAGTTTGTGGATGAAGTTTTTTGTTGAAAGCATCTGTAGGACATGGAGGAACAGAACTCTCAAGCAACTATACCTTCATTTTAGGCAGGAGTGAGTGGGGAATTGACTGTTAGTAGTAGAGGAGGCACCACAGTCCGTCCTGGCTGGGCTTCACTGCCCAACAGGTCCAGAGCACGACTATGCCAAACACGCAGGAGTGGATCTGGCTCTGAAAGCTCACCAGTTCAGACAGGCTGAATCTGGAGGAAATAGCAGTATCTCCTTTTTACTGAAGCTGAAAGAGATTAACTGTGTATGAGAAGTCTGAAGCAGAACTGGCTATAAAATCTAGATATCCTGATTCATTTATCTAGTTCCTCTAACAAAAATTATCCTATGATAAGGCAAAACAGTAGAGTTGTTTGTCCCACTGGCAACAAGACAGCATCTTTCCTTTGGAAGAACTGTGTGTTATCCTCAGTGATCAATAAAAAAACTACAAAACTTTTCTGGTTTAAAATATACTTAAATGAACTGCTAAAGTTCCTTGGCTTAGAAAGTTACTGCCAGAGACTTTATGTTCAATCACTGTCAGCAGAAAATGGATGGAAGTTGTAATGTGCAATTCGGTGGCAGGTGTGATCACCAGTGGCTAGATCTCCTTTTGTGGAAGCATTTAAATCTTGCATATCAATTCATTTTACATTAGTATCACTTGCTTTCCCAAATTCCTGTGGTGTGCAGGTGCGAAATCAGCCATTGTTTTGTCTATTGTATTCAAATGTTTAATGATACTTTATCTAACATATAATTGATTTAATAATATATGCACTTTAAGTGGGCAAAATTGCTATTTTTCTTTGCATGATTTCCATTAGACAAAATATGAGTAGTTGGTAGCATAAACAACACAGTGGAGCATGTATTTTCCCCATCTGCAACCTTACAAGACTAAACATGGAAATGGATGTGTTTCTGGGTGATTACAATTCCTACAATTCATTGCTGAATGCACACACTTGTTCAAAGAAAATTGTTGTTAATCCACAAGCTATGTGGCAGATGAGAAATTAAGCAAGACTGAGGTGAAAGGATTGAAAAAACAGTATATAAAATGAAGGCGGGCAGTTTCTTTATGATTAGAACCAGTTACTCTGGAGATCTGGCGTTTCATAAAGCTTGACAAATGTGCGTATAGTTCCAATGTAATTACGAGCTCCTAAATTGAGAAGAGCTGGTACCTAACTGCTGAGGAACATCTTGAATGTTCAAGCTGAAGAAACTTCAGACAGTTGGAATTACTGCATTTTAAGTTAAAAAAGAAACAGTAAATAATTTGTTTTAATGAGGCTCATAAGAAAAAGGACAAACATTGAAATATTAAAAGAATCCTAGAAGAGTGTAAAATTAATCTGATTTTACTTAGTTTCTAATTTTGCAGCCCAGAATTTTCCAGTGTGTTTCCAGAGCCCTTTTCTTTAGTCATCCAATTTGCAAACATGTGGAACATCCTGCAGCTCCTATTGCCTTCACTGGGAGCTGCAGTTTTGAAAACCAAAATGTTTTGTTAGAGATAGGAAGAGATCTAAACCGGGGAGAACAGAGACTGCAGTGGTCTGCTGAGAGAAGCTGTGGTATAGAAGACATCTTGTACTCTTTTGTGGAGGCAATTGTAAGACAGCAATTGGGTTTGAATAAAGACAACTGATATTTTGCGGTGTAGAACCAAAAAGTCCTTTGAAAGACCTGATAGCATATATGACAACCTCAACACTTAGTCCTGCAAATGGCCAGGAAGGGTGTTGGAGTCTGAAATCTGTGAGCTGCAGAAGGTTCACTTGTAAAAGCAGAAGTGCTTTTCACTTCATACTTTGGCACATAATATCCTCCTTGCTGGCGCTAATGATGTGGAGACATTTTTCTATCAAATGGTTTTTGACAGTTCAATTGCCAAAAATACTCAAGTGGCAGAATGCAACTGCAATTACGAACAGTGTGCTTGCCCTAGAGTCTGTAAATCCTCTCATGAAAGCCTAAAAAGCCCATTCACATTGTCTAGAAATAGCAGCAATAACCATGGTAATAAGTTCTTCTCTTTGTTGCTGTGGTTCGATTCTTTTCATGGGTAGGCTGCAAAAAAGCCATTTGATTTTTCTATAGCTGCCTCTATTGTAAGGAGATGTTTCTGTTCTCCAGGAACAACAGTGCTACTGAAAGCTCTACAAGTAGCCTAGTTTCTGAAATTTAGATTCCATTTCAACCAAGGTTGAACCCAGTTTTGTGTTTGGGCTGTGGTCTTGAGGAGATATGTCCCACAGGAGGGTGCAAAGGAAGGAGGCATGCTGCCCTGGGGAGCAGCATGGCCAAGAGAACAGGATACTTGCTAGGGATTCGGGTTCTACCAAAGCCACCAAGAGATTTAGTGCACATCACATCTCTCCTCTGCGACTGCTTACCAATCTAAAGGGGACCTAATGATTTTTACCATTCCTGTAGCGCTTGTCTGTCCACATACACATTGTCTGTGTTGCTCATGCATGCCTAGAGGTATTCCTTCATTATTCTCTTGAGCTGTAGAGCAGTCCGTCTGGAGAACGCAGGATTGGGAAATTCTTTCCATCTAGAGTAGTTTTACTCAGTTTAATGTGGCTACATATGCTGTGATCTTGCAAATTACTCCTGGGCAGATTTCTGCAGGGAGCACTACTGACAATAATAGGGTCTATTAAGATGTAAGATGTGTCCATAAAGAGTATCATGAAGGACTGGGATACAGGAAACGAGTAAGAATTAGTTATATGAGGCAGCTTGTGTGTGCCAAGTTGCTCACATATATAAGGGTTTGCAGCATTACGGCTCTAAGTCTAGAACTTGGAGACTGCTGTTGAGTCACATGGACAGTCAGCTTTGATGCTTGTTAGAAGCATTAATATAGACTTACTCTCCCTGTTATTAAAGACTATTTTATCCTATAAGATTGTTGTCATGGTATGATGCTTGAACAATTTACAAATGTAGCTCAGAATATAAATGCCTTTGCTTCTATAAGCTCTCCATATCAGAAGCATTGAAGTTTTCAGCAGCTATTTATCAGAGCACTTGGAATGATACCAGCTTTTGTTTATTTAGCTTAAATTTCTAGGACATTCCAAGAGATAAATACTGGAAACGGCTGTCAATGAACAAACTGGGAATTTATTTGAAAAAACTTACTTCACAACACTGAAAGCTAGTATCTTGAGAATTTTTGTGGGTGGAAAAAAGGAAAAAGCCCTCAACAAAGTTTACTTTGCAATTAATATTGTGTTAGAGGTTACCCCTGTGCTAGTAAATATGCCTGTGAATGTTTTGTGCACTGAGGCCAGCTGGTACAGAATCATTAAGGTTGGAAAAGACCTTTAGGATCATCAAGTCCAACCATCAACCCACCACCATGCCCACTAAACCATGTCCTGAAGTGCCATGTCCACATGTTTTTTGAACACTTCCAGTGATGGTGACTCCATCACCTAATGACCACATCCATACCATTAAAAGTCTCTTAACCTACAAAACATTCCCATAGGACTGGAAACAGTGCCAACTCTCAAACTGTGCCTGGGATTGCATAGGAAAACGCTAGCTGACACAGGCCAGAGTTGTGCCAGGGACTCTTCTAACAGCTTAATAGTATAGACAGCTGTGGCCAAGGGCACAGGAGCATCCATGGGTGCTGCTGTGCTGTAAGTTTGGGCACAGCTGGAGTCACAGGTACAGCTGCTAAATTAACTTTCTGGTGCTTTTAAGGCACCGTATGAATAGGGTTGCTTTGTTGCAGAGGGTGTCCCAGAGTGACATTGCTGCTTTTGCTGAAAGGAAGATTTCATGTCCTGCTTTGAATAACAGTGGTGCTATTCTTTTTTTCTGTGTAACTTTAAAACCTACCAGCAACATAGTCAGATGCAAGGATCCACTAATATGAAGCTCTAGTTCTTTGCAACAGCGAAAGTAATTAAATTGACAAAAAGAGATTTCTGTAAGCCTCGAGTTTATTTATAAACAGGTATTACCCATAGATCAGTATGCAACAACAGTGTTCTTTGTCGGTTAAACCACTGATATTGTGCCAGGTCTGATCTTATTTTCTCCTTCACACACTTCACCTTTTCCACTCTATCAGTACTTAGACTTCAGCCTCAATTCTTTTCTCATGAGAGCATCTGTGTAGGGAGACCAAGGACAGGTTTGGGGATTATTTAAGGAAAAATGTTAGCATGGTTGTTAGAGATGTTTCTGCACTTGCTGTGTAAATGACTTAACATTTCATGAATGCAAAGTAAATCAGTTCTCTCATGTTGCTTGGGTTTAATCATTTTTGATTCTTGGTTAGCATATTTCATAACCAAAGCCTGAATTTTTTATGCATTTGTCAATGATGCAACAACCATCTCATTATGTAGGATGAAGAATTATGTGTGTGGAATTTGGGCTGAGCTATAAGCTTCTAGGAGAGCAAGAAGCTATTAAGGCATCCTGAGACTGTACATAATACAGTGTCCTATATTGGGCTCTCTGACAGAGCCGTGTTGATTTATCTCTGTTCTAGCAGGCGACAGCTCTGCTCTTCCCATCCTGGGCTCCTCCAAAGTAGCAGAATATTACTTATTTTTTAAGTATGTCAAGTAACAGTTTTTCCTAAGTCTTCCTAGACAGGGTCTCCCAGACTTTGTTGTTACTGTTTCATCTAATTTGAATTGACAATTGGTACCAAATATCAAAGTGTTATGCCTCATAGCTTCACACTTGGGTTTTGCTAAGTGGAAACAATTTAAAATGAGTCATATCATAGCTAGCCCAATGACTGGGACATGACTCTAATCTTGGTTTCCCAGTAACTTGATTTCTTCGCCTTTTTCTAGGTTGTAGAAGAGCAAATCTTACAGAAGATCTACTTCTGGATAACGCATCTGACACATTAAAGCCTTTGCATTTTCTGGGGTATACTATGATTCTTTTACAAATTTTCATCACATGACAGGTATGTGATGAAAATTCTGGATTTGACATCCAGAAATGTCACTGTTGAACAAAATGCTGCCAATAAATACAGCTTGGAAGATTTTTTTGTTCATTCACAGCCTGTGATTCTTTTGTGAAATGAACATCTAAACAAACCTAATTATTAAATGCAGACTGAAGGTCCCTGTTGGCTTATTTAAGGTGAAATCTTTACTAGGGAAGGGGAAAAGTAACTTTCCACTACTGACAAAGAATACCTATGTGCTTCTAGTCATCTTTATTTCACCTAAACTGCAATTCAAAAAGTTGTATTCAGAAGGTAGAATTTGTGGAGATTAGTACATTTGAGTTCCCTATTCCAAGTGTCTTTAGCAGTATTTAAGTCAGCTTTGCAATAAGTTTATGTGTATTAGAACAAAAATTAAAAGTTTTTTAGATAATGACTCTAATGAAAAGGTATTGCCAAGAAGCTATCAAAGAGATCAGATGGACTTAAGAAGTGCCATGAAAAGAATATTAAATAGAATGTGTAATGTGCATGTGTAACGTAGCCTAGATTCAAATCCGTGGTACTTTTGCTGGTGTAAATGGATGCCACTGGAGTAACACTTTAACAATCTAACTTTAACCTGCTTACCCAGAAACTCTAAAGTATTTTTGACCTTTTGTTTTGGAAAAACAGTGGCTCTCCTCTTGTAACTGGTAGTGAATTAGAATGACAACCAAAGCATTCCCAGCCATGCTTCAGTAGGATGAGGCCCCTTGCCTACAATAAAGTGAATGAAATGTGGGGAAACTGAGTGTTTGCAATCCAGAAGTTGACAGTTTGTATTACAGAAAAAAAAATTGGTGCAAGGTTTATTGAAGGTTGTTACAAGTAAAAAAGTCCTTGAGGCAGTAGGTTATGAATCGATATCTTCAAAGAGTTTGGATCTGTCTTGGTCTGTTGTTACTTTGAGAAGTGGCCAAATTTGTTCTAGCAAAGGAGAGAGGATGGATGGCTTTGCTTTAAAAATGCTATGCATTTCTGTTAGTTTATGTTCAGATAATGTAGAGTTACAAAATCAATTAGGTTAACGGCAGTATAGCAATGCCGGTGTATTAAATAAGGGTTCTTGATAACTCTTAGAAGTTTTTAGGTGACCAAAGCAGGCAGCTGAACTGCCTAGAACATCTGTGTGGTGAGAAAGATGAATGGGCAGAAATACTGACTTTACAATAGCAGTCAATATCTCTGACTGTATTTTCTGGATGGTGCTGTCACCCCCTCTTAACTGTAGAGGCAGATAGAGTGATTCTTTCCCAGTCATTGTAGAGGGCAAAAAAGACAATTTTAATGCCTGTTTTGGGAGTATTTTACTATGCTCCACTTAGAAAGATGGATTTTCTAGTTTTCAATTTTGCCACTTTTTCTTTTATGTAGTTAGCTATCTAGCCAAGCAAAACCTAGGGTTATGTGAAAAAGAGAAGATGCACTCTGTACCTTAACTCATTCCCTTCCCTTACCAGACATAGTGTGCCGATGCCTCTCTGAACATTTTCCCAGTTAGCTGCAAACTGAACCTGGTAACAGTGTGGTTGTGTTGGATTCCTGTCTCAGGCTGACAGCTCTGTTTGGCCTCAAGACCCCTGGGTTTGTATGGCTTTCAATCATGAGAAATGCTAAATTGACAGTTACTTTCAAGTTCATGCCATAGTACCAATTCCCTGCTGCTCTACACTGTGTGGTTTCATAGCTGCCCTTTGTATTCAATTTCTTCCAAATGAGCTTCATTTGTTGACAGATTTTGAGATTTTCATGGTTGCCCTGTGCATTTCAATCCATAGTCCTAGTGTTTGGTCTTGAAATAATTTATAACACAATGAATTGTTATAGTGCTGTGTGATAAAAGCACACTGAGAGGGTGGAATCTAAACACAAGAATGTATTCCCAAAATGTTTTAGAACTGATCTGTGCCCCAAACAGTTCCTAACTGAGTGCTCTCTATGACCACTGGTAGCCTTGCTGTACTCTGCAATGTCTGTTCCAGGGCCAAGGGTGGTAAGGGTGCGTGGGTCAGGCAGTCGAGTGGCCTCAAGTGGGCTGTTCTCTCCTCCTCTTATGGCTGCATGCATTCCACATGCCCTTCTGAATCAAATTTTTTCATATATAAAGTGATGAGTGCTTCCCTGCCCTACATCAAAGAATATGTTGCATTGATGTCCACAATGGATGTTACAGATATGACTGCAAAACAGGTTATAACCACGGTAAATGTTAAGATATACACACATAGATGTTTTAAAAATGGGAGCTTAACATAGTGGTGTTATGGGGTTTTTTTGATCAATGAAAGAACAGATGTGACTTGAATCTCCTACAATGTGAAAAAAGTTTCAAACTCATGTTAGTACTTTTCTGTGTCCTTTTATTAGTGGCATTTTTTCCGTAGCTAATAAGGAACTCAAGATGTTCTCAGATCTTCAGTAAGTTACAATGAAGAAGCTATAAGCTTTTCAGCCATTTTAACCACCTTCTCCAACCTTCGTACTGGAACACATTCTCCTTTTGTGCTTCAGCCAGTTTGTATGGTCTGCTGTTTTGTGTTGCTACAACAGACTTTTTTGCTTTCTCTTTCTTGTTTTATTAGATGGTTCTACTTTGAATTACTTTAATTTCTGTGGTGCTATTCAGCATGAAAGCTATAATCTGAGAATCGTGCTCTCTTCGTAGCAGAACTGATGGGAAATAATTTTGTTCTGCACTTTACATATGGTAATAAAAGTAACTCCTGACATTTGCTCTTCTTTGTGGTTATTTCAGGTTCTGTACAGCAAAGCAAACAGGCTGTCGGGTCTGGTACTGACCTGTAACGGAACAATTAAACTGTTCCTGCTCAGTTATATGAGGATGCACAGGAGTGGTTAGTTAGGTTTCTCAATATCCTTGTTATTCCTGAAACGTTTGATTATGTTTTGGAGAAGTTAGAACAAATACAAATCTGTCCCTAAAATAAGGTTGTATCCTCAAGCAGAAGAAAAGGATGTAACTGGGGGCATGTAGCATGCAGGTATCTATATTTGTATTGTGGATATTGCTGCTGGTATCATATGAGGTGCAGGGTGCTTGGTAGTGCATGAATGATGATGGAGGATGGCTGGTAGTTCATTGACTTCTCATCTGAGCTGACAGGAGGGATTGGTAAAGAAAAGAAAGGCATAGTAAGTTGAAAAGAAGAATAACTTAATTTGAGGTATTTGAAAAATACCCATTCTCTTTTAGGCAAAAAAAGAAGAAAAGAGAACAAAAAAGAAAGGGGAGGGAGTAATTAAAAAAAAAAATAGCAACCCTTTCCATTTCAAGGTTGTCTGTCCTCATCATCGTGTACTTGTATCTCTCTCGCACTTTCTGTCATTTACTTCTGTGGCCACTGGGTACTTAAACAGCAAGAACTATTTTTTCTGAGTTGTGGACCATTTTATTATGCATTAGCAAGAGTAACATGACATTTGAAACATACCAGTAAAACGAGAATTTGTGGTCCCGGAAGGGTCCATAAGAATAGCAATCACTCACTTTGTAGTCTGGAATTTTCTAAAAAGCAACAGACTAAAGGGCAAACTTGAACTGCTGAAGGACCTCAATGTAATTAAGGAGTTTATCCATTAGCATTTCTTGCTGCTCTGCTCTGTCTAAACTGTAGATACTGAATAAAAAGAACCTTGTCTTCCTAAAACCCCATCCACTGAGTTTCATATTTCTGAAATATTTTCTCAATGAAATTATGGAAGTGATGACAAGACATGCTGTTTTCTCTTTTCAGTTCCCCCACAACGTTGTGACACATACCATATTTGAAGTATAAACAAAAATGTTTCCTGTGATATTTAATTGAGAATCCATCATGAAAACAGGAATTTGCTTAATATCAAGCCTGCTGCTTTGGTTAGGTGAAGGACTTGGAAGAGGAAGGCATTGGGTACAATTTTAATTTTCAGGGCACATAATACTCAGAATAGCATTTAATGGGTGCTGAAGGGATGGCAGTGAATTCATTTGCACAGAAGTATTTCAGTCATTTCTAATGATTTACCAGGAAGGAAAAACCAAGGTGGAGTTGGCAAGCTTTATAGAGTTTTCAGCTGTAAAATGTAAAGGAGGAGAAAAACCACTGTGAGGAATTAAAAGGAAAAAGTTGTAGAAGACACCGTCCAGAGACGTAAGATTTCCTTGTGCTGACAACCACAGCAGGCTCCTGTCTTTAATGCAGTCAGTTTACACTGTTGCTCTGATTCTTCTCTGACTTATGCAGACATAACTCCTTTGACACGAATAAGTTCACGGAATAGCTGATAGAACTGAACTGAAACCGGTCAGGCATCTTTTTCTGGATTCCCCTTGGAACACCTGTAGTGCTCTTGCCTGTTCTGCTCTTTGAGGGAACAAAACACGATCCTAAAGAAATGAGTTAATAGTTTTGTGTACATTTGCATATGTGCATTTAACAGCCCCAGATTAGTTCCTTGTTATTACCCAAGTCAACTCGCTCCTGATATTAGCAATTCTTTCTGTTGTATGAACTGTATTGCTTGCAGTACCAAACAGATTTTTCTTAAAGCAATCAAGCTGAAGTAAAAGGTGAATCCTTATTGAAACAGGTTGTTGAAGGGATGCAGAAGTGTTCAAAAGCTTGTATTGCATGTATGCTACTGGGCACAGAGAGAACACCTAATCCATTTGTCTTCTGTTCATAAGATCAAAGCAATTTATTGTGTTGCTTATGAAAACTGAAATGTTTCAGAAAAAAAATTAATGTGCATATATATACATAAATAGCAAAAAAGTCTGTTAGATGGGTTGACAGAAGTGTACAGTCTGTTTAGCTTGCATTAATTTGCCCATGTAATAAAGGTAGTGAGAGTAATGGCCTGTGCTTTGCATGTTGCAGTGGTGCTCTGCTTCATGTACTTCTATAAAAAGTATTCAAGCATAGAATTATTCATGGCTGCTGGACAGTAAAGCTGCTTAAATCCTTTCAAAATTAAACCTGGTGGTCAAAATACACATGTCTTAACGAGATCAGTGACTTTCAAAATGAAATACAAGTGCTTCCTTTTGCTTTGGCATGGATGTATTTATGTTTGGTGTATCATAACTGTAGTAGCTTGAAAGTAACTGCTTTTTTATTGGGGAAGCAACGTGTCTTTCCATAGAAACAGATTTAAACATGATATTTCATAGATAAGCAATGACACTTGGTAACATTGTTTGATGTGCAATACTTGGTTTTGTCCAGAGGTCTTATTTCTACTCTGTATCTTCCACTGAGGTATGCATATAAGCAACCCTTTTGTGTGCCGTATTTCTCAATTAAATTTGCCTGCAAAATCGCTTTGCTACTTTGCCTGGAAAGATAAAGGCATTCTCTGGCAGGAAATCTTAATTCAAATTGTAAGATTCATATTTCTCGCTTCCTTTTCAATAATGTCTGATTCAGTTTTCTTTGTGTTAATGAATTTCTTAGATCTACCTTTTGAAGGAAAATCACAATGTAAAGAGAAGTGTTGTTGTTATGAGAACACTGCAGTAACTGTAGCTTTTGTGTCCTGAACTTGATTCTCCCCTTTGCATTTTAACCCTTTGTCAATAGGTCACTGTTGTATTTGCATTTTGACAAATTTCTATTCTATTTTCACTTTTTGCAAATGAATTTTTATAGCTGTGAATGCTTTGCATAAATAGCTTATCATTTCATTAAACTCTGATTTATAGCTATCACACTGGAGTGTTTGTGTTCTTCAGCCCTTCTGTTCAGTAGACACTAATCTGCTAGACAGTACGATTTGATCATTTATCGGATCTGTTTTGCTCTCGGTTTACCTCAGCTTAAACTGCATTCTCAATTGTATTTTGTTTGGCTGTTATTTCCATTCTTTTTTGTCTTTCTCTTTTTTTTTTAATTTTAGATGGATGTTTTTGAGTGGCTTTACTTTTTGATTATAGCAAGTGGCATTGCATGTGTACAGGTATTGATCATTATTTGTAGGTGCTCAGGTATGAATGGCCTACGTCATCCAATACACAGAAGATACGTTTCTGCACATGCTGTTGTGTGTTTAAACAATTTGGGAATATAGTAGGAGGACTTTTGTGTATGAGCTCTTGCACAGGTGATGGTGACCTGGAGTTCTGGGCTTGTGTAAGATAGGCAGAAGGACAGCGTGGAGTTTTCCAGAGGAGCTGCTGGCTACGGAAGGAAAGACTCAGGGCTCTGCTCCCTCCGACTGAAGTGCTGGTGTCATGGTGGTGGCTGGTTCTGGGATAGACCATTGCAAACCAAGCAAACTCCACCCCCTCACACCCATAAACTGGAGCTGTGAGGAGCCTCAGATCCCACCTGCTTGCCTCCTGTTGGGTTTGCATGAAGTGGTGGTGATTATTAGCATCTAATTCACACTCCTCTGTGGTTTATTGGAGTGTTTTCCCCAAACTGTTAATACCTTTAAAACCCACTTTTTAATCTCTGTGATTCTACAGGGTGAATATATGGTAGAGTAGCCTGTTGGTCAGATAAGGCTGTGGCCCCTTGGCTTTAAGGGATGCGCTAGCTTTCAGACAGCAAGTGATCCTAATGGTGACACAAGAGTGGTGTCTTCATTTTGTTTTGTCCTTCAGTGAATCTAGACTTGCAACAGAAACGCCTTGATGATGCATTTTTTTCATATTCTGAACACTGCTTAGGTAGGCATAAAGTTAATCCACTTCATTGAATTTGGAGCTGCTAAAGCAGAATTATGCATTTTGGGGATTTTGCAGAGTAGTAAAAGCAAACAAACAAAAAGAACCCCAGAGAGAAAAACCTATAATGGAGTTGTTCTTTAGATATACACAGGCTTGGCCTTAAAATAGTCATGACATGGAACAGCATAAGGAGGCAAGAATCTCTTATATTGTCATTGCTGTGTTGGCAATTACCCCTGGAGTCCACAAGAGCCAAGTCAAACCTGAGACATTTGCATCACTTTCTCAATGGGTGCAGGATGCCATAGAGGCACATATGCCTTAATGCAGCTATTTTTCCTTTTGCATTAAAACTAAGTTAAAAAGGAATTATCTTGATAAGCTATGCAAACTCTTTGTTTCTATGTTTTCAGGCAATTTAAATTTCTCTCCCTGAACTACAGATTATTTTTTTTTAATTATAGCTTGACTGTCATGTCAGTTCAAAATTAGAAACTAACATTCTACTAATTGATAGTTCTCTCCTTTGATTTTTTTGTTAATTATTTTAAATTTCTGACACTGTGTACGGAACTGAAAAAGCCCCCAAAACAAAACGCAACCCAGTTCCTCCTCTTCAAGAAAAGAGAGAATAAACCTTTCAGTTGTTCCCTTTTTCAGACCCGGAATGGTCAGCACTGATAAATCAGGATGAAACTGCAAAAGAATTAAATCATGTAGCATTACATGTAAGCATTGTCTTTTTCAATCCCTATTGATACTTTTGAAATCACTCTGAACTGGTCAAGCAACGCATTATGTTTGTTTTAGTTAAAAATCAGCACACTAAGCTCCCCTTGATTTCCCCCCCCCCCCAGGAAGGTAGAAAACCCACTAACGTCCCTGCGCACTTCTCACCGCCTGAGACTCTCTTTTTCCCCACCTCCTCCCAGGATACATGCACTCTTTTCTTCCAGACACTGAATTCACTAGCTATTAGGATGCAGATGAGTTAAATGACAGAAAATGCAGGCTCCCGCTGCCTGCGCCTTAACACTGACATGAGAACATGCTGTAGGTGATAAAAGTGTCTTATAAAGAGCTTTAAAAACAGTGATGGGGCCTACCACACCATTCTAAGTAAGAGAGATTTTAAAACTTTTTAGCAAATGATGTAAAAGGAAATTGGAGGAAAAGGTTGCATATTTCAACACTGGAAATACAGGGAGTCTGCAAAAGGTTGATGTCTGTTGTCTTCATGCTACTTGGAGAAACAATAAGAGCTAAATGGGTTATAATTCACTAGTCTGATGCATGTTAAGCACATGAGCAACAGAAAGTTCCAAGTCTTTTCTTTTTAAATTGCAGATAGAACACATTAATATTCATTTTGTTCTGTGCCATCGTCTTATGTTTCAACACTCCAGATGATAATTAAGACAATAGAAGATAAAATTTTGTACAGTATAAAATTGCATTCAAGCCTTAACAGATAAGAGATTATTCTGTCCAGTAAACAAAACATAATCATCCTGGCACCCTTATGAAGGAGAGCCTAAAATAGAAACTCTACTCTTTATAGGTCATGTAAAATGTCATCATCTCTTTCATTATCTGTACTGTTTGGATGAAAAAGAAATGATTAATTTAAAAGAACCTTGGCTTATTTGCTAACAAGGTTAT
This sequence comes from Phaethon aethereus, assembly GCF_964289735.1. Classification (NCBI taxonomy): domain Eukaryota; kingdom Metazoa; phylum Chordata; class Aves; order Phaethontiformes; family Phaethontidae; genus Phaethon; species Phaethon aethereus. Next base: position 7,925,655 of record NC_138587.1, read on the forward strand.
TTTCTCATTGATTGCTAGGAAGTCTAGTTCCTTTGGAAGGGGTTGCAAATTATGAGCAAATCAATTGTCAGCCTGTGTAGATGCATCTGCCATTTTTGTGTTGGCAGTGTAGGCTAGTGTGTACACAGTGTTTATATAGCAACTTTGGATGTACCTTGTTTGAATGAAACTTCTGGGTGTGGGCAGGGGTGGAAAGGCAGCAACAGGGGAGCATCTTATCACAAAAGGGCCTAAGCTTCTTTTAAAAACTTCACTATCAAACAGGCTGTTTAAAGGAAAGACCAAAACCAAAGAAAGGTAAGATTAGACCGATGAATTAATATTTAGGCATATAATTTTAAAACTGCCAGGATAGAAGTGTGCAGAAACACAACATGTCAAAGACACTAGGTTTACCAGACCAGCCTGGCTGGACTTGCTCAGAAACGGAAGCAGAGTTTATTTCTGGGAAACTGAGGGCCTCACCACAGGGCTTGTTAGCAGGGGAGTGTGATGGGCACAAAGCTGCGGACAATAGTGCAGCTCCTGTCTGGAGGATACCTGGGATTTTGGGTTCCCTGTGTGAACTGTTGACCTGTGGTTCTTGGATGCCTGTTGTGCATTTATGCTCAAAACTGATTTTATTAAAAAAGAAGAAAAAAAAAAAAAAGGAAAAAAAAACCCTCACAAAAACCAAACAAAACCCAAACTTGTCTTCCAAAGTTCCTCCTTTGTTCATCTACTCTGAGTCAAACTCTAAATGTGGGACTGTGTTCAAGTGGGAACAGTGCATTATTCTGGATTGCTCCTCTGATAAATAGCTATTCCTTTTGCATGCTATTTGTTTGACATCTCTTCTTGCCAAGCTGGGAGGTTCTGACCCAGAGTCCTTTTAAGTCATTCAATGACTGACTAAGTGGAGGTAGAGCTTTCCAAAGTCCCAAAGTAACATAACAGCAGAAACCACAGTGACGTTCACTCAGAAGAAATACAAGGCAAATACTGTGCTTCCTTGCATCTCTTGCTAGATCATTTTAGATGTCTCCAAAACACTTTTCCCTTCCGGTAGTAGATGGAGTTCAAGGGCCGCCAATGTACCGGTGTTGCTTAAAAAGTCTTTCAACTTTGCAGGACTTTTAGAGCTTTGACTATGCACTCCCAAAAGTGAGAGAAGTGTAAAATGAATTTGAGGCTAAGCTGATTAGAGCTTTCCATTTCAGAATCAGTGTGAGACACCTCCATCCTAATGCATTTGATTAAGTGGGGCCGAAAAATGTTTGTTAGCAAACCAGCTGAGAAAGTAAAAGGAGAGGTCTCCAAAATGATATGAATGAAAAGTTGAGGAGGAAGAATTAATATTTAGACACTTAATGCTGATTTTTATTGCTTTCTGTTGCATCTCTTATCTTAAGCTTGGTCAACAGAACACTTATCAAAATAATTTAAAAAATAAAGTGGCTGTTGGTTTTAATGGCAATGACATTAAAACTGATGCTTGAGCATGCAGATTTACTGGCAGAATTGCAAATTGGTTAGAAGCATGTGAGTCTGGAGAGCCGATACTTATCAGGCAAACTGGGCAAAACACATGGTCAGGTCTAGTTGCATCCTGCAAAATGGGAATAATCCCATGAAGCCAAAGCCAGCAGCAAAGCCCAATTAAACATTTCAGAAAAGCAGACTTTTCCTGTCAGTCTTTCACAAAAGCCATTCATTGTGGATATGCGAGAAAGCCACCAAGGCTGCCCCTGGAAACAGTAATGCAATGGCAACGAAACCAGTGTTTCTTTCCACTTTGAATTCTGGGAAACTTTTATTTTGACCACTTCTGGTCTTATATTTTCCAGTTAATTGTTTTTAGTGTGAGCGGCCTGCAGCTAAGTAGATGGGCTCACACGATGAAGGCCTTGCTTCAGCCTAACTGAGCAGCCAAAAAAGCCTGTATTTCTTTTTCTACCAAACCAGAATCTGTGAAACTTCATTCTGAAGGTGCCAATTTTTGGTGGTTTTGAAACTTAACTGGTGCGTTGATTCCCTTTTTGTTTGCAATGTGAAGATCTAACCTGGGGATGTGTAGCCTTTCATAAGCCACCACTTTTGGATTAGCATGCTAATTTTTTATTCCTGCAGTGTGTGTTTTCTAAGGGTTGTAAGAAGGAGAGAGATATGAGGCATGTGGGCAGAAGGGCTTGACTGGACCGAGCTTGGAAACTTATGAACCGGTAGCCAGGATCAGGGTAGCCTGGCAGGCTAAGACATGATCTGAAAAGGCGCCATCAGAGCTATGTCTGTTTTCTGCAGAAATGTCACGTTCCTGCAGAATGTCTTCATTTTGACAAATGCCATTTTGTGATCAAAAGCATTCCATGGAAAATGTCTAACCCGCCGTACACTCGAATCGAGTTTTCCTCTCTTTATTCCAATATTCTACTTTTCACCAAAAGAGACCATGTCCTTTTGATTCTGTTACAGAACTGCTCTGCTTTACATCTGAAGGAGCCATTTATATGCTGTTTCTTTCTAATTAAAATTCTTATCCCCAAAAATGTGTTTTCCATTAAAAATTCCTGCCCTGCAACAATAAATCTAAATCCTGTAGCTATTGTCTCTGGAAATATATATTTTGCTGTATGCCACATATAAACTTTTATTTCCTATTTGAGAAAATGTGGTTTTTACCATCTGTAATATTCATATTTGTTTCTTGGGGGGAAAAGTTAGGGTGACAGAAACATGATACAGGCACTCCTAAACACATTAAGAAAACAAGACTTTGTGACCAACGCAAAAAAAAAAAAAAGTTTGTTCCAGAACCTAGTAAGCTTTTTTCATGTACGTTTTTTTTAATTGCCAAACTTGCTTTCTATGAGGTATTAAATTTATGTTGGAGACCAAAGCTATGCAAGTTCATTTGATTTTTGTTCTGAATGCAAGTTTTCAATATTTTAGCTGCTACCATTGACTGGCCTTTAACGTGGCGGTTACAGAAGAGGAGGGTTGCTCTCTGTGGAAGAGAGAGTCGTGAGAATCAGAGCATTTTTGTTTTACATGATTGTATGTGGAATAGCTAACAGCAACGTTGCCCTCAATCACTTCCCTTTAGCTGACAATTTGAGTGCTGCCAATAAAGCATGGTAGTACTTTATTAAAACTCGTAACAAGCTGGCCTGCCATGGTTCTTACTTGCTCCAGCCAACTCATTTATTCTGTCAGTGCTTTAAAATCTTATTTTTGAATTTCATTTCCATTTCTTCCACAAAAGGGAGGCCCACAATGCTTTATATTTAATTGCTTTTACAACAGAATTGGCATGTTAACGCTTTCCTTTTACCAGTGAGGTTTTCTGAACTTGCATAGGTTCTTGGTCAACGGAGCAATTGAAAAGATTTATCTCATTGCATCATTTTGCTCTGAACTCTTTTTAAATTGCTGTTGGATCGCTCATTCTTCCAGATCCTTTACCTGCCTGTTCAACACTGTCTTTCTAAATTAGATTTCCAAGTAATAGCTCAGGACATTATAGAACTAGTTTGAATCAATTCCACTTTAAACTTGAACATATTTTTTCAAGAAAAACATTAAATCTTGATGTAGCATTTTCCAGGGATGAACAATATCCTCCAACCATCAGAAAACTGTTCCAATGGTAGACTAAAAATAAAACAAAAATATTTGCAGTTAGAATAATTAATCAGAGCTAGTCCAGTTTCTTAGATCTTATTTTCCCTTTGTCTACAATATGAAATTAAAAAAAGCTGCAGGCACTTTCTGTATAAGCCAGGTTGGGTTTTTAACCAGTGTGACCTTCTTACTAAATTTTTGTGGCTTCTTATGCCTCTTGTAAAGTGTGCTTCAACAGCTCCCAACTGTCATACACATTCTTCTGTTTAAATGTTTTTTCCCCAATAGATTTAGCTCATAATTATTTTCAGCTTTGAGAACCTGACTTTTTAAACAACAAAGTGTTGTTGCCTGTGTGCTTCCTTTATGTACTGTGTGCTAGTGGTTTGGCGTCTCTTCTATATGTCCTTAAATGTGTAATTACGTATTTAAAAAAACAAAAATAAGAAAAACCAAAACCAACAACAAAAATCCCCAAACACACGAAAAAACTAGGCCCGTCTCAGGCTAAGCTTAGTTGTGCACTCTTTGAAAATAATATAGTAGGAATAGGACCTTTACTTGCTACTATGAGACCACAGCAAGTCTTGTTTCTGGTTTTGCTTTTTGGCAGACCTTGTTTCTGAGAAATTGTCAAAGGAGGGTGGAAAATTAACCTGTAGCCCTCTGTGTAAATTAATATATTGGAGAGAGAAGAAAAAATATTTGTTTGGTGAGACACTCATTCACCTGCGTGTGCATCATCCAGCCATGCTGGAGAATGGGCTGTCAGTCGTCACGTGCTTTGGACAGAGTTTCCAATGGACACATTATGGTTTTTAGCTCGTTTCTTCCAAGAAGGCAAACATTTGCTGTCTGATAGAGATATTTGTGAGTAAAAAAAAAATAATTAAAAAAGCAGCATCAAAATTCTAGTGTTCTGATAGTGTCTGCATTGAGTATGTGGTTATGGCCTGACCATCACAGGTTCTCACTGTTAGATTTTATGTATTCAGTAGCTCTGGAAATCAGGCCATTAATATTGACATATGCCTGGGAGCCAGCAAGGGCAGAGTGAAGAACTATAAAGCTGTGATTAGTATTCAGAGGTGACCTGGCTGGGCAGGGGGAGTTTGTCCCTCCAGCAATCAAGGAAGAACAAGGATGAAGAGGGACTTAGCTTGACTGCTGAAGGAATCTAAGGTCATGTTTTTTAAAAAAAAAAAAAGGCACCAAAAGCCACAACCTGTGCTTAAATTAAAGAGAAGAGCAAGCAAAAAAAACCCCCCAGAAATATGAGTAGCTCTTCAAAATTCCCAAATACAGCCATGTATGTTACTTTTTTCCTCATTTTTCTGGAAGACTCAAATGCTATATTTAGGGAATGGGTTTCAGATTTTGCAAATATTTCCCTAGTGCCATTCTAGAAAATTAGTTTGCTGGCATATTGTTATGTTGGGCTTGTTCTGTTAAAGCATTGTAATACCGTCTGTTTCTCAAGCTGATTTGGCTTTTACAGCTCAAATATTATATCCTACTTTTAGAACATATGGTAACTCCTTTCAGGAGACATACAGAGATACGCATCTGATTTCTAGAAACGGGTCGTTGCCTTTGAGTGAAAGACTGCAAGTGCTTTTCATCTTGATTTTCCTGTTCTTACTATTCTGTCTAGACTTTTTTCTTCATCCTCTGCCCTGCTTCTGCTGCCGCCTGTAAGCTCTCCCAGCATCCCAGAAATGAAAAGACTCACTGGCAGCTTTGAGTCTGAGCAAAGGAAATGAAACAATGCTCCCTTATCCAGGTTGCTTCATGCAACACAGTTTTACAGAGTAGGTGTCAGTGACAAACGCTGTTATGTGGCTCCCATGCAGACTGTGCTTTCCTGCTGAAGTATTACCGGAAGACTGGGTTGCTCACGTAGCCCAGTCTGTGTTCATTGATGGAAAGGTTTAGTGGAGACGGGGCATGAGCCACTCAGCCTGACTCTTTCAGAGCCGCTCATGGAAAGAAGCTGCATCCCATGCCCCTCTCTTACAATGATTTCATTCTGCATTCACTTTGGATGTGTAGGAGGTTTTTTCTTTTCTTTCTTACTTTTTTTTTTTAAAAGCCTACGTGGCAACATCAACGATTCTTGCCACTAATGACCACTTCGTACTCCTCATTGCTCTTCCTTGCTGGAACACACAGTGCAAAAAGCCCCAACACAGCAGTGTCTTTGTGTGCAAGACAAAATTCCTTCCTCGGAGGAATGTCTCTGCTTCCATAAGTTCACCTCTGGGTCTGGCTTTCTGTAAAGTTTTGCAGAGCTGAGGCTTTGCTCTGGGCGCTTGGTTTAAGGTTACTGCCAAGAGGAAGCATTTATGGACGTGACTTTAATGTTACAGCTTGATTGTCAGCCAGTTAACTTAAGCCGCTAGTTCAACGCTGATCTGGCCACAGAACTGTCTAAAGTATTTAGCATGGTGCTCATCCATATTTCATTGAAAACAAGCCTAGAGGATGTTGCATTACTTTATTCTTTGCAGACCTACCTTCCCAAGTTTTCCTGTGAAAACCTTATAACGAGCATGGCTATTAGTCAGTATTATGGTTTATCTTGGAGATTTTTCATTTTAGTAGGAAAATATTCTGTATTTGTGATCCCAGCAGGTCCCTTCTCTCACCTTAGTTCACCTTGCTCTCTGCTGTTGTTCCCAGACACCACCTGAGTGAGAGTCTGGGCTTCCTCCTTGTCTTGTGTTTGTGGATTCTTCAAAGTGAAAAAGGAAAATAAAAAGCTGAGGCAAGAGCTTGCATATTTCTTGAAAACAGCATGAGGGAAGAAGACTCCTATGAGTCAATAGCAGAGTAATAGTGTTTAATCTCCAGCTTTTAGTTAGTTGGGCTCATTAACTATGCTGGAGGCAAGAAGCACCCTGGTTGACTCTATATATGCCAGCACCCGTACAGATGTAGTATTTGGGTTTCTGAAGCTCTGTGCCTGGCCAGTTCAAATGCATTGTGTTATCTATGGCCAACAGTCATTAATACTGCTGACCTTTTTTCTCCCTCTTCATCATACGTTCTTGTTGCTTGAGCTGCATGCTTTCGATTACCCATATTTTTGCCTCACATGTATTAGATTTGCCCTCTTTCTAGATTTTCCTGGGGCAGTTGCCACTTTCTCTGGAGAAATACCATCTTTTATTCAGTGTCATGGTGCTATAGGCTTCATATGGACACAAAAGATACCATAATGCAGAAAATGTCCTTACAGTCTTCCTCATGCCTTTACCCCTCTAGGACCCCGCTGCATGGAAACCTGCTCCAGCCTGCAGCAAAGCTGTGCCAGAGATCAAGAGAACCTGGTTTTTCCTTCATGTAGAACCAGCTTTAGCAACGTGCAGCAGTTTGTGTCACCAACCAAGACTGTGGACAACTTGATCTGCTCAGATACAGAAGTGATGCAAGACTGTAGTTGTAGTTAAACAATGCTCTTAAAAAAACTAAACTCAAACCTCAGTATTTTGAGGAAGAAAATAATAAAACAGTTTTTTATTGAGGTAGAAAGATCTGATTTCTACCATCACTCATGCAGTAGCTCTCAGATGACTGAACGATGCCTATCCAGGCTCTTCTTTCAATTATCACAAAAAGACACCTTGGATTGGCCAGTGTGTTAATGTCGTAGTGGCTTAAAGCTTCAGGATGTATTTGCCTGCAGTGATGCTGTAAGACTCTTACTTTCTCCATTTTTTCTTGTTCTTTGAGAGTGTTGTCACTGTTAGCCAGACCTGTAGGACGTCCTGCTGTCAAACATGATAGTAATCAATAGCTTTTCTGCAGGGACCATCCATGAGACACCGTGCTCCCCTTCCTGGGATGCCACTGTGGCTGTGTGGCCTCCCTCTCTCCTAGGTCAGGGTTGTCCTGGGCTGCAAGGATGTCAGAGGGTGAAGGAACATTTCTTCTCCAGGAGCTTCAAGAAATTCTAGTGTGAAACTTGAGGGCACCAGAAGCTTGAAAAGGCCAAAGCGGGAGAAAGGCTGGTCTTTCTGCTGCATTTGCTGGCATTGCTGATTTGAATTCAGCTAGTGGCAACAGAACTGTATTTGTCACAAGCATTCAAAATTTTCAGGCCTGGTGTATAAATGATAATATTTTTGCTTTTCAACCTCCAAGCTTGAGCTCTGTGGGGTTTTTTGGTGCTTCTCAGCTGAAAGACTATTTGTTTAAATTTACACGAGAAATATGAATCACTATTAATGCACAGAAAATAAGGTGGAGCACCCTGTGAATACAGTGGATGAGGTTAGGTGCTCATGGAATAGTTTCACTGAGGATTTATGATCTGTTAAGTGCATTTCTGTAGGAGCAAATGCTGAATTACCACTTCAGTGCTGGTTCATTCACCCATGCAGATTGAGAGTGATACCAAAAGGTACCATGCCAAGAAAGCTCTTGCCTGCTCCTGATTCTGAACACGACCTGAAAGTTTTGAGTGAATAAGTCTCCTTCAGATTCACAACTTACACCTAAAATAATATTTTAAGAAGTTCTGTTAGTAATAAAGTAACAAGTGTTATTCGTTCTCCAGACAGGAATTACTAGCTGCACTGAAGTGCTCTCTGCTGATTCAGCAGCTGGACTGCTGCTGAAGTCTTAACCACGCTCCATCAAAGTTGAGTTTTATTGCTGTGTAGGTAGTTCATCCTGTAACTTTGTGCAATCTTTATAGTATAACCCTCCAACTTACAATAATTTCCTTCCACTGGAAGGATTTTGCAATGGATGTGGCTTTGTTGTTCTGAGAGGGTTTTAAAGCATAAAAATTGGAAAGTTTTTATGTTTTACATCAGGAAGGTAGGTGAAGGATGGGCAGTCATTTTGCTTTGGTTGCTGTATGGTTTTGTTAGAATAACAGAAATGTCTAGGCTCTGACCTGAGCAGTTTGTCTATCTGGAGTCTGGCAATAGCAGGCTGCTACAAATTAAAGTAATATACTGATTGGGACTGGATGTAGCATTTCCAACAAGTATCCAGTTTGTACCCTTGGACCAGTAGATTTTGTCAGCACTCTCCAAACTGGTATGGAAGCAATTGTTGACAATGAGAGACGAGGCTATGGAAGCATTTGTGGTCTATTTCTAGTCTACAAACAGCTAGACTTCATAGGACTAGTTTGTACCCAGCAATAAAAGTTCATTAGTGGTTTTTGTTTGTTTTTAATAGAGGAAAAAAGAGAAGAAAACAGAATTGGAATTAAATCATGTGTCTGCTGAGCCATGGGGATTGTTAAGCTGAACTCCCATGGCAATGTTTAAATACCTTTTTAGCACACTGAGCCATAAAAGGTTTTTAAGTTTACTTGTGTTAGGAAAATGTAGTAGCAATTAGTTTACCAACATGTGGGTGAACAAGGTGCCTTTATTTCATGGGTGGCTGGAAGATAGAACATGCTTAGATTATATTGAATTTAAGAGGCCACATGAATTCTTAAGGCTTTTAAACTGGATGTTTTTGCTTTGTGATCTTATCTGAACTCTGGCCAACCATGATGAATGTTTTTCTGTCTTACTCTATCTCCTTGTGTCTTTCACCTCACAGGAGACATGAAATAACAAACGTAGGTACTGGACTTTATTTACTTATTTACTTAGTAGTTAAAACAAGAAAGCAAACAAAACTGTCATGTATTTCACCTCTTCTCTACAGCACCCCCTTGACAAATGGCTGTTGGAACAGTGTTAAACTGTGACCTTAAAGCCACAGGCATAATGAAGCCGTTATCTGGCAGATGTGACAGACTCATCTTACATAAATCACTCTCTTTTGTCACTGCTGGCATATGGCCAATGAATCTTCTAATTATTGAATGGCTTTTATAGCCCCATTATTTATAATCACTTTTGGACAGCAGCTGGAAGACAAGGATGGGACAGAATGAAATGATATAGCACAAACTGCTATCATTTGTGTAACAACTGCTGGAATTAGGAATATTTGATGATGATGTGGTTACCAGCAGTCTTGTGAAATGATAAAAATCTACTCAGCCTTCATTTTGTCTTCTAAGATGGGCTGCTGCCTACTGGACCTTGCCATGAAAATTGTTATATTAATTGATCCAGAAATAGAATATGAATCTTTCCAGACATTAACAAAATATATGTGTGAGTATCAGGGCCACCTTTACATGAGGGCTTGAGGAAAATCCATTGCAAGCATTAGTAAGACACAGTGGTGACACTACTCTTGTGACAAATGCTGTAGGGAAAAGTTTTAAGAAGTGGCTTCTGCTTCCCAGGAGCCCTGTCTACATTCCTCTTTTTAATAAGAATTTTAAAATAGATTTGGAAGTTGTCTTTAGTTACTTTATTTATATTTTAAATAAAAATTTAAGGGGGAGGATGGATTTAAAACTAGCTTAAGGTAGTATACTTTATAATTAAGGGGATCTACTTTGCCTGTAATCATAGATGAATTTGTGCTGAGTCCTGTCTGCTGGGTAGAACAGCAGCATTGGAGAAGGGAGTATGCCTGAAGTCACCCAGCCTTTAAGGCCAGTCAACCGAGACTGCAAGTCCACTCACCACTTTAGAAAATGTGAGCTTCAGGTGCTCTGCTCGCGCCTCTGAACGAGTGGAGTTTTTTGGGTTTTTTTAGTTTTTTGGGTTTGTTTTTTTTTTCCCCCCCTTATCCACAGTTCTGCATTTTGTAGCACAGAAATAAAACCCTGCCAACCATGATTACTTATTAATGTTTCTTAAATACTTTCAGATAGAGATCTTCAGATGAAGTATGTTATAATCAGGGGTTTATACTGTAGATCCAACATGTGCAATCTTTGTGTCTTTAAAAAATTGAACTTTCACTCTCGACATAGACATCAGGGCGGTGAGAGAGGGTCTTAATCCAGATGACTCTATTGCACTTTTATCCCTTTAGCGAGGCCTTTAACCTTTCATTGCTTCATGGCCCTGTTGTTTTGAAATGGTCTTTGGCTGCCTACAGAATCAATCCCTCTCCTAAAGACGCCTTTGAACAGAGATCCTGACAAGAGAAGGGGGATTCTGCTGTAGCTAAGGAATGGAAAATGGATTTTTCAAGTTCAGATGCTGTCAGTCACTGAGTACGTAGCAATTGGTGGCCTTCCCAAAGAAGGGCAAAGCAAAAATGTATACTTGTGTAAACATGCTTACAGGAGCATAATATAGGTCAGAGACCACTGTGTCCCGGGCCTGACCCTGACCCATCTTTGCACAAGCATCTGTAGGCTCTGTCAGAGTGTAGCTATTTATCAGGATTATCTATGACCATCTCAAAACATAAATGGGATAAAACAGCTGGAGTAATTAATATAAACATAAACTATAAAATGATGGTTTCCAAATGCATAAAACATGATATTTTATGTATGTTCTGAAGACATTTCAAAAAATATCTTCAGAACATACATATTGCACAGTTCTGGCATAGACTATCTGCCAGCTGGCAGGAAGGTGCTGTCAGCCCTGCAATGTTCACGGTAAGCTTTTTCTTGAAAAAAAATCAGATTTTGCTTGGTCATTTTTGCAGTCTGCTTTCCTCACTGGAAGCTCATATGTCGATAAAGCAAGAAGCTTGCAGCACCCCAGGTCTGCACTGGTGGTGGTGCTCTGGAAGGGATGGATGTTCATATGCAGCATTAGATGATCTGGTATGCGGCTTTCTTCCCTGCAGAAGCTGGAGATGGTAGCAATAAGCATCGGAGCATAATTCAAAGCATAGTTTCTCTAGTGACTTTAATATTAGGTAACCGTTGTAGGACAAATATGTGACAGAGGATTGAGAATTTGAAAGAAGTGTGTTTAGAAACAGCCAGTATTTTTCATTAAACACAAAAACATCTAGGTTACGTATTTATCTCCATAAAATTGACAAGCACAGTTTGTTTCTCAGAAAATGGTATGTCAGTAATACTAATTTTTTTTCTATGAGAGATGTTTTGTTTCCCCATTGGCGTTTGTTTTTGCTACTAAAATATTGTTATTATGATGTAACGGTTTGGGAGAACAATTGACGTAGTCTAAAATGCAGTATAATAATGAAGAATAATTGAGAAAAACAGCAATTCAGCTAGTTGTCCTTTGTTTCATTCAAAGATAAAGAAAAAATTCAGATAATAAGATGGAAACATCTCAGATTTGGAGTAGTACAATGGGAAGAGAAGCAGTGGAAAGTTGGTTCTGTGACTGTGTCTTCACATAAAGGCAGGCATTGATTTCATTCAGCGTGAGGAAAAAAAGGAAGGAAACTGTTGCAACAACAAAACTCAATCTTTGAACATGTTCTATTTCTAAGACTTTAAATTATGAATTTTGGTGAGTTTAGAAGGGGAGAAATTTTTTTTTTTTGCATTTTTTAATGTCTGATTTTCTAAAGCTAGATATGTCAGCCTAATTTTGATTACGGAAGTAACAAGGTGATTTTTCTGTGTGCCAATAAATATATTTGCAACATATTCTGGCCAGCAAGAAGGAAGAGCTGAGCACTGGCTCATAAGACCTCTATCCTCCGGTTTCAAAGCTGCTGTTTCTGGCTTGCATCTTTTATTCCTCTGCTGTTATCACTGTAGGATCTCTTCACAGGATTTTAGCAGAGAAGAAAAGTTCTCAAATGACTAAATGTAAGATACAATTTCCTTGAGAACAGAGGAGTATTTTGAGGGTGGTAGTATACTTCTAGTTAACACAGCTCATCTCGAAGGAAACTGGAGCCAGCTATTTTCTTGAGCACAACTTATGCATGGAATTAGACTTTATACAGGGAGGACTTTTGCATATAATCAGGTGGTTCTGGCACCTGCCCTTCAACCCAGCCTGGTGATAGTTGGTGTATGGACTGAAGCCTTCAGCAGGTGAGACTCATTTTCAGAGGGAGCAGGCACAAGCAAGGGGTGCCCCTGAGGATCAGTATGGGTTTTACTGCTACAATTTGCAACATAGGAGGTTGCTGAAATGTCACTGGCATATTTTTCAGATTCTCAGGAATTGCAGGTGCATATATTTCAGACCCAAAAAGAATTTATCAGAATTTATAGACTTGTATCTAGCACTAGAATCTACGAAAAAATGCCAATATCAAGCATGTGCCCTCTCAAGTCTGAGATTTTTGGAAAAGATAATCAGAGTGGATTGAAATATTTCAAACGGTAAAGAATCCAACACGTTCTAGGGTGGATCCTTTTGGCAGCTTTCTACTTTGTGTTAGTTTCTGTCTTATCTCATTTTCTTCTTCCATGCTCTGGAGTGAGTTGCATAGGGTGACCCAGCTGTGGTCTCAGTAGCTGCTGAGCCGAGATCGTCAGGGCTGCAAGAAGCCTTTATTTCTGTCAAGAATTTTCTGGAATTTAGCAATGTGGCTTAGCAAGCATTTCCCTCCCCTTCTTTTCTTTTTTTCTCCCAATTTAAAATAAATGTAATAGAAATGAGCATCACTGTTTGCTCCCTGAGGGGATAAACATACGAGTCTAAGTATTGCTATAGCCCCTATTTTTGCAACTGCCATCTTGGCTAGTGCATCAGTGACTCAGCTGGGATTTCCCAGCTACTGCATAAACCAAATAACCAAACTTTCCAGCAGGGGCCATAATAGACTGAGATGCTGGATGGAATGGGCACAGAGGGAAGCTAAAGGCAGATATCATCAGTAAATTGCATATTTTCTGTGGTCAAACAAGCCCTAGCTCAGCAGAGCTTTTTCACCTCTAGACATTATTGTGACATAAATCATTGCATCATGAATCACACAGTATTTCAGGAGAAAGCGTATGTTATATGATACATGCAGCTCAGTGCATTAATTTCTTCACTGGAATAAGCCCCTGCATTATGTCCAAACTGTTTGTCACATTTGTTCTTTTTGCTATGAGAAATCACCTTGTCTTACTGTCTCTTGTCCAATGAAAAATATGGACTGTTTAGTTAAAAGATAAAGAAATGCTTTATTATTTCAGCATATGCTCTTTTTCTGAGCCTAGTCTCCCTCTGGAGTAAAACGATGTGGTATGAAATCAAACATCTGGAGTTTGGAAGGTCAGCTCTGATATTGGAAAAGTACAGCCCACAGGTCTACCAAGCCCTCTGAGTGCCTCATATGTGCGAAACCATTTTTATAGTGTAATAACTGGAGACCTTTTGTTGGAAAATGTGTTGATAATCTGCTCTTGGAGTGATGTTGCTGGGATAACTCAGGGAAGTGTGATGAGCCAGTTTTATCTGCCTTAATTTCAGTTTTGTTGTTTGAGCCCTTTCTGTAATGAGCGTCTTGGTCTTTAAAAATGTTCCTTCTGTTAATAGCTGGGCCTGCTGCCTAAGTCTTCCTTTCTTCAATAGGAAATTTAATCTTTAAAAAAAGAAAAAGCAAAAAAGAAAAGAAAAGCTGTCTGGAGAAACTAAATACAAATCACATTTTTAAGAATTTGACTTAGTATTTCAGACTAGGGTTTTTTGGGTTTAGTTTTGTTTTTAAACTAACATTTCTGTTAAAATGTTGCAGGATGGCATTAGGCAGATAGGCTGTTCCTGCCCATGGTCATTTAATGGTCTGCACTCTTTTTCTCATTTGTCTGGTACTGCTGCTGCCTCCCAGACCTATTGGCCAACTGCACGCCATTGCAGTATTATTATTCTTGATTTGCTCTGCAGTGATTCCTAGAGGCTCCAGCCAGGAATCTGCAACTGTGATGCTATTCGGCGTCAGCAAGTATTGAGATGATCTCTGCATTACATATTCACAATGCAAAAAATCATAATACAAATTATAAAAGACCATAGAAACAGCTGCAGTGGTTCAGCCCAACATCCATCTAGCCCAGCATTCTGTCTCCAGCTGTGTCCATAAATAAGATGCCTAGCAAAGGAAAGGAAAAGAGCAACCCATTCCCCTGCTTCTTTTCCCAGGTCCCTCAGCCACCAGCAATTCATTTTCAGCTCAGGGGATCTCCTGCTTTTCCAGTTTCCACTTGAAGCTCCTCAATTAGCTTCTTGCACACACAGTGCTCTCCAGCAAGGAGATCTGCCACAGCCTGTGTGAGCTACTGCCACTGTGGCATGGTTTTGAACCAAGCTCCCGTTAGCTTTGGTTGGTGTCTCCTAGTCCTTGTGTTGGGAGAGGCAGGGAGCAGCCAGTCCCCACCCACCCTCTGGAGACCGATGTCCGCAACAGGCTGCAGCATCCCAGCCCGCTCTCTTGGTCCTTGTATGGCAACTGCTCCAGACTTTGATCATCCTGGTTGTGTTTCTCTGAAGCTTTTCCAGTGTTTTTTTTTCTTTTCTTTTTAGAACAGGACAGTTTCCGTCCCTATTCTCTATTTGTTCTTGTGGGGTTGTTTTTGCTCTTCAGTCAAATTAATGTCAATGTTATTCCAGACTTGGAAATATTTCATATCTGGGAAGAGGCTTCATTAAGTTGCTCCAGTTCATATGTTCTGCTACAAGAAAGGATTTGGTGTTCAGCAACTAGCAACGTTCATTAACAACCTGGGTTCTTTTGTTTTGTTTTCAACTAATTTATTCTCACGCACTTCTGAATGTGTTCAAAACTGAATGGGGAATAAATAGATTTAAGTGAAAAGTGTCAGATATTATTCTGTTGTTTTTAAGGACTTTGGGGGCTCTTAACTCCTTCAATAAATTCTTTCCTAACTCCTGCTGTGTGCTGGGGTAGGTACCAGTGCAAAGTATAGCACTTGTTTGATTTTGTGCCATGTTCAGCGATGTTGGTACCTCTAATGGGAGCAGCCTTTGCCTTCTGTCTGTCTGCCCAGCTCACCCTCCAGCGAGTTGCAAAAGCAATACTCTACCTTTATTATTTTTCTTCTTTTTCACATCATCTGTCTTACTCCATTTGCTCAGACAAATAAGTGATAAAAAGGAATGATGATCTGTTTAACACCACAGGAAGAAAGATGCATTATGAGACAAGAGAGACCTCTTGTTTACAGCAAGTTATTTTTGGTAATTAGCCATTTGTAGAGGAAGATGAGCCTCCGCTCGTAAAGTCAGCATGCCATAATTTAAGGGACTCTGAATGGAAGCCTAACATTTGCCTGAATTGCAAATGTTAATTGTGTGCATTTATAAATAAATAAATGGCTGTTTTTTCTTTGCAGGAAGCAGACTGAACAAAGACCTGAGACATTATCTCAACCAGAGGTTTCAGAAAGGATCGCCGGATCACGATCTGCAGCAGACTATTAGAGATAACCTTTATCGCCATGCTGTGCCTTGTAAGTAACAAAACATTGACCTGGTGGATTACATGTAGTAGAATTTCTTTTTTTTTTGAGGTAGCCTTCATGTGGTGGTGTGCACGGCTCCAGGAGAGACTCAGTTTTCAGCTTGGGCAAACTTCCATGTGTGACAGCAGATAGAGTTCAGGTAGGGTTGAAAAGGAAACCAGTTCACCCCTGAACTCCGCTTTCTTGATGATCTTTTTGGAACAGTTGATGATTTGATGCAGGTCTGTGATGCTTACTGTGAAGAAAAAAACCCTAAAAAAACAGCCATGAAGTGAGTACTTGCTTTAGAAATAGTCTTCATTAATATTACAGTGAATGTTTCTTTATTGATTTGAAACCTATGAATAAAAAACCTGCCTTTATTTTTATTTCCTTAGCAGAACTTTATTTCTGATGCTTATTTAACTTGTGAAATTGAACAGCATTTTATGGCTGGGTGCCATTGTAGCAGGCAAGTGTCACTGTTGGAAGGTCATCCTCAATTCAAGTAGGAGATAAGCAGTAAGAGGTAGTGAAACTGAGAAAGAAATGCTCTTTTTCACTCAAAAAACCACCAGGAGGAAAACTGAGACGTTTAGATAGTGTAATATTTAGAAGCTCAGAATCTTTACCCCAAATCAGACTGTCCTTGGTGTTTTGGGAAAGATGTACAAAGAGTGGAGAATGATCCAGTTTCATTGCACCTCTATTTGGCCTTCCCCAGCTGCCAGGAGAGGCTATTCTAAAGACAAGTTCTTTCTGCTGGAACTTTGAGCTGTGGGGATAATGGTATACCTTTCAGAGCAGGCTGGGATAAGAACTAGTAAACATCTTAGTTATAGCATACTGAGATGAGCAGCAAAACATTTTGAAGTTTTCTATCTCAACATGAATCAGAGGTTGTTTATCCTGGTAAACTTACATAAATATTGAAGAATAATGTTACCACTCAAAAATCGGTATTTGTCAACAAATATCACATAATGGTAGGTAGAGTAATAGCTATTTTCAATCTAAGTGTTGCATGCAGGAGAACTGTGTAGGGCCACAGTTAAAATTGTGTGGTAACAATGACAAATGTTGATTCTTCAAATGGCAGATGCTGTATATCACCATTGAGTTTATTCTTATTTTATCAGTGGAAAGCATAGACCAAATTACGTTTAAAGTGCTGTGCATAGACATAAAGAATAAGTATGGATTATTATTTTCTATTGAACACTTCCATTTTCCATTTTGTCAATGTGAAATATGATTAGTTTTCAATCATCTAACTTGCCAGGCTGCAGGTTTCTAAAGCATACTGTGGAAAGTGCCTTCTAACATGGGCAATGTTAGGCTCGGGAGATGCAATGTCGTGATGCTAATGTCCTTCTGCCTATGTGTTGTATTCCAATTTCTAAAGCAGCAAATGAAGCAAATGAGTGTAAGTTCTGTGGAAGCATTTTGTATGTTACCAAGGTTACACTTTGAAATGTTTTCCATTGATTCTCTTCTCTGATTTATTGAACTTGATGGTGAGCTAAACTGCGTGGACTCATTAAAGACTTTTGATTTAAAATCAAGAGCAGTGAAAGCGATTCCTACCTTTAGCTGGGGGAGATATGGCTTGCCGATGTATTGATAAGGACATCAGTACTTATGTTCCATTTATGAAGCAAATAGAAAATCTGAAATTTGGAATTAGTTATTGTGTGTCTCCATACTTGCTGAGTTGTAAATGAGGTAGCGTTTAATTTTTCCTTATATACTGTGGGGATGGTATTAGGGATAGCTTTTAAGAATGATGCTAATATTCACATGTGAATTTGAATGATACTGCTGCACGCATGGTGGGTTGGGATGCTGTACAGGTCTGGAGATTAATCTAGCTGTACACTCATATTTTTATTCCTTGGTACACGTGACCAGTAAATCCACAGCCCTGGACGAATCTCTAGTGCTAATGGATTATGAAGTCTTGTATTTTGAAAATGGAATTCCCTGCTGATTATGTGGTAAACACGAACAGGAACACAAGGTCACTTGGACTGAGCATGCTTGGCCTGACAGCTGCTTTTTGTTGCACTAATATAAGGGGTAAATGAAGTGATAAATAGTAAATGCAAAATGGAGAAAGGCGATCTTAACCAGTTCTTCCCCAGAAAGAATTCCATGTGGTTCGGCTCTGACTAGTTTGGTACAGGCAGTGAGAAAACCTAGCGGGCTTCTCTTTCCCACACAGCCATGTCCTGGGTGCATGCTTGGCTGACTCGGGAACTGAGTGAAGACATGGCTATAGCTTTTGTAGAAGATAGAGCTCAAGCAGAGGGGAGGAAAAATGCAGAAAGTTTGACTTGACCTCGTTATTTCATATGACAATGACATGCAGCGTCATTTAGATTTTTAATTTAGGAGAGCTGGTTAAGAATTTGCTTTATTTTCTGGTGAACAATCAAGGGTAAGAGTGGGATGAGGCCAGCTCTCAAAGGCAATATAAGCATTGCATAAATGGGTGATACAGGGATGTGTTTTTGAGAGACTAGACAACTTCATCCCTAAACGTGGGAGCTGTCATAAAGAAATGAGACCTTGAAAATGGACGCAAAAGTGAAGTATTTTTGAAATAAGTAGATGCAGCATACAGTTATTTTTGCAAGCTGAAGTCTTCTCCTTTTCCTCAGTGCCCTCTGCCCCTCCAGCATGCTTCCTCTGAGTCTTCGTACCCTGAGCTCCCTGCTCCCCATTGAGCTAATTTTTTTTTTTGCAAAGGTCTGTAGTAAATAACAGCTGTGACAAGCTTCCAGGTAGCCTCCAAGTTTAGTTGTTAGGCTGTTGTGAGTGCTCTGTTGTTACTATCACACCAAACCCACGGGTTTATTTACAGACCCAAAGCATCCTCCTCTGGAATTTCCAACTTCAGCATCATAATCTAGGACAGAGCCAGAGTAAGGCAGAGTAACTCTTTGAAAGAGTTAGTGTAGTTCAGCCACTGAACTAACTTGAATTTCAGCTGAACCCACTGTGTGTTATTTCCTTCCATTTCTTCGTGATGGTCTCATTTCACTGTGAACTTCACATGCTTGGTCAGAGACTTTTTTTTAGGGCATGTTTGTCTTCTGCTTAAGAAAAATCAGCACCTTAAGCTTGAGCAAAGTTATTCTGCTTACATGTTCAGATAAATAACTGTTCGCATTCCTAGCACGTAGGATCCACTGTCAAAACTAGAAAAAACCCTCAAATACATCATCCAGATTAGCAAGATGTTGGTCCAGTCTCTAGCTATCCCCTTTGCCTCATTTTGTTTTGAAGCACCACATTTTTCCTGTTTTCTGATGCGCCTAATGAAGATCACCAGAAATAATGCTCTATTTGTGGGCTAGTTAATGGCTCCATTGAGCTTGGAGTAAACTGTGAATTGGCAACAATTTCATGATTACTGACTGGCCATGACTGTACCACAAGTGCTTTGACTGATGCAGAGACTTTGCCCACAGCTTATTTCTAGTATGGATTTCACTTATTCCAGCTCAATTTTGCCAGCCTAAACACTTAAGAGCAAAAGGGCAGGTTTACCAACTGTGTGAGGTATCTTGCTGGGGCACCTTGTGGCATGTCTGGGTCCACCTGTGCTAACAGAAGTTGATGTGATTTGCATTCAGCCTGATTTGGGGGTTGGCTGAGAGTCTGTGATAGAATCATAGAATCATTTAAGTTGGAAAAGGCCTTTAAGATCATGGAGTCCAACTGTTAACCTGACACTGCCAAGTCCACCACTAAGCCATGTCCCTAAGCACCAAATCTACACATCTTTTAAATACCTAAAGGGGTGGTGACTCAGCCACTTCCCTGGGCAGCCCATTCCAATGCTTGGCAACCCTTTTGGTGAAGAAATTTTTCCTAGTATCCAATCTAAACCTCCCCTGGCACAACCTGAGGCTGTTTCCTCTTGTCCTATCACTTGTTGCATGGGGGAAGAGACTGACACCCACCTCGCTACAACCTCCTTTCAGGTAGTTGTAGAGAGCGATAAGGTCTTCCCTGAACCTCCTTTTCTCCAGGCTAAACATCCCCAGTTCGCTTAGCTGCTCCTGATAGGATTTGTGCTCTAGACCCTTCACCAGCTTCATTGCCCTTCTCTGGACACATTCCAGCACCTTGATGTATTTCTTGTAGTGAGGGGCCCCAAACTGAACATTGTATTGGAGGTGTGCCCTCACCAGTGCCAAATACAGTGCTTAGTCCTGCCAGCCACACTATTTCTGATACAAGCCAGGACACTATTGGCCGCCTTGGCCAACTGGACACACTGCTGGCTCATATTCAGCAGCTGTTGACCAACATCCTCAGGTCCTTTTCTGCCAGCTTTCCAGCCACTCCCCCCCAAGCCTGTAATGTTAGATGGGGTCATTGTGACCCAAGTGCAGGACCCGGCACTTAGCCTTGTTGAACCTGCTATAGTTGGCCTTAGCCCATCAATGCAGCCTGTCCAGATCCCTCTGTAGAGTCTTTCTACCCTCCAGCAGATCAACACACCTGCCTAGCTTAGTGTCATCTGCAAACTTGCTGAGGGTGCACTCGATCCCCTCATCCAGATCATTGATAAAGATATTAAACAGAACTGGCCCCAGTACTGAGCCCTGGGGAATACCAGCTATGACTGGCCTCCAGCTGGATTTAACTCCATTCACCACAACTCTCTGGGCCTGGCCATCCAGCCAGTTTTTTACCCAGCAAAGAGTATGCCCTTCCAAGCCATGAGCAGCCAGTTTCTCCAGGAGAATGCTGTAGGAAACTGTGTCAAAGGTTTTACTAAAGTCTAGGTGGACAACATCCACAGCCTGAGTCACCTTGTCATAGAGGGAGATCAGGTTGGTCAAGCAGGACCTGCCTTTCATAAACCTATGCTGACTGGGCCTGATCACTTGGTGGTCCTGTACATGCTGTGTAATGGCACTGAAGATGATCTGCTCCATAACCTTCCCCAGCACTGAAGTCAGGCTGACAGGCCTGTAGTTCCCTGGATCCTCCTTCCAGCCCGTGTTGTAGACAGGTATCACATTTGCTAACTTCCAGTCAACGGGGATCTCTCTGGTTAGCCAAGACTGCTGATAAATGATTGAAAGTGGCTTGGTGAGCACTTCTGCCAGCTCCCTCAGTACCCTTGGGTGGATCCCCATAGAATTGTGTGTGTAGAATGTGCTGGCATCCTGACTTTAGGTTTCAGAGAGTGTTTCTAGGAGCAGAACTCCCCAAAACAGGACTGGTGTATGTGAAGATTTACTTAGTGGAAAATGTGCTTAGTTGGAAGTACATCTAAGAATATACCCATTAAATAGGTATTTCTAAGTAGCCTTACCTTGGGATATCTGTGCAATAGTGTGAATTGAGAAAGATGTGATAGCATTTTGCTTTAACATTATAGTGCAGCAGCATGTCTAACCCACTGTTCACAGAAGGCTGAACAAGACAGGATTATCTTCCTCATTTTGAAATGATGGTAGAGGGCATCTGTTTAAAATAAACAAGCAGTACTGGCCATTTGTCCTAGTTGCTTATTCTCAACAACCTGACAGCAGTTTTCTTTTCAAAGTGTATTGAGAAGAATCAGGATGGTATTATTTCCATAAAAGCTTATCTCAGCATGTGTTTGTTTTTTTTTTCCTCTGAGCACATTTACCTGATTCTTCACTTGTTTCAGTCCTGTGTGACATGCAGAGGCAGCTGTGGTGGGTCTGGCATCTGTACCTTTACTTGCCAAAACAGTATACCTGGTGCAGGCATGACTGAAAGAACACATCAGTGGTCCCTTCCCTGTTCACGTATATTCTGCATTTCTCTTATTTCAGTACTGTGCAATTCCTTTCTTTGCCAGGCTGTAGTCTTCAGAAGCAAAACTCCAGAAAGTGCAAGGTCTTCTTGATGGTAAATGAAATGGGGACAATGTAATGGCTAGCTTAGAGTTAAGCCTTAGATGTCAGCTTAGACACTATGTGGCAATCTTTTTTTTTTTTTTTAACTTCCCCCTCTCCCTCCTCTTCTTCCCAAAATTAGCTTTTAAAACCTCAGGAGGTCATCATTCAACAGTTGATTCACTTTCCCAAAACAAGTACATGTCCTGGGATTAATTGGCTGGAGATTTTAACATTAGAGATTTACCACTTTCATTTCTGCTGTCTGTTCTCTCGCCTTCCCAGAGTTTGATCTGCTCCTCTGTCTTCAATTACAGAACAGTAGCTCCAACTGTTGTGGTTAGTCTTATAGGGGAGCGTGGAGCAAAATGGAAAAAAATGGATGAAAATCAATAGTGTAAGTGTCGAGTAATCTGTAAGGAGGCTTAGAAAAAGACAGAGACACCCAGGCAACCTGGCTGGCCTGAGCTTTTCCACATTTCAGTGGGGAATTTGAGAAAAAGTTTCTTTATTCCATGTGATCTGCTGGTGTGAAGGAAAAGTCTCCTTTCTAAGGAAAACCAGTAATACTGAATGAGGAAACTTCATAGTATTTCTAGGACAAACTTTAGTAAGTGGATGTAGAAGAGCACATTGAACCTTATTGTCTGGATTAAATGTTTTCATGGATAATTGAACTACCAAAGGGCAGTTTAGTTGCTGCAGGGGTGGGATAAGCTGCTACATGCGTAACCACCATCATCTGCAACTAATGGAGGACTAGAGAGACTAAATGGGCTGGGGTGTGATGAAACTGCTGTCAAACACACAGTTAGGTGATTTCCCAGGATAGTTTTTAAAGTCCTGTAGCACTGGGCTCCCCATAAGTACTTCTGAGCTTCAAAATGAATTGATAGAAGGGATATGCAAACCCACTTACAGAAGGATCTTTTCTTCAGAATATTGAGTATAATAGTGTATCAGTATACTGGGGAAAATTGTTGAAGTGAAGCAGAAAGACCTTTGTTACATATACATGTGTTTTTACTGTGGGGATATTTGAGTCACAATTTTGAAGTTATTTTTAGTTAGTAATTTTTATTAAGGATAAACAGAATCACTGACAGTGCACATTATTTTTCTTCACAGGAAATAAATCATCAGTTTATGTACACAAATATTCTTAGAATTCTCAAAAGCTTTCCAGACCTGCAGCCATATTTATTATCCAAGTACCTTTTGTTGCAGTTCCCTTCCTAAAGGTGTAATTCTGCTTTTGTAATGAGAAAAAGTTGCAGTGTCCATGAAATATTCATTTGAAGGCCCCCACTGATAAGGTGATGAACAGTAAGCCGGTCTTTTTTCTAACACACAGAAAATAATTAATTTTTTTCCAAGACTTATGTTAGGAAAAAGTTTTAAATATTTTAAAAATCGTGTCCTTATCACTAGGGTGCAACATATAGGCACCAGCAGTATGTAAAAGATAATTTTTCTCAAGAACATTTTCTTGTGAGTTAACCTAATTTTGAAGAATATGGGGCATATTTTCCATGCCAGCTAATGTACACACATGTAATTTTTCCTGTATTTTCAGCAGGGGCAGTATCCTGACTATAACCAGTGGGTTTAGAAAATCCTTGTAGCTGTGTTCCGGGGAGTGCGGAATTGCAGCAGTCCCCTGCAGTTTTCAAGGATATAATTATTTCACATATTAGTGAACCAGATGTGTTTTCACTTTTGAGAGAGAAAAATGTCCTGTTTTGAGCAACAGAGCCAATATTTCTGTAGTTCAGTTCCCTTCTACACAGTCATTTCTGTTTAATCTAGGAGACTTCAGACCTTTTTTTCCATCTGGTCTCTCCTTTCAGATCAATAGTACATTTTGTGCCAGTGGAGCTATTGGGTTTGGGGTTTTTTTAACATTTGGAAATAAAAGCACTTACGATAGCAAATATTGCTCCATCTGCTTACCCATTTGTGAGGAATAGCTTTTTTGTATTTCACTGTACACCCAGTTGAAATTGCATGAGGCACCAGAGAACAGTACAAAGCAGAAGAGCTCAAGCCTTACAGGCTCTCCCATGCCACTTGCCAAAGGAGATTTGGGTAAGAAGTGTGGGAAGAGATTACATGGCTAGTTTTCTTTGTTAGTCCCCAGTGTACTTAATTTTGTGTTTTTTCATTGCGCTTGCTTTGTACTACGGCAAAGCATCTGCGAGTGGGTATTTAGGTAATGCAAACAACGTCTGTGTATGTGTTTTAAAATGTGAAGGTTTCTAAAGTTGTAAGTCTCTTAGCAGCGAGTAAATCGGAGCTGAGAGCGGGTACTGCTCTTTGGCGGTTGAAGGGGTGGAGATGAATTACTTCAAAACTGGCTCTGTCCTGCCATAGTTTTATTCACCATCACAATTTAGACTATAGAAGAGGCAAACCATAAGATCACCCAAGGTAATGGAAATGAAAGTCTGCTGAAGAGTGTGTGGTCAAAGGTGATAAATGTCCTATCCAGATTTTTCATACGATGTCCCAGGGTCCTGATTAGACCTTTTGTGATGGTTGCAGTGTCCCAGTTTTTTATTTCATCGAGGTGGTTTGATATCTTTTCAACTACCACCATGTGTCTGTTCAAGGTTTACAGTGTATTGATTATGCTACAAGCCAACAGAATGCGTGTTCCAGGCAAAAGAACAGCCTAAAATGAGGAAAAATTAAATGCATAGCCATTTTTTAAGCTGTTATTCCACTCATATTTGCGTTTGGGATTCACATTTGTTATTTCACTATTAACTCCCTCTAGAAAGCACCCTTCACTCTGTATAGGTATGTTTGTGCTTGGATGTGTTGATTTGCATGGTGGTTTCACAGTTACAAAAATCCCATGCTGCTTTCATCAAAAATGGCAGTCCTTAAAAGAGGACACTTGAAAATCCTATTTATATGATATTATTCTGGTCCAGTGCGGTACCTGCAGTGTAGTGTGGGCAAAACCAGTGCAGACTTGCTACGTTTCATCTTCAAACAATTATCCTTTTTTTAGAAACATTACCATTTTTCTTTTTTAGAAACATTACCATGTTTCTTCACATAAAGTGTGCTGTATTTGTCCTCTAAATCCTTTCTCTCTTTATTTCAGCAGAGAGGAGATTAGGCGTGTAATCATTTATAAAGCTGTTTAGATTCTGCTAGCTGGTTTTCTTTGGGGAGAGTCATACCCAGCACCTTTACTAGGAATAACTCTGTAAATTAATCTTCATGGATTTCCTTCCCCTCCACCCTCAGTGAATAAGAAGGTAGAAAAAATAGAATAAATATTTCTAGTTCTGCCCCCACTGAAGGAGAAATAAATCTTTCCTCTTAGTCATAAACGTCTAGATGTATCCTTTTTTTAATAATGTCCTCTTGAATAATTAGAGCTTTGAGTTATGAAGTCAAGATTCCTGGGTCATTGCCAGAACAGATTTGTTTAAGAGGGACACTAGTTCCCTGAGTTCCTTTTAAAGGGCTTTGTAATGTCCCAGGCTGCTCTTAATTAGTGATTTAAGAGCAAATACATCTGTTTCACTGAGGATTGTGAAAATTATTATTTAAATGGAAATGTGTAATAAATGGCTCTTTGAAAGGCGAATGTATCTTCAGAATGAGACATGTATCACAGAGTAATCAGGTGGATAGTGATCTATCAGCTCTACTTGCAGGGTCTTTTTGGAGCTGAAGATGGAGAAAAACATCAAAGACCCTTGGAAGCATCATCTGCCATTGAATTATATTTTATACTTCATCATTCATTCACTGCCTGCACTTTTTCTTTAAACATCAGGTTTAACACTTTGTTTACCAGGGGAAAAAACAGTAAACAAATGCTGATATTGGTAAAAGGAGGTCTGTAGGAAGAAGTACTATTGCTTATTAGATAAATTGGCGATACTTCATTTTTATCTCAGACCATCATGGCTACTCAAATACTGCCACAACAGTACTGATTTTTATACCAAATTTAAAACTACTTAATGGGAGATTGTTATATGCTAAAAATGTGCAGGTAATCTTTGCCATATTAGGAACTTGAACTGGCGTACCTTGGAACTGAGGGCCTGGGGCAGGTGACGGAGGAAGGAGGAACTCCAAATTAAGAAGCTGCTGCTTTTAGCAAACTCTTCCTTGCATACATGAGGAGATGGATATTTATAAATGCAGCATTACCATCTCCTACTGTTCACATGTCTTGAATTAATCAAAAACTTGAAACTGGATATTTTGACTCTTTTCATTTACCTGTTTGTTTCTGAGCCCTTACTGCCATTTTCTTTCATGTTTTTCTAGGCTGTGGGTTTTTTGGTGTTTTCTTTTTTGCAGAGGGGGCTGATACATGAAAGCTGAAAACGTACTTGAATAGTGAGGTTATTTTCAGCTGTCCTCAATCCAGATATGTAAGGTTTTGAGAAAAGCAGCAAGTGTTGCAAAATGTGCAAGAGAGTTTGAGGAAAACCCAGCAGGATGCTAAGTGGCAGCGCAGAAGTAGGAAGGTTGGACTTGACAGTCACTGACAGAATCACAGAATCACTAGGTTGGAAAGGACCTTCAAGATCATCAAGTCCAGCCATTAATCCAGCGCCACCATGTCCCGTAAACCATGTCCTGAAGCGCCACATCCACACATTTTTTGAACACTTCCAGAGATGGCGACTCCACCACCTCCCTGGGCAGCCTGTGCCAATGCCTGACCACTCTCTCAGTGAAGAAA
Source organism: Phaethon aethereus (assembly GCF_964289735.1). Lineage (NCBI taxonomy): Eukaryota > Metazoa > Chordata > Aves > Phaethontiformes > Phaethontidae > Phaethon > Phaethon aethereus. The sequence goes on from NC_138587.1 coordinate 7,952,095, forward strand.
TTTTTCCTAATATCCAATCTAAACCTCCCCTGGCGCAACTTGAGGGGCAGAGCTGGGTCCAGTTCTTTCAGGAATGTGAGCATCCCATAATGTTCATAAATATCTTTCCCATTTTGCATTCCTATAATTTTAAATGCATATTTTGCTATCTCACTTAGTCTTCTGCAATCTTCTGCAAAACGCCCAGTGTTTTCTGGAAGGGAACAGCCAATAAGATGTGATAGTGCTGCTCTGTGTAACTAACCACGCTGGAGAATCGCATTGACAGACATTCTGTAAATTGCCCACATTATAGAACATTGACGATACCATTAAAATGGCAAATTTAATCTTATAGTACTGTTAGATTTCTCCCTCATTAACTCTGATCTGATAAACAACCTCCAGCATATTTTGAAGGTAATAGTCACCTTACAATCACTATTGCTCCTCTCTATCTGGCATTTCAAGCTCCTATGGATTTATAGTTCTTCTGTCATCTAATCTGTACTTACTGCTGCTTTTTTTTTTTTTTTTTTTAAATTGTGCTTACAAGCAGACCCTTTAGTCGAGGGCCCTGGGCATGCAATTAACACTTCACAGCAAGAACAATGTCACCCTAAATTCCTTTCCTGAGATTTAGGACAACATCAGTTTTAGAGAATAAAATTAACCCAATGTTCAGGTGAGCACGATGCAGACCTGCAAAGGTGTTTTAGTACTGGGCACTTTGTAAGGGTTGGTACAGGGTAATGCTGGTAGCTGGTTTTGTTCTTGGCTTTTGCAAACAGATATCAGAGCAGCCTCTGCAGAATCTTGCTGGAGATGTAGGTGGTGAAGAGGGGACCAAGCGGGTGCTGTAGCAGGGGCTGTGATGGGTGCTGGGCACAGTCCCACCACCACCAGGCAGAGCAGCCCTGCCACAGCATGCCTGGGAGCTGGCAAAGCCGAAGGAACTTTTTTCAGCCGTGTCTGTCCAGCAGAGACAACTTCCCCTCCCAAACGTTAATCCTCAAGCAGCAAAACCATGAGCTGCAGCTTAACAAAGTAACCTTAGCTCCTCTCGACTAGCAGGGAGGCTTCCGTGGAGGTACCACTTGGCTCCTTGTTTTCCTAAGTGAGTCATGGTTTAATTAGAGTGCTGTCTCGAGGAGGAGATGGTTGTTACACATCACCTATCACAATGTAAAAGTGGAAAGTGACGCTGAAACGCTGACCCTTAATCTGAAGTGCACCATCTGTGTTTTATTTCCACATCTTGCTGAGTTTACAGTTATTTGAATTCACAGTTTGTTCCCCATTTGCTGTTCCCACATGGTAAGTGAATTGGATCCAAAATGTTCTGATGGAAGATTGAGGAGTCTGCTGGAGAAGTTTGTTCCTACCTACAAGAGTGCTCTATCTCACACTTCTTCTACCTTGTGAGTTAAATCCCAGCTGTAAAATCTTGTCACAAGATGGTCGTCTTTCATGGTGGGAAGTTGGGGTTACTGTAAGGACAAAGACTCCCTTCCTCATCCTGAAGTGATCTATGGTTTGCCTTTGCCTTTCTGCTCAAGAAAAGGTAGAGAGTTCCCTCACATCTGACAAAGTATTTGCTTTACTGTTCCTGTAAAATTGTGTGGATGCTTATCTGGTGATGCTTGGCATTGAAGCACCACTCTTATTTAATATTTTTTCTTTGTTAGTATGAGCCAAAATGTTTGATGCTAAAATAAGACTGGGTATAATATAATGAAGGGTGCTATAATTAGGATTGTAACGGTTTTCATGGTGCAAACTTGAATTACTCTGATTTTAGAATGGGCAAGCAGCTCAAACCCATGTTGAATTTCATTTATTCTCCTTTATTTCTATTTTTTCTACTGACAGCAACCATTTTCTTAAGACGTAACTAACTGTAAAGAAGATATAAAATTTAAACATGTCATATTTCAAAAGCAAGCCATCAAAACGCTGAAGGCTGTATAAACTTAAATACCTTCTTTGGCTTTTGCTGTAGACCACACAAGCTCTGAGAAATTGATTACTCTGGTGCTCGAAGGGGCTTTCATGATACAGAAACAGAGGTTTGCATTGAATTTCTTTCTTTGTGTGTGGGACTTTTTTTTTTTTTTTTTTTTTTTTGAAAGAGAAAAAGCCCTTAAACCCCAGATTAAAAATAAGTCATTTCATTGTTTCCTTCCCCCTCCTTCTAAATCTTATGAAAGAGTTTTCATAAATGATTGGGGGAGCTGCATCTCTGAATAAATGTAAAGTAAAATGCTCCATTTCTTTTTTAATAAAGAGGCTTTTTTCTGGAATGTCCCATTTAGGTGCTGCTTCATTGAAGTATCATCTAGTAAGAGAGTTTCAGTGTGGCTTGTGCAGATTTTTCTTATTTTGTGGACATGAAGAGGAGAGGCGAGGTATTAGGAGTTACTGATGTTTGTATTGCAGTTTTCAAATTTACTGTATCCAGTACTCTAAACCCATCATTATGAAAGGCTCTGGACTCGTCATGGAGACTGTGAGCTGACTGCCCAGATACCCAAAAAACAGCATAAGACTCAATTCAGGCTGCTCTTGAAAAATTGGGAAGGTGAATCTTGAGCAAAGAATTTTTATCTATTCTTTTTAGACGAGACACGTAATGAGCCAGCACCTTGGGCCAGATGGTGTTTTCATGAAAACATTTATGTCCCATAAACTTAAGACTATTTTATATATTTATAGTTAGGCCATTGTCCTGTTCCTGTGTGGCTATTTCTTTCATAAAGGTAATACAAGACTTGCTATCTCTTGGTGGCGTTTTGCCCCTACCCAGTTCAAACACTTTTGGGGATCGGGTACTTCAGCGAGAGCTGTTGCTGTATTTGCACTGTTCGGTTTGGTAGTGGAACAGAGATAATGTTTTTTCCTTACGTTGCCTGGCCCTTGCACACACATGCTGTAAACTCACGAGCTGTCGTCTGCCTCCACACCTGCACCGAGCTGCTTTGCAAGTGATGGCTCTTGGCTGGTGTGGTTCAAAACATCTGCTTGTTAGCGCAGCAGCGGTGTGTGCTGTCCCAGCTGTGCCTGAGCTCTGGTCCATGGTGACCAGTGGTGGCCACATAGCACCCTGTGCCCGCCCCACCAGCACCGTCCGCATGTCCCTGCCTGCCTCGGTGGAGCTGTGCAAGCCCCAGCAAAGCAGCCGTTGAGCTGCAGGAGAGCGGGTTTCCTTGCGAGGCTGGAGTCCCCTGGGATTTCAGTACGGCATCTAAGCAATCCTGTCCTGTGAGATACATGGAAAGCGTCCAAGACGGACGCCTGCTGGCTCTGAAGCAGTCAAGTGCTTTTTCCAAAATATCTTTGGCCCCTGTTCTTGATGTTTACTTTTAAAAAGATACAGGCATGTGTTGGCTGTAAAAGAAAGGGAAAAAAATAATCATTGCTACTGTCACTGAAATTCCCTGCAGATTTAAAAGGAAGATGAAAGTTGGTACTTTAGGAGAAACTCAAAGCCCTTGGGACAAGCACAGCAGAAAACAGAAAGATGCTCTGTATTCTGTCTGGTGGCTTGCAAAAATGAGTGCTGTATCTCCTACAGAGAGAGACAGAGCCAGAAATACATATTTGCATCGTTCCCCTATTCTTGTGCCTTGCAAACTAGGACAATACCATTTTGCACTTCCCTGGGCATATTCTCAAACTAGCTCAGTGAGGTGATAGAGAAATAAAAAGGGTGAGGGTGAAAGAAGAGAGGGGGCAAAAATCTGCCTTGTGGTATTTCAGATCTCCAGCATACACAGGTGCTTTTTAATCCCTCTGGCCTACATATTCCTCAGCCCCTAGGAATAGAGGAGTCGTGATGTAATGCTCTTTTCCTCACACTCCCAGCTTAAATACAGATGGAAATTGTTGTCATGTGTTAGAAATGTCACCAATAATATAAAAGGCAGGCTTCTGCATTCTCCCTTTTGCACTGTCAGCTGCTGCTGCCAGCTTATTCTTCCCTCTCAGACCTATTGTCATGTGGCAGAAACCCTGATGTAAGTAAGCCCTGTCCTCCCCCTGCTTATGATCCCTGCATTTTTTATTCCCCTCTGCTGCAGTGCTGAGGATCATTACATACCACGACTTAAAGACAAGACCTCACAAAGGAAGGATTAATCTTGTATTTGTGCTTGAATTTCGAAGGACTCAGGCAAGTGAGAATGTTCCATTGTATTCTCTTTTCTTCTTTCTTTCGTAGATGCTAACGTGAGAAATGAAAAGCAGCAAATGTGATAAGCTAGGTCTGTGTTTACTGAGTGAACCCAGTGGCTCCTCAGCTGCAGGTTGTGCCTGTAAGTAGCGAGCGGGTTATAACAGGAGGCTGCGGGGTTGGGAAGGGAGCTGCCGAGCGGAGCTGCGCAGCCTTAGCCCAGCCTGGGAGGACAGATGGCTAGTGCTGCTTTTTAATTCATCAAGCAGGCTTTACGTGAGGCCCGTTGGCGAGCGGGCGCGCTGCGAAAAGCGGGGTCAATGGGCACGAATAGGCTGAGATCAGGACCAGATGCCTGCTGAACAATGGGGCTTTTGAAAGAAATGCGGGAGGAAGCGTGGCGCTCGCTTTGTACAGCCTCCGCATTGCAGGTTGGAATGGGGCAGCTCCGATTTAATGAAGTGCATTCCTAAACGTGGTCGTCAGCCCGGGCTGTGAGACAAGGGGACATGTCAGAAGGGGGCTTGTGGGGCCGGCGTGGGGGGGAACGATCCACTGATGGATCGCCCCGAACAATGCAGTCTTAGTGTTGGATGGGAGAAACCATCAATACATCCCTGTGCATATTAATGCGGTACAGCAGGTGTTGCTAAATGTCTATCCCCGCATTGTTCTCCTGCGGCTCAGCCGAGGAGGGGGCAGGAAGGAGACCTCGCGAGGCACCCGCTCATCTGGGGTAGAAATGTAGCTGCTCCCCAGACGGCCGCGCATGCCGAAAGTAAAGTAGGAGGCGAGCGTCGGCGCACGTTTCCGCTCCTGGGGTCGCAGCGTGGGGCAAGGTGCTGGGCGCTGTGAGCTGTGCTGGGCAGTGGTCCCCTGCGCTGGCTCCGGCAAGCAAGCGGGGGGCAGGCTCAGAGGGGCTGGTCACATCTTAAAGGCATAGCAGGGCCAGGAGGGTCCTTTTCTCTGCAAAACATCCCCTAAAGTAAGCAGGTGTGAGGGCTGGGAAGTGAACCTCCCGAGAGCAGGCTGGGTCACCAGGGCAGAGGGCAAGGAGGGAGGAGGCAGAGATGGTGTCTCAGTTGAAATTCAGCAGTGAGAGAGTTAAGAAGGGCATATTTTTTTCAGCTTCTCCAGAAATACATCAATTGTGAATGAGTTGCAGAAGCTGTGAATTGCAATAAACAAGGTGTACAACATGTATTTTGTTTGGTTTTATACCTATTTCTGCATTTGTGTGTATCCTGCTGCACTGGCTGGATATACCCCTCAGGATAGTTTTCCATGTAACAGAAGTAATATCCCTAAATACTTACAGACTTGTTATCCAGTGTAATTCTTGAAGGCGTGGGGGGAGGGGGAGGGCAGTACATAGTCTGTCATTATTGTATGTATTTCTTAATAAAAAGACACACATTTAATTGCTCCCATTGTGTTGTCTGCTCCCCTTGTGATTTGTGACATGCTATACTGTATTTGTCAGCAGAATGAAAGGGGTCTTTGTTCCTTATTCGTATTACGGCACACTGCACCTCAGTGAAAATGGAGTATTTGCCTTTAGACCTAACTTAGCTGGTGATCTGCACCCACTGTTATACTGGGGAAGGGCTTCTGTTTTTTCCCAGGAATTTCAGAGGAATTTGCAGGCAAGGCTTGTATTATTTTATTTATTTATTTTTACATATCAGTGTGTTAACAGTGATGAAGATTAACCAGCTTCATTTACCCACGGGACAGCTAAAGCGTGGCCAGCGGTTGCTGCAGCTTCGCATATTGCGGCTGCCTTTGCGTGTATCCCTTGTCTGTGCATGAATGGCCAAATCGACTGTGAACTAGGATTTAGTCCTTGTGCACCTTCAATCATTTACTGCTGTGTAAACTGCCAACAAGAGTTTAGAAAAATAAACCCAAAGCCTGTAATAAGGAGAAGCTTGTATGCGTATTCAAAGGTTGGCCAAGACTTCAGGGTAATAAAGGCGGTTGCTGAACGGCCAGCTATGAGAGTGACTATTTGGGGATGCCAGTAGCACTTGTAGAGTGCTTTCCGGCCACGGGTGCTGAGTGTGTGCTGGATTAGGTTACAGTATCGTCTAACATCAACAGCATTATCAGTTGCTATCTACTTACTGTCCTTTTCATGCTCTAGCTACTTGGGTATCAGTCTGTGTGCATGTAAATGGGAATGGTTTACAAGCATAGCATCTGGAATTAGCAGCCAAAAAGGATCCAAATTTAAGGCAGTGCTTGCCCAGATGATTAGTAAGACTTCTTCTAACACACATCGCATGAATGTATGGAGACTGTTTTTCAGGGTCAGCAGCTTGAGCTTTATGTTGTTAATTATGCTTATTTTGTACTCTGCAGTGCACAAGGAAAAATGGGCAAAAATGCAAAGTCTATCTCAGTCCCAGGAGGCTATTGCGAATGGCTTTTCTGTTAGAGGGTCTGGCTCAGTAAAGGGCCAGATTGTGAACCTGTTGCTTGTTGATACATGGCTCCGGCAACGTGGGAAATTACATCAAGGAGTAACTTTGCTCTGGAGAGAGCACGGATCCGCTCAGTGGTGCAGGGAGTATTTTCTCCCTTGCCAGCTTATTTCCACTCGTCATTGCCTACTGCTAGCTCCTGTCAGATGGAAGCAATGATGTATCCATGCAGATCCATGATCTTCACTTGATGCTTCACTTCCTTCTGGGAAACAGCTACAAAGCTCATGAGAAAAAGCACCAGCAGCTGCTCCAGGAGCACTTCAGCTCCTTGCTGTTGAAGTGTTGCAGAGCCAGGTTTTGCCGTAACAGCAATAAGCCTTTTCCAGTTGAATTTCCCTCATTTTTTATACACTCTTCTAATGCAGGTAATCCAACCTGCAATTTGAAGCTCAGAGTATCCTTTTTGCCATTATTGACAACCCCTAGCACAAGTAAGGCTGTCATAGCAGTCAAAGTGTTGTGGAAAGAAAAAAGCAACAATTGAAAGCCATTAATTCAGCAGCAGAAGCTGATTAAATAGTGCTGGGTTCTTGATTTTGCATCTGACAGTAATAATACTTAACCTGTGTTTCAGTCATTTAAAAGTTGCTGCAGGTAAAGCTCTTGCCTGCACTTTGAAGCTTGTGTATAGACGCCTTTCTGACAGCTCTCCATCCCTTCCAGTCCACTGATTCTTTAAATGGTTATGCAAGAAATGCCTCTGAAATGAATGCACATTAAGTCATTTTGATCAAGACATGCTGGGTGCTGTGGTATTCAATAAATCTTATTCAAAATGTGGTGCTATTTTCAGTCAAATTCTGCTAAATCCTGTCGTGAAATCCTCTGAATGTTTTGCTCTTGAATATTCTGGTAAGCATGATGACTGGTTCACTGTGTTAATCCTATATGGTCTTTCTGTCTGCCGCTAATCCTGAGCTGTTGTTGCTGCTCTACATACATGAGTAAGATTCTTTCCCCCCTCCCCTTGATGATATCTAGTGGAATTCCAGCTGACTACTGGAAGATAACAGATCAAATGTCCTACTCTCCCTTTTTTTCCTCCTTAAGTATGAGAGTTGAGTTTCTTCTACTTCAAAAACAAAACCTGGAGAAGTAGGAAAAATATCTTTGGTCTGTTGTGCTCTCTGTGAAGGTATGCACTTAGCTCTGACTCTGTGCAGGATGTCTTCGGGAGTCTCAGCTGTAGACAAATCTGGAAGAAAAGACATGTTTAAGGGAAGTTTCCAAATTCACATAGATTGGACAGAATTTCTATCACAACTTCTCATTAATTAGAGATTAAACTGATTATATATAGTATATATACATTACTATAGTTAATACTATACTATAGTGTATATTGTTCCCCCTAAAGTAAAGCTATTGGGTTTTCCTAGTTTTTCCTTGCCTGGTGAAATGCAGGGAGGAACAGTGATTTATTTGTGTTTTAATAGTTTATTATTTAAAGCTGGATCTACCTGTGGAGAGGTACTTTGGCAAAATCTATCCCTTTCTGGTAGAAAAAAACTTTTCCTTTGGGTCAGTATCACCTCAAAATTACTACTTGACCATGTTTCAGATTTAGTAGAAAAGCTAAGGGAGGAAGGGAGGCAGTTTAATCTTGGGTTGATTCCTCCTACCCCCACTGTTTTGTATCTCCTTATAGTAAGATGAGCATACTTGCAGAAAATATCTTAATAACAATATGCCCCATATTGACATGATTGCATGGGATGTATACATTTAGCATGTGTGTGTAATATAAATGGTTATGTTTGCATTTAACTGCTAACATCAAAATGTCATGAACTGGACAGTCCACAGTAACTTAAGTAAAACTTTTTCTTAAAAATTGTGTAATACTTAGTTAATGTAAAATGTCATAATCACCCACATCTTTCCTTGAAAGAGATTGATTTTTTTTTTTTTTTTTAACATAGGCTTTCAAAAGATTCATTAAGAGAATGAAATCCAAGAAGAAAAATAGTTGACCAGCAGTTTTAGGCCAATGAGGCAAAACTCCTAAGTCATGTAAAGTCAGCCCTAACTGACCTGGGCCTGAATGACTTTGTTACAGATTTTCTAAAAATTTTCACTATTGAAATAGGAAAAAAAAACCCCTGCTAGATGAATAATGTAGTCCTGTCAGCAACTGGAATATGGTTGTAGATATCACTTACTGTATTGAAAAGTGGCTCATTGCTTTCCCTACTCAAACAGAAGTAGTGTCCCACCTGGAATCAGCAGTGTTACTGCCTTCATTTTCCTGAGGAAATTCTTGATCCATTGTAGCTTGGAAATTTTAATTTGTTTGGGGTTTTTTTGTGTGTTTTGTTTTCATTAGGATGCAACACTGCCTTTTAATGCATTTAGAAGATAAGATGAGAATCAGGCACACAAAAAAATAAGAGCTCTGAAAGAGCGTTGTTACTGAAATTATGATATATTGGAAAAAAGTAAAATTGCTCCTCTCTTTTCCCCTGTTTGCACCCTCTCTGGGTACGGGTTTTACCAGAAATCTTTGGTAGGTTTATTGCTAGCATTGCGAACACTCTGGTGTTGATTTTTTACATTAATTTAAACAAATGGGGGCCAAGCTGAATACTAGTCTTGTAGAAGGTGCTATTGGAAATGCACGCTTTGTCAGCACCGCGGTGGTGATTAATAGTGTGTCATTTCTTTGGTGGTGCGCTAACAATTCGGCGCCAGAATACAGGGTGGGGAAGTGGCTGGGGAAAGAAAAAGTCTTTCTTACATGGACCACAAAAAGAACCTGAGGCTTGAGACATCCCCTGAGGCTTGGGCTGTCTGAGGAACCCAAGTCCTTTTCTTTAGCAGAGGCTGGGAATGGGCTATAGCAGTGCAAGCTACTGGCACAGTGCTACAGCAATGGCTGGTTAAAGGTGTGTTTTGAATGCAGTTTAGCTGACAAGTGCTAGTGTCCTGGTGTTGACAAGGCAATATTTTAACACGTGATATTCTGTCATCCAAAACTCTTAAGGGAAATCAAGCATTTACCACATTCAGATGCATGAGCTAAAACTGGCCTTTGCCTTTTCTACACACAGACTTTTGTTTGTTTATTTATTTATTTATTTATTTATTCCTGGTGAAGATGGAGTCAACTCATTTTGAGTCCTAATCAGGAAGTGATTCAGGGTTTGTGCTCATTACATCCTTCCCTTCACTCCTGGGACTGCCAGCGAGAATGTCGCACATTACCTGCTGATGAGATGATATTTTTATAAAAAGAGATGAATGCCCCAGAAAGTATTCTCACAGTGCCAAACCACTGAGAAACTGGAAAGGGTCTAGAAAGCCACAGCAAAGCTGGAATTTGAGTATTTGAACTGGTTTTATCATCACTCTGTTACGCAGCTCCTTACCCATTAGGGAGAACTCATCTTTAGTTATATGTGATTGGGAGAACATTAAGGTTGAGCCCTGCTGTTACTATCTGAAGTTTCAGATTTTCTTCGGGTTGTTAGGGTACAACACACAGCATTTAATTCCCCTTATCAGCTCCTTTAGTCATTGTTTGATTGGATGGATCCTTTTGATTTTTTTTCCATTTTTCTCTTTCTCATATTTCATGTCTTCTATTGTTTTATTAGTTCAGTGGCCTTTTCGGGTCATTGCAGTCTAAGTATTCTGACTTTTATAAAGGTCTTGGTGACTAAATATTAGTGACCTCTATTCATCTTCCTTGTGCTTCTCCAAGACAGTGCAGTCTGATTTTGAGCTGCACTGTGCTACCGTATCAGCGAGTTCGTCACATGGTGAATCAAAACCCAGTTCTCCACAGATGAAGGTGTCTGTTCAGAACCTCACATTGTCTGAGTTTCTCCTTCAGTGTTTGGGGTAAACAGGATCCCTGCAAAAGAGGTAGAGGAGAAACTAGCCTGTGGAGCTTCACCAGCCTAGCTAAAATAAAGAAATGTACCATGACACAATTAAAAGTATATTGTTGAATTCAGAAGAGTCCTAGGAAAAACTAACAAGGTAAGCACAATTCACTTGAATTTCCAAATTATGTAGAGGAAACAGAAGAGTTAGCACTATCTTCATTAGAAAGCTTGGTATACCAACAGAAGTCTTTTTTGAAAATTCAGCCTTCTATTGGTGGGTGCATATTTTGGGGCATTCCTTCTTGGGTGCCATCCCTGAGGCATTTCCACAGCTCAGACGCTGCTTCTTGGTCAGAGCTGAATGGACATGCGTCTGAGGAGAATTTGGGGTTCCGAGGTTAGGAAATCTCAGAATTGACATAATTTGACCATTATATTCTGCCATTAGCTAGGCATGTCTTGTCAAATAGACTTGTAACATGCTTAAAATTGGATTTCTCCTTCTGGTAACCCTCTGCCTTATTTTCTGCTGCACACTAAGTGAACAGAGAAACAGGTTTCATAAGTGAAATAAGAATATCCAACATCAGGATGGAAGAATTCTTGAGAAATACCTGCATGCACAGAGAGAAACAAAAACTGTTCAAGCAACATGGACTGTGGCCTTCAGTAGCTCAGAAGTATTTTAATTTGTATTTTAGCAGGCATTTTTTTCTGTGTAATGTTGTAGGCTTGTTTAAAAGGCAGGGGGGAACAAAGGAACACCCCAAAATTTCAAAGTCCTACCTTCCTCCCAAAACTGAGAGCAAGCTGTTAAGGAGGGGCAGAGAACAACTATGGGAGATTTCATCCACGGTATTTAAAGTTTGGGAAACTTTGAAAGGGGGGGTCACTGAAAGCAGAAACTTATAGTGGAATGTGTGAAACGGGCTTTTCAGGTGTTGCTGCTGGCTGCATCTGACACAAAGCTTAAATTTTTAAGCAAGGGGAGATCTTAATGCTGCCCAAATGTTGCTTTTATATGTAGAACTCTTTGCATCTCTAGCTGCAAAATGACATACTGTCACCACGGGGAGATCTTTAAATTGAAGGGCCTTTCTCTAATAAAAGGTCTACTTCACTGTAAAGGAGATGCTAGGGTTATATCATCTTGAAGGGCGAGCTGGTAAATGAGATGTTATTATCTCTGTGTGTTCTTTTAGTAAAATATTTAAAAGTGGCTCACTCCTGGTGAATTACCTGCTGACCCGATGCTCTAGCAGCCTTATTAAATAGTTGCCTGTTGTAACATTCTTTGTGAAGTTAAAGCATGTCCCACTGCACTAAGCACTATTTCAGATATCCCCATTATAACAAAAAATCTTTATATAGTAGTAGTGCAAACTGATGGCTCTCATGGGTGCTTTCATAATGAGGTTTTATGGTAACTGTTCTCTGATCCCTTTTCTCCTTTTACCAGTGTATCAAATTTACTCAATTTCTCTCCATACTCATAGAGCTTAACACATTTGCTCTTCTAACTCCTCCGATGTTCCAGACAACACCACTTCTGACACAGAATGAGTTTACCAAAACAAGTGGTGACGTAAAATAAGGATATCTTTGCACAGCACAGTTGCTTGGGCTGGTATGGCTTAATGAGCTTCTGCTCATCAGCTGAGCTGCTGCAGCGAGCCACATAGACCTGCCTTGCCCTGAGAAACGTAAAATGAAATGAGTTAGTCTATAATCTTAAACTTTTGCTATTTAAAAGCTTATACTCTGCTGGACTACTGGGGTGCTTTGATGCTGTTTCATGGACAGTGGTAACTTGATTTCTTTTGGTCATCTGTCTATAACCTGAGAAGAGTTTTAAAAGCAAATAAATATGTCTATTCGCCATATGGTGGTGGGCAGCTGCCCTTGCTGGTGCTGCTTGAGGTTTACAATACTGTTACAGCAACAGAAATAATGGGGATGTGACCAGCACCTGAACAAACAATTGCACTTGTGCCTTGGGCTTTGAAACTATATTCCTTGGATATTCTTGAGTGGAGTGGAAGAAATCTTAAACTCCTTTGATCTCTTTCCTGACCTCATATCTAATTACATTATTTTTTGACAGCTTTACCTCAGGATTTCCTTATTTTAAATGCATTTTATAAATACACATTTAAACGAGCCTGACACTATTGATTCTTGTAGTCTAATTATTTTAGATTTCCGACTATCCCCCTTGGTACTTGAACTTCTTCCTACAGAGAACCTGTGGTCTATCCTTCTTGCTGAAATAGAAAGCACGATTGGGCTAAAACCTTCTGTTTTTTCTCGCTTGACTCATATGCCTTCTCCCTATTTGACTATATTTGGTTTTATCCTGATGCATCTAGGCAGTAAGAAACCGAGGTGCTCAGAGACTGCCGGTTCTGGTTCTGTGATTTGTACCAGTCAGGTTTGCCAAATCCCATCTTTATGCATTGAGACTTGTGGCAGTGAGCGTTGGCAGCATGCAGTGGGAGCTGGTGGTCTGGGCCATGGCTTTGCAGTGGGCCAACACGTGCTGGTGTAGGCTGTGTGTTCTCTGGGAGCCTCCTGTCTTTGCCACTAGCCACTTTCATCTCTGCCTGCTGCAGGCTTATCTATCTCCAAAAACAAAGGGGATTGAGAAGATGACCTGTTGTAAGATAGCGCAAGCTCTATTAATAGGAGAGTGTTATGGCTGGGTGCAATGACTGATCTTTTCCATATCCTTCCGCAGTTTATCTCAATCCTGAGAATTATTTTTGCCCTCTGAAGAGCTATTTTGTTAGGTATCAGCTGTGTTTTAAGAACACGAGGAAAAAAAAATACGTTTCAAAATGTTACATGAAGAAACAGCAAGGAATAATCCTGCTTTCTGGAAAAATGCTGGTAGGAGCTGGTTGGCTGCTCCTTTGGTCTCTGCTACTGTTTGACACAGCCAACAGACTGCCCAAACTCTGTGCAGCAGTAGGACTAAAACAGCTCCTGTATTCAAAGCCTCTCTAGCTTAAAATTTTATTAAAAAAGGTTTGTTGGGCTCTGCTTGCAAGCCGATACGTACCATGCTACGCTGACTGTGAGGTCTGATACCATCTCAGTAATTTAGTGCTAGCATCCTACAGCACAGTGGGCTTAATAGGCTGTCAGCGGCTTAAATGCCCCTGATATTAAACTTATCAGTCTAACTTTTTCAGCATTCTGCAGCTGACCCACGGTTAACAATAACCGTGGCAAGTTATGTATAGATGGTGCCTACTGCACAGGCACTGCTTGGTTGCTTTAATTGCTGATCTGTTATCCTCAAAAGACAGGAGGAGTGAAGAAGAAAGGCAGCGCTGTGCTTAAGGCAGGTTTTTGCCCAGCTCCCATCAGTCCATTCCCTAGTAGGCTTTTTGAGTTACCAGTGCATCAGGCTGTGGTGACTGGCAAGGCAGCGGTGTCCCCTGGGCGAGGGGAAAGGGCACAGGGTGGCAGGCCAGCCTCCAAAACCCGGGTCTGACCGCGATGGAGATGCCCTGCGAGTGCCTTGGGTGGGTGTGCAGGGTGCTGGCTGTGTGAGCGGGGCTGGGGCTCTCCCAGCCATCCCGCACAGGGCACTCACAGCCGCTGCTGAACTCCCTGCTTTTTGCGGGCGTTTCTGCTGGAGTGGCCCAGCTGTCACAAGGAAGGGAACAAGAGTGAATGGCCAGGAGGTGGGAGAGGGCCTGGGGTTGGACTTGCTTGTGCTGCTGTGGAGCTGCACCCTTAGTGACAGCTTTTCCGGGCAAAAACCGCCGTTATTTGGCATTATGTAGAGGACCTGGTACTGTAGGGTCCTAGCTGCATTAGAGTTCTTCACACACCCCCTCCGAAATACAGGTACTGTCTTATTCTCTCCCATTGTAAGTTGAGACTAATGATATGCACCTTTTTTAAAGCTCTTTGGGATCAGCGGATGAAAAGCATTATGTAATTATTAAAGTGCAGCTTGTATGGTGCTGCCTTTAGAAGGAAGGGAAAAAATCTATTCACTTGGCAAAATATTGTGTTGTAGATGGCACTTTGGAAATTCGACTTTCATTTTAAAGCTAAAATTAAAAAGGACAGTTCTGCTGTATATTCTCATACCAAAACCATGCTTGCATTGAGGCTGCATAGAAGCTTTCTGTGCCAATGGAAACGTATAAAAAAGAAAACCAAACAGAAACAAAAGAAAGGCTGGTCAAAAATAAAATTAAAGTCAGTGATGCCTGCAAGTGCCACTTGTCTGTCTTTGGGACTCAGAGATGCTTAGGCAATGTAGCATCGAGTTCTTGGTGGTGTATACGCTTCTGGCCTCATCATTTTCATGGCCATTAAGTTCAATAGTTGTCTCTTCCCTGAGATGAAAGAAGTGAGAGCGCTCCCAAAAAAAGAAGCCTGCAAATCCTAGTGCTGCATGCAATTTGCCTAGGAACTATACCTCAAAATACGATTTTTACCTACTTTGAACAAGGCAGAGGCTGATATGAATGCCTCATTGTTTTGTCTCAAGATTTTTTTTCCAGAAAATATCTTTCAAAATATTTATTTTTTTGTAAATGCATGCATATAATTATAGATAAAGGCTAATTTGTGTCTCTGAATATTGTACTGTCAAATGGAAGCTCAGTGGTTTAATGCCAAAATGGGACTTCACATTTAAATCATGCCTATGTGCTTTTTATGTTTTTACAATACATTCAGTAGCTAATCATCACCTAAATTGGCTTTCCTAAATAACATGCTATATTAGATAGACTAATGGTTTATTTGGAAAATGGGAAGCAAAAATGATACTGCATTGGGTCAAGACTGTAATACTGAAGTTAAAAAGGAGACAAAAAAATAATGCCACATTTGTCTGCCCATGTGCACTCAGCCTTGCTAAGGACATGGATTTGCTGATCACCAGATGGAAAGTTTGATGAATTTGACTAATTCATTGAAAATGTCAGAAAACGTAATGAAAACTAACAAATATGTAATTTTTTTGTAGCAACATCCAAACTGCAAGATTAAATTCTTGCTCAAAACACCATAGGGTTTTATCAATACTAAGACCTTAATTTCTAGTCAAAGCCTACCTGTGTGCACATTATTGGAAAGGAGAAGGATAAACTCATGACGTTGTCACCACAATAGTATCATCCAACTCATGGAAAGAAAAAGCTGTGGAAGTCAATTCTTTCAGTCTCAAAATCAATAAAAGCAAAGTATTTCAGGGGAAAATTCTGCTTTCCCATGCATTGCGCCAAATTGTTCATGCTCACCATTTATTTTTTTCTTTGTGATATCAGATGTGGTTAGATGAAACAGCAAACAACTCTGTCTATCACCCAGCTGGGAGAAACTAATGCACTGCAATATACAGCTCAGCAAGTATTCATATGGTCAGCCCACATGATAATGAATTAAATTATCATAAAGCTGTTCTTTTTATAATACAGAACAAAAATGTAAAAAAAAAAAATTACTTGGTACGCTTACTAGTTGCCAAACCTTTCAGAATTCTTTTGCTATGGAACTGTTTAGAAGTTCCTGTGAAATTTGTGTTATTTATTTGTAAGCCCAGATGAAAATGCTCAACTAAAGATGACCCCAATCAGTTAAAACATTTGCAAGTTACAGAACTGTGGCCAAAAGAGAAGTCCTACTTCTGCCAAAAAAATACTTAATTTTAAAAAAATGTAATTTTACAGGTAGTTAATTTTTAATGCAGACAGGTGTCTTTTTGGTGTTTAAAACCTGTCTTTTATAGGGCAGGAGATACTGGAAAATGGAGTATGGAGACCTTGTGGAAACTTGTTTTGGAATGAATAAAACTGCAATTTTAGCAGTCAGTAATTTTTTGGTGTGCTTACAAATAGCTTTGTGTGGAGAAGTGAGGGGAAAATGTTGGCTTTACAGCAGTGATGCATTCCAGGTACGAGTCTTCTGACTATAAATTGTGTTAATTCCCTTGTGATACACGTTTTTGGAGTTTCAGAGAGAACAGTTGCCTTCTGTGGGTATGACAGAGACAAGGCACTTGCATTTGACCTGGTTCCATTGATTTCAGATGAGCTTTGATTCAGGGCTTTGTTGCTTTTGGAGGGAGGAGGAGGAGGGTCTTTAGCTTTAGTGCCACTGTATAGTGGCCACTCACCGGTGTTATAGTTTGGTTCAAGCCATTTGCTACAAAATTTCCCGAGTTTTTCCAGGAGATGAGCATCCTCTGACTTGGGGATAATCAATCAGTTCATTTATAATGCAGCTCATCAGTTGGGCTTTAATTTGTTTATTTGTTGTGTTACTAATTTGATGGGAAGGATTTCTTTAATGCATGCATGTGGTTATTTGTATAAAGAACTGCTGCTCTGATCCTGGTAGCTGACAGCACTGACCCCTCAGGAACAGCACTCTTCACTCTGGAAATACCTTAGCTTTGTAAATAAAGAATTTTTATAACACTAACTAGAGATTTAAAAGAACAAAGACGGACTCTTCTTGCCTGTCTCTTGAACCGATTAAGCATCTTGGCTTTGTTTTCTTGCTTTACTACACACAAAATAGGTCCTGACAAACTTCTGAAGGGATAAGTTGGATTCTTCCAGTCTTGGAAACGTCCAGGTGCTTTAAACATCATCTTAAAAGGTCCTGCATTGTTGAAGTTATAGTCGTGATGGAGGAATTACTGGGTGAAACATTTTTTGCTTGTCTTGAGAGATCAGACTAGATTATAACAGTGGTGTCGTCTTGTGAAAAAGATTCTTTCTTTTGGATTGTTCTAAACTTGAGGCGTAACAGAAAAAATTCTTATGCATCACGAGAGAGGCCTGTCTCCTAGTTTAACCTCTCAGCTGGCATAAATCACTACAGCCTTTTTTTTATGTCAGGTCACAGGCTTGGATACACATATTTATTCATATCAAGCCGCTGAATGTTTTGAGGTTCATCTATGACTAACTGAAAGTCTTTAAAAATAGACCAAACATCAGAAAGCTCTTGAAATGTTCCGTGATATAATGTCTACTTCAAATAAATGAGATAGTCTCAATTGCCTCTTATAGTCGGTTTGTTTTAATGGATTTTTATCCTCTTTTCTTTCCCTGATCAAAACAAATGCAGCTCACCTCTGGTATGAGGTCAGATGGGCACTTGATGGGATTTGCTAATGCCCGTGGTTATAACAACAGGCATGGGCACACCCGACGTAAAAGGCCTCCTTTGCGCTCATCCCTGCACATCCAGGTCACCTGCTCGTGTGGGGACAGTCTGGGGCAGTCTCCGGATGCTCTGACACATGGTGGAAATCTTACTCTTAACTACATAAAGAGTGAGGTTTGGTATGTGGGAAACCGCTACCTGTTGAAAAATGTCAAATAAAGATTAAGCGAGGGGCCACAAGACCTAGTATAAAACAGCTTTTTAGATGAGGCTCCCCTTTAACTAAGGATCTTACCCAGCATTATGCATGCCATTTGTTTACTGGGATGATGTTTTGAGGATCCCTGTGCCTAGGCTTTCGGTCCTTGAGAATTTGGTGCCTATATCGGGGTGCTACTTAAAGGCTCATGCTAATGGATCTTGGATCTGAGCCTGTTGGTTCTGCGTTTTTCCTTAATAGAAATCAACACCAAATTATAGGTAGCTCACGTGGTTGGGATGCAACATATAAAGGAGACACATACTGACCAGTTTCAAATGAATATGAAGGACAGACTGTCCAGAGCCATTGACACCTACAGAGGTCCCAAAAGATGAGATATTACTTTTTTTTTTTCTTTTCATTGCATAGGGATGAAATGGCTCCTCTTAAGTTGAAATTCAGTTATGTTCTTCTTCATGAATTTAAACCATTTGGTGGGGCAGACAATTTGAAGGGAAAACTGAATGCAAGAATGTCATTGAGCCCTACACTGGGCAAGGAGATTATGGACCACACACACAGGCTTGAAAACATTTACATATGAAAATCTCATTATGTAAGGGGGCACAAAACAATGTAAAAGACTTCGGGCCACGCTTGCAGCTGGCATAGATCAGCGAAGCACCATGGATTTCAGGGTAGCAACACCGATTTCTGCTAGTTGAGATCCTGGCCTCTAATCTGTCATCAATCTAATAAAATCGAGCTGCTCTAATTACCACGGTGTCTGTCAGAAATATGTTTGCCTGAAATGATAAAGCTGAGTTGGATCCTGGAGCCCACACAAGTCAGCAAACATTGTGCAAATCATGAGTTAAACCATTTGTTTGCCCACTTAAGGAGAGGTTGTCCATGGTCATGGTATGTGTGGAAAGACAGCGGGGGAGTGAGAGGAACAACTGAAACATATGGCCAAAGTGAGCTCTCTTTATTCCAATGCATCAGGATAAGACAAGCTGTTGAACCGATGAGAAAGCTTCTTTATATATATATACACCATATTTCAAGATTAAAACTGGAAGAAATTCAGCACCACTGATCTCGCATAGATGTTTGAATGAAGGTATAGCAAACTGTTAAACTGAAAGCAGGGAAGAAAGCCTCCAAGCCCAACCTCCCCAAATCCATAATAGCTACATTATTATGTAAAAGAAAGCTGCAATTCCTCCACCAAAGTGTCCATAAACTGAAACCTTATCAATACTTCCAGATGCTCACTGGCTTTATGATACCGTTAAGTTTAATTGCGCTGACATAATAGATTGTATTTGTATGGAACAAGGTCTTTTCAGAATCAGGTTTGGGGAACATGCAAGCACGAGAGGGGTGACATAAATTGAGACACGCTCTTCACTGTACCTTAACTGTTAATTTTTTAAACTTGTGTTTCTTGAAGAAATATGTGGAAGTGGTATTTTCCCAGTATTTCTGACCTCCTGAATGGTTCAATTTGAAAACTTTCTGTATTGTAGCTGCACTTGCTGCAATTTATGCCCTTGCAGTGGCAGTTAATTTAACTTTTAGTAGGGATCATCAGTTTATTATTTAACTTTAAGCTAAGAATTATAATTTTGAGCTCTTCCTTGGGCTGATTCTCCTCCAGTCAATGGAAAGGGGAGTTTTACCATTTGTTTCAGGGTAAACAGAAACACCAACATCCACTGGGTCTGAAAATCCCAGTTTGTGATGAATCCAGGGAGAAGCTTGGTGCCTGTCTTGAAGTCTTTTATCAGCAAAGGATTTCCATCAAAAAAAATAATATTTGTGGGTTTTAGCTGTCCTACCAGAATAAATTCATCTTGTCCATTCCTATCATTAATTCAATATATCTGCTTTGTTTTATAAAATGTAGCCACCCACAAATGTTGAGGTAGCAGTAACATTTGATAGCATCAGATCATTTTTAAGAAATTCAGTAAAAAACACACCACTATTCTCTTCCTCCCTCTCCCCCAGAAAACTCAGACACCCACAGGGATTTCTTATCTCCAAACCAAGGTACTGCCTCAGAGCCAGGAATGAAAAATACTTTTTTTTTTTTTTGTCATCTTTTTTTGGTTACATGTATGAATAAAGATACCAGTATGACAACCGGTGGTTATAGTATGGCTTACTGTGAGTAACACCGTGCGGCTGTGCTTTGGTGGTACCTTCTGAAATGTCCACAATGAAGAATGCAAAAGCCAGAAAGATAATGTTGTTGTTGTAGCATGGTCAACATCCCAGGTCAGAGGCAGTAATCCTGTTTTTGGTGCAAGGGAACAGCACTAGTGACAGGCCTCCTAAGACAGTCAGGAGTTTAAGAGCATATTTTCCAGTCCCCCGAAGCTGCAGATGTTTTACAGGATGTATGGACAGGTTTTTCTCCCTGAATTTTTGTTTGGTTTAAGGTGTCTGAAAGTCTTGCTAAATGTGGCTTCAAGGTGACAAAATCAAAGGAATTGACCTTCATGTAATATAAAATATAAGTGAATCTTTTGTGGAAAACATATATGATTTATTTTCAAACCGAAAGCCAGGATTATGACCATTTTTAAGTGGGAATAATGGAAAGTAAGAATTCTCCTACTTACTTGTGTGTGGAAGTACTGACAACATGACCAAAATCATAATATATATTTTGGCTTCTGCTGTTGTTTTGATGTCTTGTGTGCTTTTAATAAACATTTGTGGTCCTGCATTCTCAGCAAATAGGTATGTTTATGTTCTAGCACTCAGTTGGGAAGGAAGGATTGCAACCGTTATTTTATAATGGAGAAATCTGGCATCACTGCATATGCAAAACGGAGTTCTGCTTTTGGAAAGTATTGACTAAGTGATTAGCTATTGCAATGAATTTTAATAGAATAATGTAAACAATGGAGCAATCTAATTAAAGGACAAAGAAAATTTTATACATTCTGTATTGGGCTTGCTATCCTGTCTCACCTGAAAGAATGCATTTTATTTTTCTTCCGTGTTCTCCTAATGGTCCAGCTGTAGTTACTTTCTGACTTACCTGGTATCAATATTCTGCAAAGTACTTTGGGAGTTGTAGTTCACTGAGCACATTTTTACCTACTGCCGGATGTCAAGTGTAATCTTTTGGTTCACGTGGTGGCTGACAGAGCCATGCTATTTCATTTAGCTTCGCTGGAGTGTATTCATTGCTTTTTGATTGGCTTTCAGTTGCAAATCATGCCTTAAAGTACTTTTTATTCTGTGTTTGTTGTACCACATAGGACTATGATGAGTGATTTTTCTAATGGCAATAGTTTCACAAATTCAGCATCTGGGGAAACATGTAGATCACTGTGGTTATGCACCCACAAAATCTTTTGTTTAGAGTTATGCCGTTTGTGTTTGTGAAAGAGTGGAGCAACTTTGTTTGATAGTTTCTCTTTATGGATATATAGGAAAGAATAAAATACGTGGGCTGACTGGATTGTATAGAGACGGGGTGCTTCAAGAGGATTAGTGAAAACAATGGGGTTTTTTTTCACAGAATCACAGAGTGGCAGGGGTTGGAAGGGACCTCTGAAGATCGTTTGGTCCAACCTCCCTGCCAAGGCAGGGTCACCCAGGGCAGGTTGCACAGGAACACGTCCAGTCGGGTTTGGAAGGTCTCCAGAGAAGGAGACTCCACAGCCTCTCTGGGCAGCCTGTGCCAGTGCTCCGACACCCTCACAGTGAAGAAGTTTTTCCTCATGTTGAGGCGGAACTTCCTGGGCTGCAGTTTGTGCCCATCGCCCCTTGTCCTACCACTGGGCACTACTGAAAAGAGACTGGCTCCATCCTCCTGACAGCCACCCTTCAGGTATTTATAGACACCGGTAAGGTCCCCTCTCAGCCTCCTCTTCTCCAGACTGAACAGCCCCAGGTCTCTTGGCCTTTCCTCATATGAGAGATGTTCCAGTCCCTTAATCATCCTCGTAGCCCTCCATTGGACACTCTCCAAAAGTTCCCTGTCTCTCTTGAACTGTCTCTCTTTTCCATGTTACTCTTTGAGGGCTTTCAGCTGAGGCAGCTTTTTCTATGCATCATATATGCAAAACTTATGTTATATTACTTAAGTATTTTTGGAAGTTGATGGAGTGCTCTCAGCTCTCAACAATCCTAGGACCATCACCTGCCAATTCCTTCCTGGAATTGTGTTCCTGCATCAAGTACTCTGCTATGTGTTTTAATTTTTTTTTTCATCTTGCCTTTCTGAATTCATAGTTACTATCAGAAGTCTAGACCTGTATCAGTCCTGGTTCAGCCTGAGTGTGTGTATGTATAAATATATATATTTACTTTTTCCATTCTTTTGAAAGGTTCTTGAAAGTGTTTCTAGGAAGTGCATAGCTCTCCACTTTTCTTTCTCTGGGTGAAGTATTCCTTTTTATTACTATAAGAAAATCTTTAGCTCTTCTCCATTACTGTGTCATTTAGTCATTATAGGCAGATGAGTTTATCTTCTAAAAAGTGCCTTAAAGATGTTAAAACGATAGCATTACAATTTAAAACCCTTCTGACACTGTCTATTCTGCTAGAGTACAAAATGTTGGCTTCACATGTGAATGAAAATCAAAGCTTTCACTTGCTTGACACTTGTTGCAAAATATAAGAAAATGCGCACACTTTCACACAGTAATGACTGTGTCACCTCAGCGAAGTTCAAAAATGGGCTTTTATGCCCATAGACAACATTTACTTTTGAGATCCATTGCTATTTCTTAGAGTTTTGTGGCAAAAAATTAACAGAGGATTTTGTAGTTACCATGCCATTTACCACAGTGCCACTTAAATTATCTTGCCTATTTATATTCTGAAAAAGAAAACCATGTTGTCGAAAAAGCCAAAGCTTCCTAACTGATGGACCAGAAACAAACCGAGAAGCATGGAAGGGTTCGGGGTTTTTTTCTCTTCTGTGCATGACAGTGTAGCTGACATCTGCATGGCACCATTTTAGTAGCTAAGTAAGAAATAGTGTATCTCTAGTTTCATCTCCAAGTGCCAAAGCTGTAATGAAAGCTGTACGGCAGATGAAGTTACATAAAAGCAAGATCTCTTCTAGAGCACCACAGACTTGAAAGCAGAGCAAAATTTCATGGTTGAAATGCCATCATTAGGGTTGACAGTGTCCTCTGTTCTTTTCTTCCAGGTAGACCAAAAGCTAATAACTCCATGTGCTGGTTAATTCTCTAATACGTGGTGATGGAGAAGGAATAATAGTTCTTTTCTCTTTATTTTTTTTTCTCCTGTAGTTTCTGAAATCTGTAGTTTCTGAAATCTGAGGGTTTTGTGTATATGTACATGTAATTGATGCTGCGAACAGCCTAGTCCAAGACCTACGGGTCTGTAATAATAGAGGAATAACTGCCGATTACAACTTGCCTTTTAAATTATCGCTTCAATCATGGGTACTCAGCATTTGTAATGGCAATCAATACAATAATCAAGGCATAACTAGGAATCACTGAGTAGAGTAAAATCCATCACATTTACTTAGCCTTTGTGACCCTTGAGAAAAAAAATCTAGTTTTTACTGAATTATTGTATCTGTGATAATCAAGGTAAAACTGGATAGGAAGGGACAACTTCTGATGCCAGGTACAATCTTCTCTTATTCTGTCCTCCAGTACAGAGGATGCCTAGCCAGCAATGTAAGGGGTACTTCATGGGGCACATTTAAACTGAAGGGACTTGATGGGGTTTCCCTCCTCCATGTGCTGTTCCATGGGAATGAGTAGGATCTTCCTGGCCAGGGGCATGTTGAGCTCAGTCAGACTCAGGGGCAAGCTGGCAGTTTTCAAACTCAAGGTCCCTTGCCTTCTGTCTCTGTTTATCATCCTTGGAAGGCCAAGCTCCTGCTCTTGCTTTATCTGACACGTATTAGTCACGTACATCGCGCTCGCCCAACTCTGGGACCTGCCTGTAGCTTTGAGCAGGGCTTATGCAAGCTGGTTGTCTTCTTGGCATGGAGTTTGCTGAAGCTGTAGCTCAGTCCTGCAGGCTGGTTCCTCTCCTCCTCTCATCCCACGTGTAAAATCCCAGCCAGACCGTGGTTTGTAATGTGGCGTAGGGACTGCTGCCCCCTTGGGCACTTCTGTTTGCAGATTCTGGGCTACAGGTTCTAAAAAATGAAAAGATCTCTTTGGGAATTAATACAAGAGTCCTAATGAACCTGTATCTGTATGTTCTTTCTCATTTTTCCATTGCCTGCCTCTATTAGCCATATGGTAGCATTTGACTTGCCATCTATTTGTTGTTACTGGCGTGGGACAACTCGCAGGTGATTTTTTTGTTAGACCTCAGGAAGGATGTTGTCTTCCATGAAAACCAGTTCAGTATCTCTCCATAGAGACAAACATAAAATGAAGGGGTTAATTCCTACAGCAGTTATTTTGTAGTAACTCTGTTGGATAAAACTGATTACTTACATGGCCAGTGAACTTGCATTGCTTGTTTGATTTGGGTTGCATTGTATGAACTGAAACAAAAATGACATCTAGACTTCTTTGGAGTGGAAGAATTCTGCTATCAGTTCAATCTGTTTTCCTTGTTGTTGTTTCCATGTAATGAAAAGATAAATATGCAAACATGTTTACTTCATTAATTTTAAACAGTGCCAGGAAAAAGGCTCTGTCTACGGATGGTGGAAAAACATTGTGAAAATTAGCTCTATGTATTTTGCTTTCAGTCAATTCTGTTAATTAGGATCAAAGTACTGCAATTTTGAAAGTTCTCACTGCCTCGTCCCACACACTTCCATATTTCAAAAAGATGCAGTTAACCAAGTCTGAGATTGTCAGTAAAGCCTATGGGAATGAGTGTTCATGTACTAATAGCTGCGTACCAACACCCCCGAGGCCTCTGAAGATGGTAGAATTAGCTGCGGAGTGAGGGCAGGTGGGGCTGCTTGTCCCTTGGGTGGCCACAGGGATGGGAATGGGGCAACCCTTTTCCCACCCATCCTCCTTGCACGTTCTCTTCTGTGGGTTGGTTGTGTGTGTTTTCATCTTCACTCTGATAAGACTGGCACTGTGAGATAGCTGCTTTTTACAGGTGTGAAAACATCTCTTTTTGCGTTATCCATTGCAATAGGATACTTGGAGGAAAAAGGAAAAAAAAAAAGAGTAATAAACCATGTTGGTGCTTTCCACCGGTAGATTGCGCTTTTCCAAATGAGCTCAATACCACATGAACTCCATAAGGTGGTTGTTGTCTGAAAAGGAGACTGAGGCACAGAAAGGTGATGCGCAATCCCTCAAATCCCCAGCAGAACTGCCACACCAGAGTCCTCACATACAGAGATTCTTACGCTGTGTTTCATCTGGCTTTCTTCTCAAGCATGAAGACATTTCCATTTTAAGCAGGCACATCGTTACAGAAAGATGTTGAGTCAGCTTAAAAATCATGCTTGAGGTCCATAATTTATCTTTATTTGCACTGATAACACTTAAAATTCTAAATACTGTTCTGTGTTTGGGGGGGATTTATAACCACAATTTATGTTGCTGTTTTGCTTTTTCTTTGTTCAGATGCGAAGTTTACTCATTTCATGCTTCACTGTTTCACTTCCCAGTTATTGTGCATTAAAAGACCACAGCATTTGGATTTAAAACATTGTGTGAACTTCCCTGAATTTGTTGCTGCATCTCTGTGTTCAGACTGCTAGTCAAGGCTTGTTAGGAGTTTTGGTTTTAAATGTAAATGCTACGTAACTGTTTATAAATCTGACACAAAATTCTATACAATGGGCATAGTTTTAGCCTAATTTAATCCCATTGGAAAAGTGGCAGGAGGTTTACTTCGCAGAAGTGTGAGCTCTTCCCTCTGCTGAGAAGCCCTTGGCACTCTGCTGGGCCGTTCTCGGTGAGACAAACTTTGCCTTGTAATTCACGACGGCTGGGTGAGTTATCGCACGCATCAAATACCCGTTTCCCTGACTCGAGTGACTGACAACAGCGTATCAGAATGGGTCACGGGTGAAGGATCATTATGACTTAACTGTAGGTGCCTTGGAGCAGGAATCAGTCTCATTATTCTTTGTTAGTACAGCATATTCCAGAAAGTGGACCTGCTCCGTAGTTTGGCTATAAAACAAATCCTACTGCAGGCTCTCACTGCTCTGTACTCGCTTCCTCTACTGCGATATGCAACTGGCTGCAAAGCTGTAACTGCACCAGAGGAGAGACAAAGGCACAGACAGGCTTTCATTTTGAAAACGAGACGATGGAGAGTCTGGCTTTGGTGCCAGAAATTGTCCTCTTTTGCATCCCTTGAAGCTTCACATTTGTTTGAACCGATCACACGGTCCACTTTCCAAATGGTCGACGGTATTGTCCCCTGCCTTTCTTGGGACACTTGCTGGTGATTTAATCTGGCTGGACATGCGTAGCAGCTTCTTCTCTTGTTCTCATTTCTAGTAACTGTCTTGGGTATAGCTGCTGATACAAAGTACTGTGGTTTGTTGCTTTGGTGGTGGTCGTGGGGGGGGTTAGTGTCTGATTGGGAGATGATTTTCTTGCAAAGTACACAACTACTTGGTTAACTTTTAAATAAAATTCGAAATCAATCCATTTCTGTCTTTGCGTATGGTTTAATGGGAGGCCTGTAATGGGCTTGTCTGTGACATTAATCGTTGCAGTTTTCCGCAGTGAAGCCGGGATGCATTTGTATTCATGCAGAGAATTTGTAGGTGCAGGGGGAGATTTCAGGCAGATTCAACCCGCATTATAAGCAGCGGGCCATGCGTGCCGGCCTGCCGTCCGCACCTCGCTTGTGCATTCTCCTCGGATCCCAGGGTCACTGGCCTGGAGAGCACGGCCGAGACGTGGTCCCGGCCAACAGCACACTGAGCGTTCGGGAGCCGCGGGTCCAAATCTCAGCGCTGCCTTTGCTTGGCTGCTTGATTTTAGGAAAATAGCATCCCTTCCTCTGTGTCCCTTTGTGTTTGTCCTTTGTTAATAAGTAGGTATGCTGTTTGGTTTTTCCTATAAAGTGTATTGAATTCTGAGAGTCGATGCTCTGTTTAAGAGCTTGCTATTGTTATTTCACTAAAGTGTAAACAAAAAGAATGAGGTATTTAGTGCTTCATCTTTGGTAGCAGAATTGAGGAAAATTACCTTTAGGTTGAAACAATAAAAGAAAGAATAAACATGTATTGAATGTTCCTAACCAATAAAAATTAGGGATGTGGTTTCTAATCCTCAGCCTGATCTCTCCTGTGCTTCAATTAATAAGAATGGCTTCTACCACAGAATATTATTTTAAGACAGAATTAAAAGAACCAGTTGCAGGTGGGTTATTCAGTCTGTGGTAACACGGGGTGGATGGCCAGCCTGTGCCTTCTGAGCTGTTTGCACCTCCTGAGCAGTTCAAGCATGCTGAATTGCAGTGTACGATGGCCAGTTGGGTTGGGGGGGCATGGATGCCGGGGGATAATCCAAATCCCCCGCAAGGAGAGGGGACTTAGCAGGGGGGCTGCCTGCTGAGGCTGGCAGGTCTGCCAGGGCCCATGGGCAGGTTCAGGCTGGCTTTATGGCACGAAGGAGGAGCAGAGCACATCATGCCTCTGAACTGCTGATGGCACGTGTCATTCAGTACATACTTCACAGGTTTGCAAAGCTTAGTCGTCGATGGTGGCATATAAAAGGCCTGCTTGCATTTTACCAAGGCAATGCCTAAACCTGCATTAGAAACCATTGCTTTTACGTGGACCTCGTGAGCAGGGTGTGAGGTTGTGGGCAACAGCTGGAAACAAGGAGCTGAGATGGGAGGCAGTGAGGGAGCTGGGAAAGCAAACTAGGTCCCTGATTCATCTGCGGTCAGCAAAGGGTCCTCATTCACGTATGAAAGATCTCAAAATCCCACTGAGAAGGAGACATTCTCCCTGGCTGGAGAAACTCGTATGGCTTTCAGTAGCACAGCTTGTGAGGCTGCAGTGTTTATGGAAAGAGAGCTGGTGCTCACCTTGCGGGAGTGAGCTAAGCTCCCCGTGTTTGTGAGCACGTAAGTCGAAAAGGGCAGAGTGTGCTGCAGCTGGATCACCACGATTGCAAGCTTTTTATTATTTTTGTTGTTGTTGATTGAGCCGTGTGCAGATGAGTAGATTGCTGCCAGGTGTCCTTTACTTATGCAAAGCATCATGCTATATAAAATAAATGAGATTTTAGAGCCAGTCTGAATGGACAGCTCATCTTGGCAGACTGGAAGCTGTGATCTGAATTGCACTGGTTTAGGTTTAAGTCTAGTCTCCTGCAGCACAACTTCACAGTGGTCATTAAAATGAAATAGTTGAAAATGGAATAAATTGCATTGAGTGGATCCTTTGATGTCAATTGGCTGCATGTCTGAGCCTGGCTCACGTTAACAGCTAGCATCAGGAGGAGCAGACGTGAGGAAGGCAGCATTCCCATGGGTCCGTGGACGGAGGAGCTCCTAGTGTGCAACGAAGTGACTTGCGGCTTTGGCTTTCTAAAATGCTTGGTTTATTCTTCTGTTTGTTTATTTTTAAAGAAGACAAGATGAGGGAGGAGTGAGGGCAGCTTTACTCCTCCTATGTTTGTCAGCTTGTGTCTTTCTAAAAATGTCAGACTTACAATTTTTCCTGCAACACTGAAACATCAAAATTTATCCTGATCATTTTGTCTGCAGGGTTTTCCCTAGAGTTTGCATCACCTAATTTTTATTTAAAACTATCCTTTCCTTAGGCCAGTAAAGAGATAGCAGGGACCAGAATTACAGCTGTGGTAAATCTGTACAGCTCCCTTGGCAGGGAGCAGCCAGGCGCTAGGTTGTTAGTGTGGATGGTGTGCATGTACCCATGTCCTGCCAGACCATAAAGCCAGCCATAATTTTCCAATCCTAGAACACCAAATCAATGCTAGCAAAATGACATGGCACAGGAAAGTACACACCTCTCTCCCAGCACATGCATCTGTAGGAGTCCCCCTGGGGTCGTGAGGACTCCAGGGAATGGTCTCTTGTCCCAGTGCCCCTTTGCTCTCATGCGCTCCTGAACATTTCCAGTGTTTCCATCTTCTGCCCCAAACCAGCATTGCCCTGCTTAGGACTCGGCTCTTTCAAAGAGAAACCCAGTTGCTTATGGTCCATCACCTCTGGCCATCTCAGCCCAGGTGCTTTCTTCCCTCGCACTTGTATAAATCTGCGTGGCTGCATTGACAGCAAGGCTGCTTCCACCCCTGGACTTAATGGCATCACTTTACATCCAAGTATCAATTTATATATTGCTGGTGTCAGTTTTCCTTATGTTAAAGAAATGTTAAGCTCCATTAACATAATCACACATGTCACTGGCAGAGAACATACCTTCAGAGGTGCCTCAGCTGAGTGCAATGTGAGCTGCCCTCCAGCTACGCAGAACAAAAGGTTGTGTGTTAACAATATTAATGGCTGCACACAACCAGTGCAGATGAAATCAGGCTTACTTTTAATCAGTCTTCAGGGGTTTCATGTGCTGAGGCTATTTGTTTATAGTGGACGCTAGGTTGTGCCAGAATCTATTAAGCACTGGAGAACTGATCAGTCTTTTTTTTTTGCTCATTCCTAATGCGAGAAAAAGAGACACTCCGTGGCTGGGAAACAAACCTGAAATGATACTTTGCAGAGCATCTCTGCAGTCTGAGCGATGAAACTGTAAAAGATCCTTTTAGCATCATTGATTCTACTTAAATCTATAAACATCAAAACTAAATGCTGACTGTGTGGGGCTCTGGAGGAATGCTCTTACTCTTCAGGGGGCTGTGTGTCTCCTAAGGGTGAGAAAGGGATTTTCAGGTATAGGTAAATATAGCATCTCATAATTTTACTTGTGGGTTGTATACTAGTAAAATATTAGTCATTGACCACTTGGGTGAAACAGTTCTCTGATTCAGCACAGCAAGCACTGTTTCCTTTAACAGAAAATTTTATTTGCTAGGAAGGTTGTCTTCTTGCCGTCTTGTGATTATTAGAAGTGTCCTTTACTATGTATCAGCTAGAATCTGCTTAACTATGATACTTTGTGGTATGGTTGATAGCTTTTAAAGATTATTTTTGTTATACAAATCCTTGGAGAAGTTTAAAAATTAGTTTTAATTTTGTAACACTTCAAGAATTTTCATGCTTCTGCTCTTGTAAAGCAAAAAAATCACATTGAAATGTGCAAGTGTACCAGAAGTACAAGTAAAAGTGTCGTATTGGACTTTTTCAAAACTAGACGTTTTCAAGATCTGTATTCAGTATACTTCTATTTATCAGTAAAAGTATTGCTGTTCAGAGGAAGTCACTAGAATACATGCTTCTGGCCATCCTATGTAAAAGCAAGAAGGATTATCAAAACATTTGTGGGTTGGGGTTTTTTGTTGTTTTGGGTTTTTTTTAAGCTGATAATAGTTCTGCAATCTTATCTGTCTGGACTCAGTACCAGAGGAAGTCATTGAAATTTTAAGCCTAGTTTTTATGCAGTGCAGATTAAACGATCTGTTCCTAAAATCAATTAATCTGAAAAGCAGTGCATAACAATGCACATAGTTGATTACAGTTTCCAGATGACAGTGAATATTGCTTTTTAGAGATGTGCCTCATTCATGTACCCTCGTGTAGTATCCCGAAAAAAGCAAGGTTTGCTCTCCAAGGAGACACACATGTATTCCTTGTTTAGCAAGAGTACGGATGCGAAGGACCAGCTTACAGATGAAGCAATGAACTGAGATCTTCCTTTCTTTGAGATGTCTGTCTGTACTAAATTGATCAGTCTTTTCCCTTCTTCCTTCCTTTCCTATCCTGCCTGAAATAAATGTAGTGAAGTAAGTGTCGAATTAGAGTCTAAGAGAAGTTGGGAACCAATCAGTTGTGCTGCTAGCCAGCTTCAAAGGGTGAGATTCTTTTTTTCTCCTTCTGCAACACAGAATCTTGTGGATATGGGCTCCAACTGTTTTTTCTCTGAAGTCACATTTTCAGGCTGCTTTAAGGCTGCCTCTGTGTTTTTCTCCTCCCTTCGTTCCTTTCTACAGAGTCTTGGCCAACTCCAGGACTACATGGTGAGCATTAGTGTTTTGGCAGGAGACTGTGAATGCAGAGGCACATGTGTTATCTGTAGCAGGGTGGCACTGCAGCCATCGCTGGTCTGAGGGGGTGCTTCAGGGATGCTGAGCATCAGGACTTCTGAGATCCCTGAGAGAAAGATCTCAAAAAATTTTTTTTGAGAACTAGACTGCATTCCCTTAACAAGTGATCAAATATGCAAGGGGGAAAATTATTATAAATCACTTTATCCTGCCTCAAATGATTTTTAAGAAATATTAAGCTAAATCCTAGCAATGCTCTAAGCTGTCTTTTAAGAATAAAATAGGATAGTAAAGAATGGACTCTCATTTTCACCTATTCAAGATGATGAATTGGACCCTTTTATTTCCTAATGTCCCATGTCCTGCTGCCATCAAGGACAATGACAAACTCCTATTGACTAAAATGGGAGAATGGTTTGGCCTTTTATCAAGCTTAAATTCTAATTAAGCTTGAAAAATAGGTCTTCCGGCTAACTGTGCTTTGCATTGAGGGTATCACACCTGGCCCCCATGACTTTGCATTGTGCATACTCAACCTGTTGTTCCTCCTTGAATTTTCACCAGCTTTGCCCCTGTGCTCTGGGCACCTCTGGTCCCTCTGAGATGCTGAGCAGTGGATCTCGCTGAAGGGGTGAGAGAAGATGAGGATGCCCAGTCCTGCAAGGCACCCGCTGTGATCTGATTGCCAGGAGAGCCACTGAGGGTGCAGCATCCTTCACCTCTCCCACAGTCATGTCGATTGTGCTTGTATTTGCTGAACAAAACGGAAGGGAAGGGCTTCATGTCCTTCTCAGGACTAAAGCTGTGCTCCCATGGCTCTTGGGTGGTTGTGCTTGACCGAGTACTGCCCACAGTGTGCTGCCCCGGCTGCTAGCATATTTATGTGAGCAGCAGCTGCAGGTTTGTCGGCAGTATAGACTGCTCTTACACTGGATCGTGGATCATGCTTCCATATGGGATGAGGGACAGCGATGTGCTGAGCTTATTAAATACTCTGTAATGAAATCCTGAGGTGACCTCAATCCTGCCTCCTCATTCCTCTCACCTTTCAGGCAAGAGAGGTAACGAGTGAGCAGAGATGAGCGAAGGGGTGGTACCAAACCTCCCCACTCAGACAGGAGCAAATTAAAGAGAACAGCTTATTGCTGAGACTGGAAATGGTGGAGGAACAGCTTTACCTTTCAGGACTGCTGGAGGCCCTGCTCCCTCCCTGCCTCTTCAATTCATGTTTTTGTGTTTCATTTCTTCCCCCAAGTTTGAAATTAGTTTATAACGCATTCCAAGAGCTTTCCACACTTCAGTCTTACCTTTGTTGAGATGTTTCTTACTGCCTACAGTCACATTTGGACAGTGGTCCTAATTAAAGTTTCATTCGTTTTTGGGTATCACCAGCCTTACAACGTTATCAAGCTGAAATGGCATAGGAACATGAGGTTTGTTTCTTTTCTTTATTATTCTCCCCCCCCCCCCTTTTATTCTCTTCCTCTTTTCTTAAGCCTCTGAGGAATTTCAGGCGTAAGTTCAAACTTTTCTTTCAGAGCCATAAAAACACTGAGCTCCTTTCCCATTTTAGAAAAGGAAGAAGGTTTTACGGAGTTTTGTCTTTGTGTGGTTTGCGTGTGATAGCTCCAGGAGCCAGGATTTTAAGCTAACTATGTGACTGGGTGATACTATACTACAACGTGTTCCTATTACTCTATTTCTTTTTACAAACCTGCTTTTTTTAAAGCAACAAATACCTTATCAGAGTTTACCTTTGGTTTGTGTGGATGGCTTACACCAACTCCTACTTAAGTGCAAGCGCTGACACAAACTAGGCAGCCGTCAGCGATCAGCCAGATTGTTGGAGAACTCTTCCAATTAACTGTGTTACTCTGTGAAGGGAGATTTTAGCTAACCAAGAGAAACTGTGTTTGTAGGAGATCTATATATGTGTGTGTGTATTTATAGCACCCCTCCATATACATATTTGCCTTCCTATATTGGAGGAAATAGGCGCTGTTAATCCTAAAGATCCATTGGGGAGCAGGGGAGAGAGAAGTGCTTAGTCCTTCTCTCCTCTGTGTAACGATAGTAAACTCAAATGGCTTTTATAAATGTTTCTTCTTCATATTTGATGCTGTGGATCCCACTCATGAGTGGATGTAAGAGGCGTATGCCTCCTGCGTGCTGTGCCCACCAGGCTTGCTCCCCATTCCCAGTATTTTGCTGTCTGCCACCTCTTTAGAGCTTCATTTTAGTGTGTGTGTTTATCTCTATACGTGTAGAAGATGGGTCATGTTGGGGAAAGGGATGGGGGGGAAGGGCTTGTCACGTTTTCTTTTTCAAAACAGCAAAATTGGAAATCCGTGGCTTTGTACAGACCAAGGATGCACTGGCTGTGGTCAGCATCCCTCTCCAGGTCTGTGTTAGGCTTCATCCAGGGTCTCTCTCTGATGCTTTGTGCTTATTAGAAGGCTGAATGATGCTTCATTTCAGAGTGACACAATTTTCAGAACTGAGTTGCTTGGGAAGATATTACCCATCTTCAGATCTTTGTATGTGGTTTCTTTTTTTTTTTTTCTTCCTTAGGGGGAAGGAAAAAGCGGGGGGGGGGGGCAGGAAGGTGTCTTTTCCCTTTAAAGTAAACCCATTCTTAGGCTTTGCCTTTTTACCAAGATCTCGGCGCCTTGCTGGGGCGAAGTGAGAGGTCCAGTCAGCGTTTGCCCGCGCCGTTGGTTGTCAGGATCATGTGGTTTGCTCCGTGGGTGCTGTGAGCGCCGTGTTTATCCAGGGCCATGTGGAGGTGGGCGGGTGCCTACCCAGGGACAGGGGGACAGGAGAAGCCGGGCTCGCACAACAGCCACGCTGTGAATAGCCCACATTGACTGAACTGTCTAACCGGACTAATTTGCTGTGCCTGTGGGCTTGATAAAAGAAGCAGCTGCTGGTAAGGGTTTGCTCAGATGCATGTAGATGAGACTGTGGACTGCCAGAAAGATCCGAGCAGATTTTTTTCTTCCCTGCTGCATTTCTTCTGGAATCTCTACCTCTGGCTCCCGTGAAGTTACGTTGATCAGGTAAACTATTTTAGTTCTTCCCTGCCTTTCGTGCTTGCCGGCCGGCGTGCCTGCCCGCTGGATGGATAGCTGAATGAACGGGTTCTGCTGCAGGGGTGGCAGGAACAGCTCCCTTTAGAGCAGACACACATTTTCCCTGCTCCCTGCAAGCTGGCAGTCATGAGGCTTTGAAAATTGTGCAGCCATGTTACACAGCCACAATTATTTCCCTTCCTCCCCCTCTCCTCCCCATTTAATTTTGCTGTGATCTAAATAAGGCTAAGTCTGGTGTTTCTCGTTTGCATCTGTCGATGCGCCAGCCAGCCATGTTTTTCATGTGATTATGTACCCTGTGCGGGTCTTGCTGGGAATGCAAAGATGTTCGCTGTCCTTTCGGTGTCAGGCCCTTTACATCTTTTCCCGGAAAAAAAAAAAAAGAGAAAATAGCTGTAGCATGCTGCATGGATTTTTGTGAGCGCTGGGGAAGCGGGCTAAAGGGTTCGTTTGGAAGCAGGGTGAAGATGAGAGCTGAAAGCTCCCCCATCCCCTCACCCATCAAATTCGATTGTTTGTATTAAAATAAGTGTTGTCCCATGATCCCACACCAGCCCCTACCCCCTCCCATATTTGCATCTATTTTTTAAGTGTTGATTGAATAAAGCTATGGCTCAGCTGGAGAAAGAAGAAAAAAGGATGAAAAGGATGGCCTTTTGTGTTGAGATCTTTTGTGCGGCTCACCCACCCCCCTGCAGCTTCCCGGGGTAGTACCAGCAGCCTTTAGTTTAACTGGCTGCTGCCTGCAAAAACAGCCTTGCAGAATTTGGGGCGGGGGGGGGGGGGAAGAGTGGGAGCTCAGATGTGTCTGCTTGCCGTGTGAGAGTGATGTTAAATGGGATTGAGAATCTGCAGACTGGAAAATGCTGCACAATTTAACGGAAAGGGTATTACCTGCAGGGATTAACCCTATTTACTGACAATCTCTTCTCTTTCTGCTTCTTCATGTCACACTTGCTGTGTAATAGCTGTTGAGTTTCTGCAGCAAGAGCCTGGGTGCTTTGGAGCACAGTAGTGATTTTACCTGATAGGTTTAAGAGATGCCCTGCAAATTCCTGAAAACCTGAGTGTTTCACTTCTCCAAGGAAGCGTTAGAAGGTGGTGGTGTCCCTCCCTGAAAGATACGTTAATCAGCAGGTTACATCTTATGAATTCTTGCGAGTGAGTTTAGAATGTACTCACTGTGAGTATTTTGCCAATTTCCCACACTTGAAGTGCTCCCATCCCAAAAGTATCTGCGCAATCGTTCCTGTAAGTATTGCCACTTTTGGGGTCAAGGATGGTTTGCTGTTGTGGGGTTAAAGGTTCCTGTGGTCTCTGTTACTGGAGGTGCTAGGTCTCTGAAAAAGCCCTGGCATTCCCTTTTGCATAAGAAAGTGTTAATTTGTCCCCAGATAGATAGATAGATATCCTATGTATCTATCAGGGTTAGCCAAACCCTGGGGGGATTTTAAGCTGCTTCTTGCCTGCATTGGAGAGTGAAGCTTCTCTTTAATATTAGACCTTACCTTTAGACTTTGCTGTTTTACAGACCCAAGGGAGCACAATACCTTAAGCACACTCACCCAGTGGAGACTAGAGCACTTAGTACAGTGGTGTGTATTGCTCTGCTTTCCCTGGGTCTCAAGCCCCTCACCTATGCAAACTCATACCTGAATATATAAATTCGGCTTCACAGTGTCTTACAAGCTAATTGCTGTTGTCCCCCACAGTCAGAATGAAACGTTCCAAATAACAATGTGCCAGTAGCACTGTTTGAGTTTATAGATGTATTTAAGACCTGCTTTTCCCTATCTCACTGTAAAGACTGTAGTAAGGCTTCCAACTGGGTAGCTCTGGACACATATCACCCATCCCCATGCAAAAATGGGGTTCTTATCATGCAAATGTTTTCCAAAGTTTTAGAGAGAGTGGACTGGGTCCAGACCAGTCCTGGAGGGGTCTGAACCCTAACCCAGCAGCCTGAGGTTTGTTGTTCTCCCAGGATGTCACTGCCTGATTAATCCCTTTTCTTGTGGGATATGGGTTTAGCAGAGATTGGCTATTGTCGATGTGAATTATGGAGTGGATGAGCATGTTGTCGGTTGCTTGTAGTGATATGCATTATAAAATACGCATACAGGCAGTCGAAATAATCTGAAAGAAGATGAATCTGAAGGAATGAAAACAGAAAAAGTTGTGAAACTTCAAGTTGCATATGGACTGTCTCACCAGAGGGGGATGCTTTGTGGGCATTCAGATGCCTCTAATAGGATCAGCACATGAAAACGTGTGTCTGACTCAGTTGTCAGTACGGTCAGAAGAATTTAACTAACAATTTAATAAACAACAGCAGCAATAAATCTATGGGATAGAAAGTCTCTTTTAAATTCCTTATCTCTGGGTAAATTTCCAACTATGATTTTTATCTTCTTTTTTTTTCTAACCTTTGTTTTTCTCCAGGATGAAAGCAGGTGAACCTAGAAAGGAAACAATGAGTTCAACTATACATAGAATATTGACAACAAAAAGTGTAAAATATAAAATTATTAAAAATGAAAAAAGACCTCTTTTTGCCCTATCATCTGCCTTGCAGGCATAATTAGAACTAGGGACCAGATTTCAGACAGAGGAGTGATTTTCAACTTGACAGTATCCCTTTTAAGCCCTCATTGGTTTGCTCGCCAGCAACTGGTGTCTGGATAGATACATGATTGGAAAGCCACAGTTTGCAATATGAGGTGCTGTTTTTAAGCTGTCCCTTCACAGAGTATTTAAAATACTGGTCTTCATGTGTCTTAGGTTTTGTGATGGTGAGATTATCATACTATTTTCTTAGGTTTCATTATAAAAAGGAAAGAAAAAGCTTTTTGAGATAGTAATAAGTAAATAAAAAACAAATAAACCCTCCATGGTACTGCCTAAAAAGAGTTTCACCCATGATGCTGATCTGCTGTATAGGTTGTCACTGCTTAAATTCCACAGCAGAACTGTGACACCATCTGTTCCCTTTCACTGTGTGCAAAAAATGGTTTCCTTTCATTAGCATTAAGCTGCATAAAGAGACTGGAGATCTGGAAATATCCCAGTCTTTCATGACACATACCTTCTTAAGACAGAGTTCATTACAAGCATCACATGTATTCCTAAAAAAGAATATGAGTTTTTGAGTAATATGCTCTTAAAGGCCTTTGAATAGCAAGGAGAAAAAAAAAAAACCCTCAATCCACCCATACATTGCAATGAAACCAGAAAGTTTTCTGGGATGTGTTAAGATGATGTTGATTCAGAACAGACGTCTTTACTGTTGCATACCCTGAAGTATGCGACAGTAGGTCTGCTTCATGCCAGTGTTGGTATCGTATCTCAGCTGCTTTGGTACCTTTAGGATGCAGCGATTGCCTGCATGTGGGACGAGACCCCACTATGCTCATCCTTGGTGACTGTCAAATGTTAAGTTACTGTCCTCTTTTCACTGAAAAGTCAGGTCAGGGACCTCTGCAAAGTCCTAGGATGGACCTCAGTTGTAAAGTTGTGCTTAAAGTTACACGTTCTGCTTTCATTGCCTCTTTTCATTGATCCCACTGTGTTTTAATGTCATTTGAACGCTAGCACGCTGAACTGTTGGTGATGGCACAGAGATGTGTATTCAGCAGTGCCCTGATGCAGGCTTGTCTTAGGACCGCTCTGTCATGTTACAATGACTTGGTAAATAAATACAAGGCAGGAGAAATCAGCATCATTCTTCCACAAAATGCTATCTATATGTAAATCTGTGATGCCATTTTTTTCCCCTTCAGAAGTTGAAAAGCACTTTCAGTTCCTGTTTAACGATTGCTCCCTCTGAATTACATGAAGCAGTGAGAGAGGTCAGCGAACGCTGTCCTGCGGGAGTGAAACCTCTTTTTTTGTTGTTCCATGAAGCTGTTGCAAATAACATTGGAGATGCAGCGAACGTAGAGCAAAACAAGCCACCAGAATTACACCGCATACCCAGTGGATAGCAATCATAAAATATTAATCAGGCACTGCAGATCTGAGTTGTCATCTCCTCATATGCAACAAGGCACATAGTCCCACTTCGGCCCTTCTTCCCGAAGGTCCCGGAATTAAAATATTTGTTAGTTATGATTAATAAAGACACCTGAATGAGCCCTTGTTGACAGAAATAGTCTCTCAGCATTTTGGATCAGGTTTATCGATCAAACTGTGGAGCCTGATAAGCACAAGCCTACACTGAGTACTGGAGGGAGTACAACATACTCGGTTTAAGCTTATGCCAGCTGGTGAAATTCAGTTCCCTTGGATGTGACTGTGTCGCGCCGTGACTTGAAAAGTGGTCTTGCCCAGATATCTTTTAGCAAGTCCTTTTTCCTTTAAGCTCCGTTATTTCTTCTCATTTCTCTTTTTCAGCAGTGGAAAGAGCAGTGTTGCTCAGGTGCATTTTGAAACTTAAGTTCTGGAAACATCTCCCATTTCAAACCAGTTTAATACCACCACAACTCTTTCTCTACAAGCTGACAAGCTGGAATGAATGAGTCGTCAAGATGTAGAAACTTTGCTTGCCATGCGGTCACGGGGAAAGATCTCTTGTAGAAGATACGTTCTTTCTCACATTTGGTGTTGTCAGAGCAGCTGGTAATTTCTCATTTGCCCATCTAGTGCGGGCCTGCTAGTCCCTGGCTGAAAGAGCAGCATGTCCTGAACATGCCGTAGGGTTCAGCTGCTTGGTTTCTGCCATATAAAGAGATACGTAGGTCTGTGGGATGCTGCTGTGTGTGGCCTGCCTGCTTACAGCTGGAGCTGGCCTGAGCTTTTCTCCACCAGAGACTTCCCTCCACCCAAGCAGCCATTTTCATAAAATGTGTTGGAACAGAGTAAGTTTGAAATTTTCTCCTGATGTGGAATAAAAGGTCTAATTTTACTGCTGTCAGATCAATTGGAGAGAATTTGACTGCAGAAATACCATGATAATGGTGAAAGAGAAAGCAGATTTCTGTAACCGGCTACACTACGAAAGTCCCAGGAATCCTTTACAAATTAGTCCTGATTTGGGGAATTGCTCCTCTGAGTTCTTGCCTAAATCACATTGCTTCAAATCATGGTTCTTAAGATGACCTACAAAAATATATCTAATTTGTGACAGCAATTTGTGATCCAGTTTGTAAGGAACTGATTGGAGATATGGAAAGAGGAGGCAGGGCTTCAAGGTGCTGGGCTGCAGCATTTGCTCGTCACAATGCAAAGGTAGACCTGTCCCCCACCAGCCTGTCCTGGCGGAAATCCAGAAATCCCCCCGAGGAGTTATGAGGGCAGTCGAGCTTTGTGTCCGAGCGTGTGAGCAAGCTGCATCCCACCACATCAGCGATGGGTGGGTACCTGGGATGCAGCAGTGTACTGACCAGCGGGAAGAAAGTGGTGGGCAGTAGAAGGAAGCTTGGGAAGCGGTAAAAGCCATGATGCTGAAATGTGCTGAATGTCCCTGGACTGTACAATGAAAAGAATCAGATCATCCCCTTCCCCCAGCTAGTGTGCATGGTGTTGTGTCTTGCAGATGTATTGAAAATCTGTGTTAGAGCTGTGAGCAATTAACACATTTCCTGAGGATACAGGGGGGGAAACTGAACTTGTATGTGATCTAGTGCAGTTTTGCCTTAATAGATCTTGGCTATGCCTAGGATTTAACATTGTTTTACGGACACATAACCATATTTAAACTCTGTTGGTGTTCTTGTGTGGAGAGAGTTCACGATGGCAGTGCAGGCTGCTTACCCTCCTGTATTCGACTAAGTTGCTGGGATACTCTGAAGCTTCCTATTGAAATGGATTCAGACTTTGATTCAAATTCAGATTGGTGGTTTTCACCTTGAAAAATGTGCTTTGCCTTCTCTTTAAGGAGATGCCTTCAGAAAAAAAAAAGTTACAAGTAGAGTTGAATGGGAAACAGTTCTCTTTCCTACAAAGTATTTTAAAATACGTGGAGCAAGAACATTTTTGTAAGTTCCAGACCCATTGCATTTTTTATTGAAGAAAGATGAGACACAAATGAAAAATAACCCTCATTGCAGCCAAAACACATGCTGGACAGAGCATGGGGGAACTGCCCTTTAATAAACCAGCTTGGTGCTCTCACTGCGCTCCGGGAGCATGGAAAGCACATGCAGTTCCTGCACTGCTCAGTGGAGACCAGCTGTGTACAGAAAGGAAAAAGACTGGATTAGTATCTCCACAAGGAGGGAAACAGCAGGTAACGGGGACACTTGGAGAAGAGAAGGTGGAGATGAAAAGCAATAGAGCAATGGTTATGATCTGGGGAACGTTTTTCAGACAATGTGGCATGGAAGAGGAATAAAGACAGTGGGCTTTTTGGAGGACGGCTCCCAGCCTTAAACTTCAGAGATTTGAGATTAAAATTGTGCGATCTCAACATCCCGATGACTTTTCTCTCTAATTAGAGCTCCTGATACTCCCTTGGATGCTATGCGTACACTAAGACCTCACTCAAAACACTTGAACACAGATTTTAGTACTGTGCTGGATCGGGGCCACTGTGATAAATACAAATGTTAATGATTTTCCAGGCTCATATTTAAAATTCAGTGGTTGAAGTTTGCAAACTGATTGTGCAGATTGCCAAATTAGGTCCAATTACTCAAATTTAGATGAGCTTTGCATAAAACATACAAACGTGTTCAATGCAGTATTCTGCTTAGGTCTGTGATTTCATTTCACCAGGCTTATATTTGCATGAGTTCATTAAAATTGGTTTCATTTCCTTTTTTCCCTAGCATCGCTTTCAAAAAGTGGTATTTAAGCTGGGGAAAAATAGTAAAGAACAGGCTTGTAATTATAAAATGAAGCTAAATGAAGTCATGCAGCACCATTGTGGTCCATTCTGTCAAAGAGGGAACTCGAGAGCTCATTACTGAGCCTGAAGTTCAGACTGACCACTCTGTCAAAGTTTTCTAGTATACCAGTCAATTAAATGAGACCTTCTGTGTATGGTTATCCAGTCTCTGTGTCCAGTTGTTGGTTGGGGGGGGGAGAAAAGCATTTCCATTTCATCAGGACTGCTCTTGGTTTGTATTCTAATTACTATTTACTTTTCTTGTTAAAAACTTGGACAAGGAAGCATTGCTCCTCTTCTGTTTGTTAATCCTTTGAAAAAAAACCGAGATGTCTGTCAGGCTGAACAAATGAGAACATCTCCAGACAGACTAAAGGCTTTAATGAGGTTGTTACCTCCCTCTAAAGCCACCCAACCCTTTCAAAAAGATGATGGTCTTGCATCTCCTGGAGCATGGAGGCATGCCTTCTAGTCTTTATTAATGACTTTGTTTATTGCTGTGTAAAGTATCCAAGTGTCAAAATAATATTTATGTTTATTTAGAAGTACCATTTAGTGCTCCAGTAAGTTATGGCTTGTTATTTGGAAACTAATTTATCTAGTTCATGGTCCAGATGTGAAAAACCACACTTGCTTTACATGCAAAATCACTTCTTAAAAATTAACTGTAATATAGCTATGCACACATGCTATGTGTAGCTGTATTGGCATAAGAATGAATTATCCATGCTGTGAACCACTACACTTTTAAATAGCAATTTAAACAATAATCTCCAACAGTCTCAAAGAAGCCCTAACGTTTTAATAAATTGGTAATGAGCTGCTTAAAAAATGTATTATGGTATCTTAACAGCAACTTTGTAATCAAGATTGCAAACCGGTTTTCTGTTGCAAGCAGGTTCTGACCCTCTGCTCTTTCCCAGCCCTCTCCAAAGTGTGGTTTTCAACTTGAAATTCCCTGTGCGTGATGGGGAGCGATAATTCCACCTCTCCCAGTCCCCCTTCCTCTGAGGGCGATGGCACAACATGTTTGCTTTCATTCTCCTATTTTGTCAAGATATAGTGATTTTGCTTTTGAAAAAGTGTTGTAGGTCTCAGACAAAGTGGAATATGTCAGAAACAATTTTGTATAGGGAAAGAGTATTAGTGTTTGGTTGCCTGCTATGACAGTTACTTGGGTATTCTTAGAATTGTGGAGTTGTTCACAAGTGGTAAAAATTTGTGAGACAATCTTCTCTGACCTTGGTAAACCTTAGTTACTGCTTGGGTGTGGTAGTTTAAATACCTTTCTGTAGTCCCCTGGCTTGTAAAAAATAGCCATGGAAATAGAAGCCAATCTCTGGAGAGTCCGGAGTGTCCTATTTCCCTAGTGCTTCCCAGTGCAGCACTCGTAAAAATCTTTCTGTGCTGGATCTGCCCTTGTTAGCGCAGCCCCTTTTCGCGTAGGTGCTTGTGGGCCATGCGCTTCTCTTGATTGGAAATGGGAACAGTGGCTCCATTATTTCTGGAATTATTCCTGGTGAATGCTAACATTTCAGCCCCTTCCTCCGAGTGCCACGGTGGTGTCAGCGTGAGTTCTAGCACGCAAAGATCTGAGTTTGTGTGGAATGCAGTTGTATTTTGTTTCTACATTGTCACAACCAAGACAGGCAAGACAGTCTGGGCAGAAATGTCTAGCACAATTGATTTTCAGTTGCTTTCTCTATGAAAGCTGTTGCTTATTCATTTAATTTGTTTCTCTGCTGTATTTCAGAGTAAAAGCTGTAGAAAATACAGACCTCCAAGTTAAGTGTGTTAAGTTTCGAGGCTAACCTCAGTGACTGAGGTGTGAAACGGAGGGTTGTAAATAAAGGCTGCAGTTATCCTTGGACCATAGTCTTTTATGTATGTTCCAGCATTTTCACTCGGACCGTCACTTCTAGCAAGGCACCGATCGTATCAGTCTGAGTCACCTCATCTAAAAAAGGATATTGCTGGGTTTTACCTACCTCCCAGAAACGCGGTGAGACTTCACGGGACGAGTGGCGTGCGTTGCCTGCCAGCAGCCCCGTGCCACGGGACAGCCCAGCTCCGTTCCCGCTTCGTGACCGAGTCGAGCCCCGCTTCCCCGGCGCGCAGCGGCGATGATGCATTTGCGCTCAACGGGAGCTGAGGTATTTGACACCTCTGAAAAATGAGGCTTATATCAAATAGCCTGTTCAAGCACTTTATAAAAATGAACTCTTTAGTCTTTGCCATATAAAACAAGACAGCAAACTGAGGCAGAGGAGGAAAAGCCAAGCAGACAGGCAGCTGCAAAACTCTGCAGCCTTCCCGTGTCTGGGCTGAGCTTGTTCTGCCAGGATGATGCCCTGCTAAAGAAGCAGAGAAGGCACTAAAGGTAAGCAAGCTGCTGGCTGCCAGCAGAAACCAAAGAAAACAGTCACTAAAAAGAACATTCCAGCTGGACTCTTCTAATCAGCCTCTTCTGAGGCTTCCCTTTGCCTTTGGAGGTCAGACGAGCTGACAGCTGTGGCTGGTCTGGCCAAAATTAATGTGACGGAGGGTGACGTGACTTGCAAACCATGTTTTGTGGTGCATGGAGGTATGAGGGGAGTTATGGTCCAGACAGCATGACATCTTCTGGGTGTCATCTCCCTCACAGCGAACAATAGGAAGTCTCAGCCGTGGGGACTGGTTTGCTGTATGCGTCACCCTAAGTTGTACCGTGGCGTTTCGTGCTATTCGTCCAAGAGGAGGGTGGACCTGAGCTGGTGTGAATATATTAACTCTGGTTCATCTGCCTCTTGTGGCTTCCACCTTGAGATTTACTAAGAGTTATCTAAATTTGTATTGTCAAGACTTGAAATATTTCTTGATCTTCTTATTTAAGTGAGATCCATCAGGGCTGTCCATATTTCCTCCAAAGTTTAAGCCAAAGTAATGCTACGACTCTGCATTTCCAGAGATAGC
This sequence comes from Phaethon aethereus, assembly GCF_964289735.1. Taxonomy (NCBI): domain Eukaryota; kingdom Metazoa; phylum Chordata; class Aves; order Phaethontiformes; family Phaethontidae; genus Phaethon; species Phaethon aethereus. The sequence goes on from NC_138587.1 coordinate 7,995,879, forward strand.
AAGATGGGACATTAGTGCTGCGTACTTGGACACAGTAGAGGCTGGCCTAATTCAATCCAACTAAGAAGATAAAATACTGTGAGTGCTCATAGGTTTGTTGAGAAACAAGTTAACTGTTTACATAAAAACTCAATCTGTGAAGCTCTTAGAGTGTAGCTTAATGGGCAAAGCACAGGAATTAAGGTATGTAGGTGGTGATTGCAGGTATGTGTTTCTGACCTTCTTTTGTAACCTTGGGAAGCTTTTCCTTTTCTGTAAAATAGGGATAACAATACATACTGCTTTAGTGAAGTGCCTTTCAGTGTACTGACGAAGTGCTATATACAGCCAGCCCAGGATAAGGGCCTTTATCTGCCGTGTCAGTTATTCCTGTGTTAAGGCTGGCTGCTGGAGGAATAAATAGAACCTGTTCCTCTGTATTAAGCGACTGACTGAGTTCACGTCTGTTCTGTATTTAAGCATGCAGTTATATGTTTTAAGACATACTTCTTTACATGGTTTGTTATTAAGCACATGTGCCTTTCATACTGTCATCGGGACCATAAAGTTTAAATGCTGGATACAGAAAGGGGAGAACAAGAAAACCTTTTAACCCGTACATTATTAGAAATCCATTTCAGATGATCCCTGTGGAAATGTTACTGATAGTTTTGTTTCTGAAGGCAGACAGTAACTAGTCATTATTTTCTCCAGAAAGGAAATAATATGAACTGTGCAAAGCCTAATGAAGGGGAAGTGGCTGATTTATTGTGAAAATTTATAGCTTTCTGATGTTGCCTGGTTTTTATGTTAATCTTGTGTGGACTGTGTATTGGGAATAATTGAGAAACATGGAGGATAGAGTAGGTTTTGTAGTCCCTAAATTATTATCTAGTGAGTGTAGATTATAGCCTTGATCAACAGCAGCACCAGTTTCTTTTAAAACTTTTCCAGAATTTTAGGCACTTTAATGTATCAAGTTATGAGATATAATAGAGTTCAGAATAGAGTTGTGTCCTATACAAGATTGCTTCAAGGAGGGCTTCCTTTAAACCTCAAGAAGAGAGGAGAGGAGGAAGCAAAAAATTGAAGAAAACCCAGCCTATGTATAGTGGAAATTCTCTCATTTGAACGCTGAGCGTAGGTTCCTTTAGTTATACCAGAGCTACAATGGCAGCGCCACTGGTCTGTTTGCTGCCATGGCAGAAACTGGAATGCCACATAAGACCTTCCACGCTGGGAATGATCAAAAGTCCCCCCAGGTTTTTGGCTCATCCTTTGGTCTTAAAATGCCTTTTGAAGAGAACATATGTGGAAGAAGTAAGAGCAGAGGACAGGGTGCCAAGGTTTCTGCTGCGGTGCCTGACTGCCGCTGAATTTCAGGAGCAGCTGGGTACAGTGGGAGTTGAGCACCTTTGGGCATCCTCTGAGATGGCTTCCAAAGCCCTGCTCTGCAACTGGCTCCCCTGCAGTTTTGTCATAAAATCCTTCTACTTTCCTCCCTGTCTTCATCTTTACAGGGGCAAATGAACAGTGAATTATGCATGATCCATAGGTTATCTCTCCATATTGACTCCAGATTAGAAAGAGGCAGCCATGCTGCTCCTAAATAGCTATTTTATTGGGGGTTCTGTTGCAGTTGTTCTGTTGTTTTTAGTACGACAGCAGGTACCAATCTGAAACCTGTGCCTGCAACATCTCTTTCTTTAACAGGAATTAACACATAAAAAAGGGACTTTAAAGGCGCATATGTAAATTAATCCTAGGCTTCAGAGGAAGAGTAGCCTTTCTGTGTTAAATATGCTTTTGTAGAGTAAAATATGTTTCTGTGTGTGAATTATATAGCAAATATGTGGTTGTGATAACTGAGATACATTTATTATATACATATTTGAACTCACCATCTCAGCTGGACTGTGACCTTGTGACATCTTCTGCTTAAGAGGAAAAAAAAATCTGTCTCTGGCAAAAGCAAATTCTTCTTTCCTGCTTTCTACCCACAAATTAATTTTTTACATGACATATATTTAATGGCAAGCAGATAGTTGGGAAGCCTCCTTCTTCCTTACAAAAGTCAATGCGCCAGAGCTGAGGACAGGATGAGAGTGGATTTACCCTGCACCAAGCACAGCTTTTCTACATGCAAACATGCTGGGTGTTTAAAAAGGTGTCCTAGAGAGCTGGAGAAACAAGAGCTGTATGTGACTGAAGCACGGAAATTTTTACATACCCTATGAGAGGCCCACCTCTAGACTTGAGAAGGAACTATGCAATCAGACTTGAAAGCTATCACACTTAAAAGCTCTCCTTTTTTTTTTTTTTTTGAGTGTTTTATTATTTCCTGCTGAGTTTCTATATCAATGCAAAAATATGTTCCAGTACAGTGCATGTATTTTTATTAAACCGGAGTCTTTCTACTTTTTCCATGCACCAGTGTAGAAGAAGGAAAAACTGTAGAGGGCTTCAAGTAGACCGCTGCTGGAAATGACCATGGCATCTCCAGAGGGGCTGTAGCGAATAAGGGTTATTTGTGTTTGTAACAGCTGATGAGTCCCATTCATGTTGGTTTTAGTATGGCTTAAACTTAAACCTAAAAGAGACAGCTTGTGCATACTGGACAGCAGATTTAAAGCTGTTTCACTGTTCTTTATTCTTGGTATTTTGTGGAGTAGCCTGGGAAGTGCACCGTAATTGCAGCCCCAAGCTGTGCCAGGTGCCGTAGACATTCAGCATGGAATCAATAGGCACGATTACCAACAACATATGATGCAAAGTGATGTAGAAAGGAAGGGACTCTCTGAAACAACTTGTTGGACAGTAGTCGATCATCCTGGCACCCTGACAAGCCAGTTACTGCCAGGAGGATCTTTTGTTTTTTTTATTGCGTCGTAGAGAAAGACAAGTTTGTGTTCAAAAAAACGTGTGGACATGGCGCATTGGGACATGGTTTAGGGGGCATGTTCGTGTTGCGTTAATGGTTGGACTTGATGATCTTCAACGTCTTTCCCAACCTTAATGATTCTGTGGTTCTTGTCATTCTGAGTGGGAAACGAAAGCATAGTACCAATGGCTTCTCACCACGAATGCATATCAGTGTTATAAGCAGAAGAGAAGAGTATGTAGGAGGATGGAGAAAACACTGCTAAGGGCAGATGGGTGGGCTAAACTGTCAGTGGATATTGCCTAACATGAAATAGCAGCATGTAAGAGAGAAAGGCATATATTGACTTAGTAAGGACTCGTCTTAAGTGGTGTTTAATGGTTCCTTCTGTTTTGGAAAGAGGAGTTAACAGATTCCATTTTGGATTTCTCACCATTGCTTGGGTTCCCAGTAAGATGGCTGCAACTGTGTATAAACTCAGAAGCAGCAGAAGCAAAGGTAGAGAGAGATTTTGTGCCATAGCTCTGCTTTTTCATTCCTTCTGCTTGGGGGAGATTAGGGTTTTCTCCACCTTTCACCCTTGGCACTCTTCCATGGTGTTTTTAATTGCAAAGCAATGTGGTGCTTTTTCCTCAGCCGTAAGAGTTGGCACATAGTTCTTTTGTGCAACTGAGGCAATAAATTGCTGTATTAATCACTTCACACAAGGTAATAAACAATAGCAGAACTGTTGCTTTTACCTCTCAGGTTTCTACTAAATTGTCCAACTTCCTGAAGACCTTTGCAGTGGGATCCTGAAACTAGATTTAAGTCCGTGTCTTTCCTGTCGTCTTCTGCCTGACCTTGCACCATTTGAGATACCAAAAATAAATCTTATTTGCAGTGTAATTCCTAAAATGTGGTCTTATTTGGAAGCAGGGTTGTAGACAAACTTTGTGTCGTATGCACCTAGTAAAGTCTCATTTAGGTGTGGGGAGAAGAACAGTCACTTTGCTATGCTGGCATCCTGAGCCATATGGCTTTTTGTGAAACGTTCCTAGATGCGAGCTACCTTTCTTCTCCAGCAAAAGTAAAAGGAAAACTGAGCTAGGATTACCCATTTGGGATGGTTAGAGATGGGATGTGAGAAGCCCTTTGAAATTCCCCTTCTTAGCACTGCTTATTTTGCCAGTGGTATAAAATATTGGCACACACTACAGCAGGCAAAGGGAATTTGGAAATTGGAGACCTAAACCAGTTTTTCAAAATCATGTTTTTTGATCTTTTGAGATTGACACTACTTGACTTTCCCTGCACACGCTTGGAAACACCAGTCTGGGAAAGCGCTGCAGGAACAACAATTTCAGAGACCCCCACATAAAGGTTGTAGGCTGGTGAGTTCCCCAGCGTGCCGGGGGAAGATGTTGCCCTTTTTTTTTTCTTTTTCTGCCAGGACCTGGGAGGCTCACATAAAATCTTTGTCAAGAAGATTTACAGTTAGAAGCAAACAGTCAGATGAACAGCAGAAGGTGAGCATTTGAATGCATTTAGCCCAGTGCAAAAGTAAAGTGAAATGAGTTTTCCTTATTTATTTCACCATACTTTAATTGAGTAGTTGGTCTAAGGGGGACTCTGCAGTGAGATGCTGCAGCACAGCTGGGCTACATGGTCAGCGCCAAATGGTGGTACCTGGATCTAAGCACTTTACAATCTCAGAAAAGCTCACATTTTGTTGTTTCCCTTAATTTTTGAAAGCAACAATGGTGGCTTGTGATGTAAATGCTTGCTGGAATTTAAATACACTTACGACAAAAACAAATGCCAGAACAGAACAATTTTTCAGGTTAACAGTCTTTGCTGTATTGGTGATGATATTTCTGTACAGGGTTCTCTTGCAAGCGAGGCGCAAAGCAAGGAGTGCTTGAAAAGCAGAAAATGGCAGCATTTACAGTGGAGAAGGCTGTAACTTTCCCTGCTGGGACAAGGTGCCCATCCGCTAAACAGCTGTTCTGCTCTGCAAAGGACACTGCCAAGGTTGTTAGTGTCTACAAATTGAGTATCTTGCTGATGGTCTTTTGTGAAGTATTTAATTTCTAGGTGAAGGAAGGAGGAGTGAATAAATTACTTTACCCCTTGTCAGATCTCTCTTTTGTGAAGTGCAGCCATTGTACTCCCAGTTTGGGATTGGCTTCCATATTTTTTAATTGCAAAATTAAAATATTATAATGATTAAACTTTGCTCAGGAGAAATAGCAATCTCAATTTTTTTATTCTTTTTTTTTTTTTAAAGCCCAAACCCTATGTTATAATGTGGGTCATGTACACACTTAACTATATTAAAATATGTTAAAAAAACAAAGTCACTTTAGTATTTCAGTATTTCAAGGTGGTTCTGCAGTATTTCTGCAGTTTGGTTGTGCTACCACAATTTCCCTGCTGGGGCCAATACTGCTACCATGAGGGAGAGAAAATGCCAAAGCTGCATGGAAAACTGTTAAATTCTTCAAGGATTGGCTGGCAGAGTAGCATGGATTTTGGGAAGATTTGCTTGTAAGAGGAGCCTGCACGATACTTATCTCAATGAACTGGGTGGCCAGAATTGTAAGAGGATCAAGGAGTGATCCTGAGCTGATTCTTGAATGCTTTTGGTGTTTTTTCACAGTCAAATTTGACCTTTTTTTTTTTTTTTTTAAAAGTGTGAAAGAATAATTTCCATTTTCATTAATATCACTCAAAATGTATAAGCTGCAAGCATAGAGTTGGCTTGCTGAAATCAGAGAACAAGAATTGTGTATGCGTATGTGATTTCCCTTTAAAAGACAACAGTGGATAGTTTAAAAATTTGGAATTCGTAAGAGGTAAAAATTCAGAATTCATAAGAGGTTTCTTAATAAACACAGATGCAACCCAGAGGAGAACTTTTCCCTTCTAAATTATATTGCTAGGGTTTTTTAAAATAAAACTTGACCTACATTAGCAGTACCATCTCAAATAGCACACCTTGCAGGTGATTTCCATGCGGTTTTATTTTCTAGCAGATTACTGTGCTGATGGCAGAATTTCTTCTTTAATAACACAACAAAAATGCAAGCAAGCAATGGTAACTCAGCTGCCAAACCACAGCCAGAGGTTCACGGTCGGTTCAGTTGATGGACAAAACCTTGAGATTAGAAGAGGTGGCAGAAGGTGTTGCTTCTGTCTTAGATTGAGATCTGGCCTGTAGTATATCATGAAAATGCAACTGGGGAGAACCTGCCCCACGGCAAGTAGCCAGCATGTCTGGGGCACTGACGAGGGAGGTGCTGGGGAATGTACCAGTGAGCCTGAAAAAATCTATTCAGTGTTGAAGGTGTGTGTCTTCACACAGGAGAAGAGATGGAAGAGGGAGGGGAAGGTGGATGAACAATCCCAGGGATAGGGTGAAGTACGGAGGGGTTTACAGTGATAAGAGGAGCAAGGAAGGATTGATACCAAAATTCAGTGCCAGTGAGGAAGCCAGGCTGGTGACACTGGGTTGATGATGCTGGGTTGGTTTTGCTCCTGCGGTAGCATTCATCTCACCTGACTGCAGATGTCTACATTTGAGCTAATACTCTAGAAGCTCTTTAAGGCCAATGAAGAGAAATTGGTCCTCCTGGAGCGCCATAAGGTGGCTGTTGGCCAGAGCGGTGCTCTGTGTTAGTGTGTGTGTCTCGCCATTGAGAGCAAAGGGAGTCTGAAGCACTAGCTCAGTTTGAGGTGTCTACCTTGTCAGCCTTGAAAGCTAGGTGAGATAGATGCCACCTCCAGGACGTGACCCAAGCCCCGCTCAGCTAATGACAGAGTTTACCCTTAGTAGCACCAGTATGAAAGAGATCTAAATGGCAGAACAGCAGTAGGAGTGTGATAAAACTGAGCTGCTCCTTGCACTGCTCTGAAAATGCAGTCCATTTGGTTAGGTGCACACTGAGTGCTAATAAGATGGCTTGTGTTGTGTTATTTCTTGAGGTGGTGTCAAAGGCTACAGAAGATCTTGTTAGTAGCTGTGGGAGGACTGTGATATATTATGATTTTGTTTCCTCTTCTCCCAAAGGAAAAGGGTAATTTAGCACTTTTCTCATGGGAACCAAGTGCTGGAATGAACTCCAGGGTCACGAAATCCAGTGACCGTGTTCCCTCAGGCAAACACATAATATCATCCCTTTCATAAACTGATCAAATATTTGATTTCACAGAAGCCCAGCAAACTGCAGGTTATACTGACAAAAATAAAACAAGCTTTTGTAGGGGAGAAAGAAGCATTGCTCTATTCCTTTCCCTGGCTCTTTCATTTGTTGTTTTATGCACGGTGGTGTCAGTACTCAGGGCTTCACTGAAGCTGTAAATATAGGTTTTAAGAGAAGTTTAGTATTTGAACATCTTTGTGCTGTCCATGGCAATTCTCACCTGTCTCCTCGTGGCTTTGAAACTGCAGTCATGTTTATAAGCGGCTTTAAGATAATTGATGAAAGAGGTGATTTGCATGAAGAACAAAGTAGTGCTGAAACTTTGGCTGAAACCTATCCACACCTTTCAGGTGCTTGGGGAAATATAACATGAAAAGGGGAAAAGGTTTTGGGTTGGTTTGTTGGTTTTTTTCTCCACTTCCACATGCCTTTGTTCCTGCTCGTGGAGGATGCCTATAAAGTGCAACTGCTGTATTCTCAAGCAGACTTTCAAAAAGTAACCCATTGGTCAAAGGTGTAAGTAAACTGTATCACATTAAATAAGTGCAATAAGGTCCCAGAATTTATATTCCCCGTTATTAGAAATCACCTTTCCTTAGTACCCTGGAGAGGTGGCTGGCTGGGTTCAGGGTATGTCCCTGCGGGAAGGCTGGAGCACAGGTCCCTGGCAGCTCCTGCAAAACACCAGTGGCCTGTGGTAATAAAGCTGGGAGGTTAAAAATAGACTTAGAAATGAAGCCTTTGCTTGAGACATAGGTGTAAAGTTCTACTGAAGGTTTAGGGCTGATCGCATAGTTTTCTGCGTGCTTTCTTTTTTAGTTTTTAACTGTAAAAGAACCAAGCAGTTGCTCAGAACATAATGAAGAGAAGAACTCTGAAAATACCCACAAGGAAACTAGACAAGTCCTCTATTGATTTTATTTCTTTGAGGTTAGTCACTGTAAATAAGTTTTGCAGAGAATTGCATACCTCTTCCAAAATCCAAACTGGATAAAAGCTCTGGGACCAAGAAGCCACCAAACTTTCCCAACACTAATGTTTGAAAGAGGGCTGGGGCTGAGAGCTGGTGCTGATGTCTGGCGAAGCGCTGCTGCGTGTTTCGGAGAGGCGAGGACGCTTCCCCGGGAGCACCGACACGCCGCAGACGCTGCGAGGGGCGGAGGCAGGGGTGCGGGCGGCAGCCACGCTTTGCGATCTCGCCTTCGCATCCCCACCGCCTCCAAAACCCTCGCCGCGGTGGGGCTGGCACCGGCATGCCTTCCCCAGGCAGAAGTCCTCCCAGGCGCCAGGTCTGCGTTCCCCACTCCTCGCTTGGGAAGGTTTTTCTCGCGTCGCACTTCCTTCTTGGCTTGACATCTCTTTTGGCGTCCGTGCGTCCGGGGCGGACGCGGGGTTGCGGCGGGGCTGCGGTCCCCCTCCCGCTGCCGTTTGGCCGTGGAGCTGGCAGGCGGTAGTCGACAGAAGCTGATGATTGATGTCAAGGCTGGGAGCAAACAGCTGCTGATTTGATTATTACCATTTCATCTCCTAACCTTTTGGAGCATTATGGGAATATTTATTCACCTAGTCACGCTTAATGGCGTTTGGTGCAGTACTTCCCAAGGAACAATGAAGAAGTGGTATTGTACAGAGGTAGTTTAGAAATTCCCGTTCTTGTTCTTTGTATTTATTTACAGATACGGGGAGAGAAGTGAAGAAGATCTTGCTGTATGGGGGAATGGGAAATTTGGCTATTTGACTGGGAGCAGTTACAGACATAGATGTGCAATATGTTAATAAAGTAATTGTGCTATGTTGCTATAAAGAGGATGGATTCATTATAAAATTCTTGTTTTAATACTGCCATTATAGCAGATGTATAGCATATGAACTAATTTGCATGCAGATAAGGAGCCTGTGACAGCTTGGTAGCATAATTACTGCACAGCATACAGCTCGCGAGTGCTGGGAGCGGGAGCTGTTATGGGAGGGGTGCTCATGGGACTAATTACGTTGGCTTTGTTAAATTTAAAATAGTGTATAGCCAGGAAAGAGACCCCTCTCCTGTGCTCCATGGCGTGGTGTACAGTAAGTTACAGAAGCCGTGAACTGCTGCAGCCATTTTAAGCCGTGCAAATGCCTGGGTCTCAGCACCTCCCAGAGTAATGGAGTAATGGACTTTTATTTAACCTGGGAGTCTGTATGAGCTTCCAAACGAAAGGTTTTAAAACTGTGATACTTCCATATATTAGAGCTCCACTTAGGTCTTTTTGATACGTGAACAAAGCTGTAGCTGGTGTAACTTTGTTTTGTTTAGTATCTGATGAAAGCAGATGCTGAATATGTGAACTTAAGACAGGTGAAGGGATTCTCTCCCCTCTCCCTGGTGCACCGATGGCTTTGCTTCACCATATCTGTGTCTTAGTGATTTGTGTTCACTTAATTTCAAGCATATTTCTGCTGCTTTTTTCTCCTTTGCTTTGACTGTGTCTGCAGTTTTTAAAGATCTTATTATTGAGGTTCCTTTATGGATTTCAAAATGTTTAATTCATTACCAGGCCATTACAAACGGAAGACATTTTATTTTCCCAGGGAAATCAAGACAGTACCACAGGAGATTATTTTTCCCCTGTTACATTCCCCCCCCTCCCCAGCCCCGTACTGTCAGATTAGCTTGCAGAGATGGGAGGGATTTGTGAATGCACAGTTGACTTTGATTATGTAAACTGGAAATTGGCAAACAGTATGGATTTATTTCAATCCCACTAACTTTAAAAAGAAATACATATTAAATTGGAAGTGCCTTAGGGCGTCAAATGGGAAGCCAGCCAGAAAGTGTGTATTCCCTGCCTGACCTCTCCGGCGGTGCCGCAGGTGATGCCGGGTAGCTGGGTGGATGGAGCTGCTGGGGTAGCAGGTTACGTCGGGCGGGGCGGGATGGTTTCGGTGAGGGGGGTGGGAAGGAGACGGGGACCGGTTTGTACCCAGGGGCTGGGGTGCCGCGGGCTCTCTGCCAGCAGGGAGGGAAGAGGCTGCCGGGGCACGCGGGGCGCTGCCATTCTGCCATCTCCAAGGGGAGCACCCTCCCTCCCGCCCTGGCGCTGACACGGCGGCGAGGGACTGCGTTGTCCGCCGAGTGGGGTGATGCTCGAGCGGGTGCTGCTTCGCCCGGCTCCCTGGAGGTTCTACCCCTTGCTCGGCAGAGCCCGGCTGTCACGCCAGGAGGGCCCTCGCTCCCCGTCTCGAACCGCAGCGAGCGGGGATGGGGCTCGGCGTGGAGCCGCGCTCCTCGAGAGCAGGCTGGCGGCATCAAGGGACCCTCAGCCACTTGGCTCCTCGCTCCCATTTTATGGGAAAGGGTGTTGTGCTCCGCTGCCTTAATACATTCACTCCTTCAGGGTAAATGTTGCAGAGCCCCTGTATCTGTTTCCATAATACCCCGTGCAAGACAAATATTAACTTACACCTGTTTTCTTATATGCTAAATATTTACCCAGGTATTTTGTTTTGCAAATTTCCAGCTCGTCCTTGTATGGTCTGCTTGCATTTGTTAATCTGGGAAAATTAATATCCTGCTGGCATTACTGCTAATTTGGAATTTATGCTGTAGAGTGAATATAGTAACGAATTTTTGGAACGGTTTGTTAATCTTATCAACATTCAGTGTACGTTTATTAATAGCAATTAGGGCCAATCACAGTGTTGCATTTTGAACTTTTTGTATCAGACAAGCATTTTTTGAGAAAATCACCATTTTATGGGAAATTTAGTATGTAAATATTTAAAAAGTAAGATCTGGTAAGAAAAGGGGTACAGGAAAATGCTGAACCTAATGAACAGTTTTCACCAGAAGTCTTCCCTTTCCCCACACCTCCCAAAGCAAAGTAAAAAGACAAGGAAGGAGAGAAAGAGCCTATATCTATTTACACATAAATTACTCGTTGAAACACTTTTATTAGGCTTTTTTCTAGATAATATCAGAGGTTTCAAGGCAATTTTTGCAGGCTCTTCGGGCAGTTTTAATGTAACATTGCATACATGTTGTGATTTTTTTTTCTATGTGCCTTCATGTGCTGAACTTGAGATACTTACAGGCTTTTGGTTTTTAAGAGGTCGGGAAGGGACACAGTTCTTCTGAAAATTGGTGCTCTGTGCTCTCCCGACTGGGTGCCGACCGTCTCAGTCGTGTAATCAAACCTTTCCCTGCCATCTGTGCTGCACGCTCCCCCAGATAACTTCGCAATGTCCTTCTAGCACAAGTCCTGAATAAGTCCTTTGGATCACTTGCAATCACATGAACAGTGAAAGGAGTAAGAGCATCTCCAGGGATTCGTGATTGGACTTTGTTGTTGTTTCCTTACCAACTCTGCTCCTCCGTTTATGCTCCTTAAGGCCTGCCTTTACCACTCACGATACAGATTGTCCAACACTTCTCCATCTTCCAGCCCAATCAGAGATTCCTCCTGAACCAGCAGTGCTTATTATTTTCAACCGTACGTGATTATGGTAGAGAGGTTGCACCACCGTAGCTGGATAATGTCAGCATTTCTATTATAGCCCCATACTTTCAGTATCCTGAAACGTGGATATAATAACTCACTTTACCTTTATAGTCTTTCCAATGCTGAGAGATAAAGTGTGTGCAATCAGCCTTTCAGCAGTTCGAGAAGCCCAGAACAAAAAAATTCCACTTTGGGATGTCAGTTGTATAAATACGTTGTTTAACTTGAGCTTTAATCACTGCTAGGCTGGATAGTGTGCAGCAGTCTGCAGATTTTGAACATAAAGCAGTAAACATTTCTCTCCTGTTTAGAAAGCTTGCAACTAACTGGGGTCGATTATATTTTTGCAAAAGTATTAAGCATCTGAAGTTAGTAACTACGGTGGCTGTGAAAAGATCGATAATGCACAAATGCAGAAGGATTTGCAGGTTGGTGCCACAAAGGAAAAAAAAAAATAAATGTGGGTTCCAGTTTTAAAAATGTAGTAAGTGTGCCAGAGTGTCCTGAATATTTACTAAGGGTGTGGAGGGACTCCCGCAGAGCTATTCTACTCCAGGAAACATTTAAGCATATACATTTAACAATCTAATAATACAGTTGTATAAAACACTTTATATATATTTAATCAGTTATGAAAATGGTACTTGACATGTGAGCCTGTTTTGCAGAGGTCAGCTTTTCACAGTTTTTCTATGAAAAAATTCTCTTGAAAATTAATTTTTAACCCTTTTTCTCACTGCAGAGTCTGCCCTTTTCCTCCTGTTACCCCCAGCCTCATTTGCAGCAACATGAATTAAGGGCAGGAGGCTGGCATTAACCTAGGTCCCTGGGGTGTCTGCAATATGAACCAGCCTGATGTTCTGTAAAACATTCAATATGGTCTTTTTCAAACAGGAGAAGAGGGTGAGACTTAGTCTCTGTTTAAGAACTCAGATAAGAGTTCTGCCTCATGCTCTGCTGGTTATCATATTCATGACAGCAAAGCGACCAGTGATGGTTGCAATGCTCTGTCTGAGTTTTGACACACTTCTAATTATAGCAAACAGTGCTGTAAACTCCAGAGGTGATAATGAAGCCTGGACCCAGGTGTCAGCAGAGCTTTGAAGGGATAATGCTATCCTGTTCTGCACCACTGTTCCTTATTTGTATGTTTGTGGGGACCTAGACCCATGCAATCGTGTCTTATTTTCACTGAGCTGAGATGTGAAACGTGCAGAGCAGTGAAGGTTTGTAATTTTGTCAAGGTAATTGAGTATTAACCATTTGTATTCCCTTTGGGAAATGCATGAGGAGAGAGGCAAGGGCAGGAGGCTGTTCATACAAGACTTTCATAAAAACTTGTCTAGAACATGGTGACAGGTCTTTAGTGCTCTGATGTACCATGACGAGCTCTGCTTCTGCTCTTGGACTACAAGAAATGAGTGACCTTGTAAAACAGCCTTATTTATATTGCACGAATTCATCATTCACAAAATCAGGATGCGGAGCATGGGGAGGTGCGCAAATAAGGGAGGGACTGCACTGAAGATGAGCTAGAAACTTGCCCTAGGAAGCTCTTGGTGAGTGATGAAGGCTCTTCTGTTTCCAGAAGTGATGAGCATAACCCTGGCATTCTCTTACACTTTCCTAACTGTGATCTGAACCCATCATGCAGACCTTGACATGTTCTGCTCTTTAATCTTAGCATGTGAACCAAGCTAGCTCTCAGAGGGGGAGATAACCAATTCTGCCCTTCCTTCAGGTTCTCTAAGGAAAGAAAAAATAACCTTCCAGGATTTAATCACTAAGAACACCTTCATGTCTGGATGACTTGGTAAGTTTAAGTAGACCTGCTTCTTAATGCGATAAATCAGTACAATCCATGTGAGAGATTTGGTCTTCCATTTGCTTTGGTGGTGACAAGAGGTATGTCTTGAAGCAGAGCATGAGGGTGCAGGAACTGGCAGCTTCTGTAGCTACTACTACTTACTGGAAGAAGTAGGTAGAAGTGGCATTATGATCCAGTGCTCCTGCAACCTGTGTGGGAAGGGTATCCCCACCTGGAGTTCTCACTCCTCACTGGTGAGAAGGTTGGGACCTTATCCCAAGGTCCAGGTTACGCATTTGAAAGATATAATAGCTTTCCTCTTATGGATGTGTTACATGTGGATTAAGGGTATTTTTCTACCAGAAATACCTATAACAAGATGAAATTTCAGTCTCTGGGAAAAACTCGGAGTTGTTGTCCACTGCCCTTTGCACTGGTGTAGAAGGGGCTGAGGAAGGAAGACTACTAATTTAGCAGAGGTTTAACAACTAAAACGCTCCAAGAATTTCAGTGTGTGTTGGGACCAGACCTGGCATAACTGGAGTTATGCAAAAAGCAGGAAATTTTTCCTTCTGCTCTTGCCTATTCCTGTCCGAGAGAGACAGAAATCCTGCCTTTCTGAGGGACTTGAACTGATATGAAAACAATAAAATATGATAAACCCTTCTAGTATAGTCTCCTGATGCACTAAGCCAGAAAACTGCAGTCCTGCATAAAGCTGAGAGCTGAAGAGTACAGGCATTTTGGTTCATCCATCTCTCTCTGAACGTGTTCTTTCAGTCATCTGTTACCACCTTTTATCTGCCTGGACCATGCTCATCATACACAGCTGTTTCCAAGGTTATACAGAATATAATTTAAAATTAGTTGGCATTGTTTAAATCCAAATGCAACTACTGAGGGCTGCCAGACTGTGCTGTGTGAAGGGGTGTTGTGAGGATCAGCAGTGGGAGGTGGTGATGTGCAAGGGGCACTTGGAGGTGAGGAGGGGGTGGGAGCTGGCTGAGCATGTGGCATCATGCTTATCTGTGTGGAAACTCAACATCTCACAAACTTTTAAACCTTTAATCTGCAACGTGAATTTATATAAGGCTGCATGTGGAGGTGATTGTGTGGCTCTGTCTACACTGTTAAACATCGATCACAGGTGTGTAAAGGTCCTTGGCTGGATTTGAAGTTGAGTGTTGCTCATAATCCTGTCGCACAATCTCTTGCCCTTGGCAAGCTGCAGCACCTGCCCTAACAAATCCATAAATACTTGGCTGCTGAGCTCTGTCCTCGAGTGACTGCAGTGTAGATGTGCACTTTGTAAAAAAACTCATTTAAAAGAGGCATACTCTAAACAGATGAATGAGTTGTCTTGGATTCCTTTAAAAAAAAATAAATCCTATTCTACCAGCACACTTTACTACAACTCTGCCATAATTTAGAACAACTCTACCCTCCTCCTGAAGTTTCTACTACATGATTATGGTGTTGCCAGCTCTTGTGATTTGCAGACTTAAGAGGAGACCTTGAAGGAGGTCATTTAGTCCATTCGTGTACCTCAAGGTAAGCGTGACTATGCCTGGGCATCATCCCTGAAAGATCTGATAGGGAGAGTTGTTTTTCTGCCCTTTGTGGTTTCAAAGAGACCGACCATGAGGGCTGATTGGAGCTGCCAGCAGGGATTCTCTGCTGACGGTACCTGAACACTGGTGGTAGGTGCCTTTGGTGGACCACTCATTTAGTTCAAAACTTGCCTTTTCCATGGTGGAGAGTGGGGAAGGTGTTGCCCTGCAAGTTATGAAATCAGAATTGCTGTATATCTTGAACATCACAGAATTATTTTTAAGATGGTCTTTTTTTTTTTATGGAGTTTGTCTTGATTTTTAGGAAGGGCAGGAATAAGCAGGTTTGGAAAGCTATGCTGGATTCTTGGACTGCTGATGCTACGATGTGCCTGTGACAGCCCTTAAAAGAGGCCACTTTCCTGCAGTAACCTCGCCTTCTGCGCTCCTTCAGCCCCAGAGACAAAATAGTTTTACAGTGTTTTGGCATCAGCAAAGCAAATAGCTGGGTTAGGGCTACCCCAAATGTCTGCTACTGCACAGCCAGTCCTCCTCCAAGTTTGCATTTTCTAATGTTGAACTCCCTTCAAAATCTACCTATAAGTGTCCCATAATAGTTCAGAGCTTTGGAAAACCTTTTTTTTTTTTTTTTTTACCTAGATATTTAAATATCACCCAAGGAATCAGAAGTTCTTTGCATGGGAACAGTGTATGGGAAAATAGGATGTCCCATCAACCAGTCCATGAAGTTACCTGTGTCTGTAATACAGAGCATGCAAAATAAACTTGTTACTAGCAACTCATTTTTCTTCATGCTACCATTAAGCTTGGGGAGACGGATGGTAAATGCTGGATGCCTGAGAATGAGCTGCTTTATAAATCCAGTTATATAAATATTGTGACCATTGCTACCTGACTAGCGTGTATACCAGTCCAGGTGAATTCATTTTTATTTGTAAATCCACACATTGTGGTAACTCTGTAGCCATGGTTTCCAAAAAGATTAGGAGTGTAAGCTAAAGATCGTAAGTAGTACCTCAAATAGCCTTGAGCTTTCATTGGTGTCTTCTCATGACCGCATGCATAACTCCCACTGGTGCTAATGGGACTTGCTTGCAAACAACAGAATAGGAAATCACGTACTTGTACTTGTCCTTGGCAGAGGCTGTATCTAGATCTGTGACAAGCAAGAGTCATAACTGGCACCATTTAACGTGAACCGTTTCTGCTGAATGATGCCAATATGTGTGCCATGGAAAAGTCCGCTTAGGTTTGTAGTAGCAAGAGACTTTCATTAATCAAAGAAGCTTTCTCAAAGTTAGACTTTTAAAAAAGTGTGTAAGTTCATCCACGTGCATTTATCTTGCAGAAAAATTCTGAATCGAAGCTCTCGCTGATTGATGGTTGCATTAATTATGCACAAAAGGTTCAATTCTGCCAGCCTTGTTCGCTTTGCTGCTTTACCCTGGGAGGATTGACTTGCATTATACAGGCTGGACAAATTCACTTACAGTCTGAAGTTCTGTAAAAGTCTCAAGGGAAGGTCAAGTTTCTGCTATTTTCAATAATAAATGAGATTCCCATTGAGTAAAATGATCCAGGAAATCAGCTTCAGCTCCCGCAATAATGGTTGTGTGGCCTCTAATGGAGGGCTGGGAAGAACCGATAGAGTTGGAGGAGAGATGAATCTCTCAGAGCTGCAGGTCTTCAATTCCAACCTGGTAGACTTGGCTCCAAGGAAACACAAGTGTTAATGACTTTTTATGTATTTTGAAGAAAGACTCGGAGCTGTGATTTTCAAATACACTTGCTTACAGTCTTGACCTATCTTAAGTGAAGTTCTTGTAGGTGAAAGAGAGCTACAGCCGTAAGAGGAGAGGATGGTACTTGTGCAATGGACAAAATACCTTCTCACAACTCGTATCAGTGTTTTCCCCTCACCATGTTTTTTTGCCAAATGGATGTTTGGAAGTGTTAATAATTGCATTTTCCTCTTCAACTCTGGAAGTAGCCTAATTTGGCTTGACAGTCAGAGTGAAAAAAAAAAAAAAATTAATAAAATTAATGTGATTCATTCATCTAGAAAGTGTAAGGCATAACTTAAACAAAATGCAACAGAGGTAGGAAAAATGCTATAGTGAGTGTTTCAAACTTAAAATTTTCTGTTGCAGTATGAAGTGGCCTGAAAGGAGCAAGTGGCAGTTCATCAAAAGGATGTGTATTCCCTTACTATAATACTGTTTTATTGGCTCTTCCCAGTTATTAATCTCAGAATTGCTAAAAATATATGGGATAACGGATGATTGCTACGTTGAGCTTGAATTTACTTTACTGCACAGTCACTGTGGGAAAGTGCTTTATATACTTCGTCTCTTTTGTATTGCCTTGAGAGAGAATTTTTACCCATGTGTTTTGCTCCAGAAGTCATCTGTTGTTTTTCAATGTATGCACATAAACAGCTCTTGCTGCTATGCCTAAATATTGAGTCAGCAGTTCCCTCTGATGAAGCCATCACCGAGGACTGTCACATTTATCTCAGCAGATCAGCATCATAGAGCATGTAATGCTATTAGCCCCGAAATGCTGTCTGCTAGCCACAGAATTGTGTGACACAAGTGACCTTCAGCTCTTTCGCTTCCTAATCAGCTCCGTGCGTGGGCTGCCCGCTTGGCTGCTCTGCACCTCCATAACCTGGCTGAAAAACAGGCACAGTCTCATCTTCCCACCTTGCTGAAGGCATTTTGAAGGGGAATATACTGACGAATGGGAGCGGCTCAGATTTTTTTGATGGATGTTGGAGGATTGAGTGGGTTTGGGGTTTTGGTTTTTTTTTAATATTTAAAATGCTTGCGATTAAATTATGTCACAGCCATTGGGCTCTGCTCACCCTCATCCTGCAGTTGCAGAGGTAGCAGGGTTTCCTCTCTGGTTGTTTGGCCTTTCTGCAGCGCTTCCTGGGTGGGGTGAGAGAAACGTTTCTTTTAAAAAAATGGTACCAGTGTCACAAAATGATACATCGCCAATCATGCTCTTGAATGTTTGAGCTTTATTGCTATATTTCCTTTATGACTTCTTCTAAGTACACATCTGTATGTTGTCATGCGGGGAACTTAGACTCCTAACAAATTAACGAACGGCTAGTCGGGTAATCAAGGTTCTGATTAACCATGTCTTGTGGATTTACTTGAAATCAGGTAAGATGTTACTAACCTTCCTGACGGCCATGTTGCTCTGCTAGTGGTTGTCACCTTTGTGAGAGCAGATGTGAAGAAAACGTGTGTTGCTCTCCACAGCCCAGCGCGTCGGCATGGACCCCCCGTGAAGTAAAAGTTGTTTCTTTTTTAGATCCACGAAACATTTATTGCTTCTAAGCTGCTATCCTGCAAAAGCTTGGAAGCATGGAAATTGGCCTTGAAGCAGTTGGGATACTTGTGTGCTTTGAACTAAGCGGGTGGTTTGCAGCAAGTGCCGTTACCAGTTCTGTGCCAGCATCTGTCTGGCAACGCGGTTTCACCCACGTCAGTCATCTGAAGGGCTGTTGTCAAAGGATAAATGCTTCACGCTTTGTAAATAAGTGCTGAAGTTTAGGTTTAAACTTAATTTTTTGTTGAGGTCTGCTATGTGACATCCTTGTCCTGAAGAAAAGCATTCTGTCGCTCTGATAATCACTTGACCGTCCTCTAAGTAAAATAACGTGCAGGTACTTCTGAGAGAATCTCATCGTCGTGTTTTTCTAAAGCCTAAATCTCATTGCGTGTTTTCAGGCGTTCATTATGCAGGCGTGTACTGCGCTAGTAGCATGAGAAAGCAGATTTCTGGGGAAACCATCTTCTTAACACCCCAGATCGCAACATCTTCCACCAACCGTGTCCAAGCCGAGGAGGTGATCGTGAGGTTGAGGATTACTTCCTCATCCTCGGTGCGATGCTGCCAAGGTACAAGCTAAAACCTGGTAGTGGTTTTGTTTGTCAGGAATTGGAGGCAAGACGAGGAACAGCTCATTTTTTTGGGCTGCCAGACAGTTGCACGACGATAATTTTTGTGTGCTGTTCATTTATGTTGGATTCAAACCAGTGACAGAGGGGACCTGGAGATACTCTGCAGTTACTCAGCGCGGGGAAAGCGGGAGCTGCAGGCGTTACGGCTCTGTGTGGCGTCTCGTGTTGTCTGTTGGCCGGTCAGTACCAGAAGGGCATTGGTAAACCAGCAAATGAGTTTGAAATGGCACTTAAAATTGGGGCACTTGCAGAAAACGATTTGCAAGAAGCTAATAAAATGACAAAGTGTGTAATGTGATGGAATGATTGTTCTGTGTGAACGCAGAGCTATAAACACCTACATGGGGACATTTAACAGAGAGAAGGTAAAACTAGAAATAATCAGACGAAATGAAGTAAAGACCATTTAAGCCAAACACTATGTCATTGTCCCCGGTTTAAGCACAGGAGTGTTTTATAGGGGTGGTGCTTGGCTTCAGAAAGTCAGAGTAAAGCACCCTGTGGGTGTATGTCCTGTGAAATTCATATGTGATGACAGGATTGGGAGGGAAGGTTTTTATTATTTGTGTACAAGTGACAAAGCAATAAAATCAATGGAGAAGCCTGTATGCATTATCAATAGCATGACAGTTAGCTTCAGACTGCAGAGATGCAGAGGTATGCGCTACCTAACCAGCAGCCTTACTGTACCAGGGAATGTTTTAATTTAAAGTGAGGAAAATGTATTGTAACTTGTGTTTTCTTTAGTATTTTATTGCACTTACAAAGCTATAAGGATTAATAAGCTTTTTCTCTGTTAGAGCTGGGAATGTGGAATTTACAGCAAGGGAACTATAAATAATAAAATATTCTAATAGTTTTTATTTTAGTGAGGTAAGAAAATAATTAAAATTAATGTATTTGTTTTCTTTTACATTTTAACATGTCCAATTATCAATAGGGATGAATCTGAAACTCAAACACAAATCAGCTTCTCAATGTTAGGCATTTTTTCAGCATCCTGAGCAGTTACCTAATCACAACATCACGGAAAGCAAACCAGGAGAATGTTTTCAACCAGCTAAAGCGTTAGCAATCATGAAGAGCTAAAATGTTCTGTGCATACAGAGCTACTGAAAAAAATTCAGAAATTGGTAGCAGTTAAGAACAGGTAAAATTAAGGGACAGGATCTGTAGGGAATAGTGCCTAAATGGGCATATTGCTGGGTAGATTTGCTGTCTGTTATAGTCCTTCCCTTGAGTTTTACAGTAAGTGCATCCATATGGCCACATAACTGCGTGTTTCTATAGCCTGCATACTTCTTCCTGTATCTGATACGTTTGCATTTGTTGGTCAGTATTGAATATGTGAAGCTGGAAAACTACTAAGCAGAGGTCAAGGAGGATTTGTCAGAGACCCATCTGAACCAAGGGTTGCTGCATGGGCAGAGCCAAAAATTGAAGAGGCACAGGAGGCTTGTGGCTTTCTAAGAGTGTGATGAGGTTATCACAGTTGGAAGTCCATTACGTTTATAGCATTTCATGGCCCTGGGCTAGAGGGAGAAAATATACCATGGAGACAGTATCTCCAGTGTACATTGTTCAGGGAGAAAGACTGGTTTAACTAAGAATATTGATGTCCTGTGGAATTGTGATGGAATGATATTCTGGTTTTAAAAATAAACCTCTCTCTTTGAGTCTCTCTTTTCAGCAGACTGGATGTTGGTCACTGAAACAAACTTCAGGCAATGCCTCAGAGATAAATGTGTAGGTTTTATATCACTCTTTCTTTCTATGGTGGAATTTTACAGAGATTAGACTAATGAACTGATCTAGTTTTAGGCACATGCTGTTAGGTGAGGTGTTTTATTAAGACTTTTAACTGGAAACTAAAGGTCTGCTAGAAGGGCAATTAAAGTCAGCAGAAAGAGTTTTATATCACACCAAACCAGGGATGACCCACATTGTGTTGTACTTATCTTGGCAGTACAAACAGCCTTGGAAGACAAACAGCAAAGGAGGTAAGTAATCTTTGTTGAAGCAGCTGAGCTATTGGACATCAAATAATCCCCTATTTATTACTATGGCTTGAAAGCGCAGAATTATCTTTTCATGGATATATGTGCATGTATGTATGCAGGTGTCAAAAGCAAACATGGTGTTTGAATAAAACTTATTTGAAATACTGCAGGTGTTTGGTCTGTGTTGGATACTCCATTTATTATGTGCTTAATTACAGTATCTGCTCATAGGACATGTCTGAAGCCTTGAAGTAGAATAGAAAATAGGATACCTTGTTTTGTGGACATTAAACTTTTTTTGTATCTGAGTTTTAAAGAAAAGAGATAAGTTTTTGCCTTCCAATAATTGTGGCAGCTTGTGTATTAGTGCTGTTGTGGGGAATAAACCAGGCAGTCTTGCTCCTGGGAAGATGTACTGCTAATCTCACTGTGAGACAGATTTACAGATAGATGGCTAACAGTAGATTCTGATGTGTTGTTTTTATTCTTCCATTGGTTTCAATAGTCACATATATTGCCCAAACAAGTTGCTTTTTTTGTGTGGTTTTTTTTTAATTTTAAAAATCCAAGATAAAACTGGTTGTTGTGTTCTTGTTCGCTGTGTTTCTGCTTCAAGACTCCACTGCATGCCTTCCACTAAATTGAGAAATTCCTCTAGCGCTTCATGGTGGATGAAAAGGATTGTGCAGTGTTTACAAACCCCTTAAGTAGTCCTGGAAAGACAGTGAACTCGGCTTATCTGACGTACATGGTTTTGTGTCTCTCTTTGCTTTGTGACATGGCAATTCATCTTGCAAGAGTTTGCAGGACACCCAGTCCCAAGTGCTGTCCTGGCCCCTTGTCTTTCCCAAAGCCTTTCCTCCCACTCTTCTGTTTCTAACATCAAGCAAAAGGCTTGAGGGTGGTTTATTTTTTTACCTATTCTATTACTCTACTCAAATATGACCTCCTCAAAACTTAGAACAAACCACATGAAGATCCAATAGTTAATGGACACTGATTTCTAACACTGCAGTGTCTTAATTAAGCTCAGCCACTCAGCCAGACGTGAGAGGCAGCTGATGGGTGTTTTGTTTCTCCAAACTCATGGCCTCCACTCACCAGTTCAGAGCTTGGCTTTAATGCCAGCCCCTGACTTACAAAACTCTCAGAATGGGCTACATCTTCTCTTTGGCAGTTTGTAGAAATTAGATAGCTTTGGAAGTAGGCGTGAAAAAAAGCTGATAAAAAGCAAGACATGTTGTACCTCTACACAAACTGCTTCCTATAATGCAAAAGTATAAATAAGGCAATGAGATATTTGTTTCAAAGTGCTGTTTGCGTGGGAGGGACCCTACATCCCAGGTCTCCCGAGACTTACTTCAAAGTAGATTTTAAGCACTCACCCTCACACACTTTTGGCCTGTTGTATTTAATACAGATGTGCACGTTTGTCTGGAATAGTCATCTTAATCCACATTGTGCTTTTCCACAGCTGCTTTGGGCATGCCACGTAGAGCACTGCTGTGCCTCTGCATAATAAGGCATGAGATGGCTGATGTGGGTCAGCCCTGAGCAAGCGCTACAGGGATCAGGTTAGGCTTGGGTTGAGATAGTCCAGAGTGCATGATCTACAGGATTAAAAATAACCAGGTAATAAGGGTGCTCTGTAATATCCACTATATGTATTTAATTTACTGTCTTCAGCTGTAGCTTTTCCTAAGATAGTTGTTTTCATTAGAAATTTTGCCTATGACTATTTTTGTGTAGAAGAAAGGTGGTCCTTTTGAAATAAAGGTATGTGTCATGGTTGTAGCATTATCTAGACTTATAAAAATGTATATATGAGAGAAACTGAATATAAATGCAAGTCTATAATCACCCTGTTAATTTACTTTCAGCTAATTTCACTTCCCATAAGTCACATAGACACTTACACAAATGGCAATTTTCATTCATTTCTGTGCCAATATTTAAAAGTAGAATGTTCAGTGCAATCTCATTACTACAGCTTTATTGATTTGTAAAATTACACTTTATTACACTAATCCATATATTAGAATAAAATTGTGCATAGTTACAGCTAAAGTCTTCTCACCAAGGAGGTACATAGTTTGCTTTTTCATAAGTAGTTCACAATTTAAATTAGTGGATGTCATGCTGTTGAACTCCATGAACACAGGATTAATGGCAAACTCATTAGTTCATGACGTTTAATCTTCTTGGTGGGTGTCCCACCTCGTGGGAAATGAGAGGGATTCGGCTGCAGGTGTCTGGTGGGGTAGCAGCAGTCACTCCGAGAGATCCAGAAGGCACGCTGCTGCTATTGCAAACACAAGAACATTTACTTATTCATGTTTTATTTGATGCCAGAATACTTTTTTTTCCTTTAGGAAAAAGCAAATGAATGCTCTGAAGGACACATGAAGAGGTTGTAATTGCACTAGCAACTGCCACACTGCATCAGTGGTACTTCTCAGGTCAGGGAGGTGGTGCTGTATTCGAATATTTGGCACAGATCCTTAAAAAGGTCTTTTTTAACTGGCTTTCTTGGGGAGTGTGGCAGGTTTTGTACCCTTACTTCTTCTAGTCATCGGGTAATTATCAGTTTCTTTTAAATTGATACCGCAGTCCAGAGCAAACCCCCTCATGCTGAATTGGCTTTGTGTAGCCACGGCATGGTGTTTCACGACACATACAAATGAGCTTGCAAAGCCCCAACACAGCAGCAAGTTATTTTTGTGCCTTTTAATCTGTTAGGCCCTGATCCTGATCTGTAAGGTTCCCTAAATCCCATTGATTTCTCTAGAATTAGGCTCCTGAAGTCCTTTGAGAGCCTGGGTCTGGCTGCTCTGATGCTATAAAATGGAAAGAAACCCGCTTCCTCCACCTCAAAACGCTGTAAGGACAAATGCATTGAAGATTATCAATGTTCTTATTTGGTGGCAGTGAAGGCTACAGAAATACCAAAAATAGATTTAAAAAGGACAAAAATAACTTGCTCCCTGGAGGGTATACAAACTCCGAGCTGTTGCTGCGTGGCTTGGCTGAATCGTTTCTCCAGGGAGGCTCCGGGCAGTCAGTACTTCTTTGAGAGGACACGAGAGTTGCAACTTGGACACAGCGCCTCGGAAAGCAGGAGAGAGGCTGTTACGTGCACTGAGGGTTGCCCTGCCGTTGCTTGTGTGTGTGGCCGCCACAGTCCTTCGAGCAAGAGGGGATCCGATAAGCTGCTGCTGTGGGATCCAGCTTTGGGCACTAAGTGTTGCTGGAAAGACTGGTGGGAGAAGGAGATACTGAGCTCTTTGTACCAGTCCTTTCCATCTTCCCTCATAGAAGAAAAATTACTTTAGACCGCAGCCATGAAATGCATTTCTCTCTGAAATGCGTCTGTAGAAGGACAGATTTGTCTTGGTCAGCTGTTTTCTGGGTTTAATCAGTCATTCCTGCTGTCCACGGTGACAGAAATTTGCTTTCAGTACTGCGGTTGTCTATGTGGCCAGGAAGAGTCAATCAGCATCTGTTCCTGCGCATGCATCATTAACAGAGCTGTGAATTAATTTCTAGTGACAGACGACATTCTCCTTTGGACTGGATTTCTACTCTGCCACCGAGAGACTTTGAATGCTTGTCACGTTCTTGTGGGTTATAGGTATCAAGTCTCTGGCTAGTGAAGGGACAGACAACATTTAAAATCCCAAAATGAACTTCCTGAGTTTCACGTTTCAGGAGAAAATTGTATTTCTAAATCGAGCGTGTTTGGTTTGTAACAGACCAGACCTTTCTGAAACTTCCATATTTTTATGTAGTTACAACTATAAATTATCCCTTACCATAGGTAAGTGGGGACACACGTGTGCATAACGGGTAACACAGCAGTGTCCAAATACAATTCCTTCTACTGATGTTGAAAAAAAAAACAGCCAGTAGTCTTAGTTGGGGTAACCCCAGAAGTAAATATGATGAAGTAGTTCTGTGTACGATGTTTTCTCACAGATAGGTTGCACTTTGTTTTTTGTTAATGTAGATAAGGCTATTTCTAATACTGTGCTGCAGATAAGTTCTGCTTTAAGCTTGGCTGCTAATCAGGTGTTCTCTTCTGGAGACAGACCAGGTTGTCTCTGTCTTTTCCCCTCTCCGCTTGCCATTAGCAGATCCGTGGAGTTTGTCCTGCCTTCCAGTTATCTGGCACCATAGGTGACAGATGCAGGAGAGCCAAAGCAGGCTCTCCAAATTATCCTGTGACATGAGGGAAGAAGGTGACCTCTAAACACAGCACAAAGGGAAGAGGGACTGTTTTCTAATATGTTTCTTTCTTGACAGCTGAAGATTTTTTTCAGCATAGGTGATGTGAGCAGTCTCTTCTTGCTGAATGAACAAAAATATCAGTCTTCGAGAGCCATGGCAAGGACAGCATCCTTCCTTCTCACCCGCCTGCGAACAGCCTCTCGGCAAACCCTCGCAACAGCGCTTGGCATTGCAGCTTTGTGAGTCAGTGGCATCCCTGTACGCTTCACATCAAAACCTTATTTACTACAGTTCCATTCACTGTTGGTAACCACCGGTGACCTGAGATTGTATAAAATATGGTTGTAGCAACTATATCATTACTCTGAGCGTACACTCCCACTTTATCTGTCATTTTAAGAGATGCTGGTCAGTGGAGATGAGAAGCAAATGACCGGTGGTTTGATCAGCTGTATTTTGATGGCTCGCCAGATTATCACTGCCAGCCAGTGGAATTGGATAAGGAGTTTGCAGAAATCATTGCTTTGCAAATGGGAGATGTGGGTGTTCTGCACTTGAGAAGTCAACTTCTAAATGACTTGCTAGGGGCTGTTTAGGTGCATAGTAACAGAATTACTGCCTAAGAACTGTTTTTGTTTTAACAAGAAAGTAATTTAAGTGACTATGGCCCCTTTGAAGTCTTATTTTTAGATTACAATAAGCAAGATTCTGATTAATTTAGCAGCAGGGCATCAGTGGCTATTAACAGTTTAACATGAGGCCCTGATTGATAAGGAGCTAAACAGCCCCTGAATCACATATTAACAATCTGGCCATACTATAATTGAGGCTCATGTTGGGTAATTGTCAGCATGGTTTATAAGCAACGCAACAGCAGCAGCAATTTGTCTTTTAAATGGGCACTTAAATTATTCAGAATAATAGTTGATAATCATGAGGACATCTGAGCCACAGTCCAGTTATTCTGGGCATGGATGACAAGCTTTAATTTAGTTAGCTTAAGTACAGCACTAGGCTCTGCTTGGGCAACCTCACCTGTGTCCAGAAGCAGTTTCTCAGGTGGGGTCTCCAGCCCATGATGAGATCCATCTTCTGTGGCCCAAACATTAACGATGCCTGAATAAACTAGGCTGTGGCTAGCTTGGGTGTGATAACCAAACCAACAGCCGGGCAAACATTTTGCCTAACAGCTGGGCATCCCATGTTATATGTAGTTCTACCTCCCCAGACCGTGAAGGTAAAACCTGCCATGCTAACCGGTAGCCTTATTTTTATTTTCTTAAGTCTGCTGTGTTTGCAGAAGATTTGAGCAATTCCCCTATGAATTTAGTGTCTCTAACTAGTTTTATATGTTGTGGGACATTCCAGCCAAATAAAAGTGGAAGTTTATGAACCATTGAATGTGCGGAAGGAATCGGTAACCACTCAGTTGCTCTTTCGGTTCCTTCTTGTAGCATTAGCAATTCTGAGCTAGTCACACCATGGGACATAGCTCAAATTAATTAGCTAAATTGCTACCTAATGGCAGTAAGATTTGATGCCAGTTAATATTTCAGTGCAAACGTGGCAGGCAGGTTAACATATTTAAATATGATTGGCTCGCCTTTTCTAGTGGAGTATCTTAACTCCTGTTTGGGCCGTCTACAGCACTCGCTGTGCTCAATTAATTCTGCCATTAGCAGTGATCTGATCCGCCATTAGCTCTGATAAAACGTACGGTCATCTCCGTAGCCCTCTCCTTCAGTGATGACCATCCTGTAGTAAGGATGTTGAAATGCAATTCTAAGGGGGAAGAGAGACACACACTATGCTTTGCACATAATTAAGGCACGTTAATGATGGGAGACTTAATTACAATTTGGAGTTTATCAGCAGAACGGTAGCTTGCAGCCTGCAGTGTGGTGGGCTGTGCGCACACATGCTGCGCAGTAGTCGAGCAGTTGTTTCAGGCCATGCAAGGCTCAGGGTAGAAGGTGCCGATTATTCTTGGTGTCCTGTTCCTGAGAAAAGTCATGGAGTTTGCTTACGTGCCTGTTAATTTTCTCCCCTTTCCCCGTTTCTTTCCGCTCGCCCTCTCCCCGCACCCTCCTGGTGAAGCAGCCCTTCTGGCTTTGTTGTAAGTGTGGTTTGTAATCATTGTACACATCCCAGATGGTTCATGAAAACTCTTTGAAATGCCATCTGCCAGGCGTGTGTCCAGCCGGCAGCCTGTCATTCTGCTACAAGAAAAACGGAGGCGGGTTTTCCCTTCCCCCTGCCTTTCTGAATTGCATTCGGTAACACTTGCTCAGATGTGAAGCGGGATAACAGCCCGAGCATCTGCAAGCAATCTTTGCTCTAGACAGCAACATGGAAAGTTGTTGGGTTCTTCGCCTTTGCCCAGATAAGATACCCTAACCAATGTAGTTTTTATTTTCCCTCTGTTTGTTGCTGGAGACCGACGCGAGGTGACAAATGTTTTCTCTGTGATGTAATGTTTTTCTTTTACGCGGCGTCTTGGCGTTTCTAATGCATTCAGCGTGTGTTGCAGGCAATCGCGCTGATAGCAAGCACATCTGCGATTTTTTGACTTGAACATATTCAGGAAATTAAGAACACTGAGATGAAACAAATAGATCCATTAAAATCGCTCAGAGGAATTATGGCAGAGATATAATTGTCATGTCAAATATGCAGCCAGCACTAGTAAACTGCTGACTGCAATTTCACCACTATAAAAATTCAGAAGGAAAAAAAAAAAGATTAATAAATACTCTCTGTGGGAAGATATAGATAAAGAAAAGAAGACTTTAAAAGATAAAGTAAAATGAATCCTGAAGTTCCCTGATCTTTGTGTCTCTTGAATGTGTGCTGTCAGTTACTGGGAAAAAGTATGTCCTGATCTTTGTCATTCAGCTCACGTGCCGCATGGCTCGGGGTGACGTTTGGCTGATGCATTGGACAGAGCACTAGAGAGTCTAATTCTGACTTCCATTGTGCTCCAGGCATGCGACAGCACATCCTGGGACTCACCGCTGAAGCTTCTCATTCTTCTTCCTTCCCTCTCGCGGGCCTGGTCTAGGGGAACCTGGCAGTGGTCAACAGCCACGATGCTCTGGTGAAGGTCCTCACAGCCTGAACATCTACAGCAGTGCTGGTGCTCAGGAAGGAGATGCTGCGTCCGGGCTGTGACCCTTCATCCCAGTTGCTGGGTGTGTGCGTGCTCCGTGCGTGCTCCTTGCGTGCCAGGGAGGGACCTGCGTGGGCATTGCCCGCTCACCCTCGCTGCCTGCATCCAGATGGAAACGCAGGCACTCGGGCAGAGAGTGGCATGTGGTGCAGTTCCAGTGTTTCTCTGGTCTAGATCTGTGAAAGACATCTTGTCCTCTGTTACAAACTACTTGGTAAAAATCAGTGTAGTCTTACTATAAGGATTCAAGAATACAAAGAATGCAAAATTGAATCCTTTCAAATAAGAAAGAGTAATTCTGCTAGTAGGGTGAAGATATCCATCACTTTTTCCATCCCCTTTGTTGCTTTTCCTTCTCCTGCCTTCACCTATTCACACAGCTCCAAGAGAAAGAATGATAGTCAATAAATTCCTGTGCTTTTTCTATCTGAAGGCTGATGGTAAATATTAAAAAGAAAAAAAGAGAGAATTTCTATTTGGAAACAAGAAATGGAGGATGTTAGAGAAAGTGGATGTCTATTAAGGAAATTAATCTAGTGATAGTCTTTCAAGAGTGTCATTCTGTCAAGACTGACCTCTTGAGCAGTATCTCAGATGAACAGGGCATAAGCAGACTTTCTGCTTCCCTGGCACTTGAGGAAAACATTTGCCGGATGCAGGCACGGTACATTTATGCTCTTTCAACTTCTGTGAGCTGGAATCTTCCCAATTAGTTTCCAGAAGCTCAGCTTCTTTGTGCTTTCTTCAGTCCTTTTATGGAGGGTTTAAGAAATTGTATGCACTGAGAAGACGCTGCCCAGGGGCTGGAAGAGTCCCACAGAAGTGAGAAATCATGCTTCATTAAATGTTAGGTATGGCTTCCACATCTCTAAGGTTATTCCCAAGGCAGCAGATTGGTTGCGGCCACAGCATTTGGACACCTCCAACTCTCTAAGACCACTCTTTCTTCTAAAGTTCAGTTTCCGGTACCATCTGTAAATCTGTCATTTATATTTGATCTCAGATGTAGATCAGAGATCCAGCCATCTGCTAGCCTCTGGAGTCATGGAAAATAAAGGCAATTGAACAGAAATTGATCCTAATCAATTAAGCTGTGCTCAGTGACCTAAAATGCAGTGGCCCAAGCCATCTTAGCAAAAAGTCCTGAAATGCCTCCTCTTACACCATGCTTCAAAGGGCTGTGAATTGGTCAGAAGGGAGAAGAGTTTCAGAGCTGGCGGAGTAGCAGTGATCAGAGTCCTGTTCTCCATGGGTACTATTTAAATTGCCGAGTGCTAGGGAGAGATTCAGTGTGGATTATTACTCCAAAAAAAGTATTTCTCAAACTGGAATGAGTTTACAGGTGAACTGTGAGAAGAGTTTGCAAGTTGTCTCTTTAGTGAGCATGTGTGAACGGTGCATCAAAACTGTCTCATGTTACTTTTTAATGCTGAATAAAAAATAATAGCAGAAATAGAAATAAAATAATAAGAAGAAATAAAGGAGAAAATATGTTTATGATGTGAAACAATATTTGGTGAGATAAAGTGATACAGAAATAACGAAAGCTAGAAAGAAGTTGCCTTATCTGAGAATACAGATTGCAATTTTAGTGAAGTTGAAGTATGAGAGAGTATGCTAATAGCAGGAAGGTAATTCCTGGCATATTCCCAGATATCAAACTCTTCCAGCTGTGTTTCTGCATGTGGTATGAGAGACTTCTTTGCCAGAGAGTCTTTCTGGGAATATCAAAAACGTTGTTGGGTGAAACAACTGGTACCACCAGCTCAACCTGTGATCTATGTCTTGTCTTGTTTTCAGGTGGGCTCCTAACTTCTAAGTGAATTCTTGACACTGCTGTCTGTGTAGCTCACCAAATTTTATTTTACAGATACTGTTGGATCTTTATGATCATTTTTTATTGTCCCTTTTAATAAGAAAACAACTATATTAATGTGCTGTTTTTTCCTTTCAGGCACAACACGCCCTCCAAGAGAAGGAGAAGTGCCTGGTGTGGACTATAACTTTCTGACTGTGGAGGAGTTTCTGGAGTTGGAGAGAAGTGGGACCCTTCTGGAAGTAGGAACTTATGAAGGTATGGAGACACAGGCAGTGAAAAAGCACTTCAAATAACCCTGGTAGGACACCAGACTTGCACCACCATTGCTGAAGTTAACCAGCTTCAGTTAGGACCTCACCTTCCATCTTAGTGCTTTACTTCTCTTTTCTCTGAGAGAGGGAATTCCAATATTGCTGTGTTTTTGTCTTTCCCCTTCAAGTTAGCTACCTCAAAAGATTAACATCAGTAGGCTGTGAAAACCCAAAATAAAATCCGGTAAAGAAATACTGAAGGAAAGTAGCGTGGCAGTGAATGGAAATGCGTCTTTTCTTTGTACCCACGATAGCCCATCTTGTTCACTTTTTCTTCCCTCCTGCTGTCTCTTTCTCCTTCATCTCCCCTAAGTACACATCCTTCATCACCCAGTTGTGTCTCACTATGCAGCGACATGATGCACTGCTTTTGGCCTTTTTTTTTCTTCTTTATTCTTGGGCAATTACTTCTAACTTGGGTCATTGTGTTGATCTTTTTTACAGCATAGCTTTACAAACAACAGCACTGAGACAGCCAAGGGGCACTTGGGGTGAGAAATGTCATGAGGGTGAGAGCAGGAAAAAAATAGATTTGACTCCCAGAGAAATGCAAGGCAAATTGGTCATATTTGGGTACACAATAGGATTTGTGTAAATAAACCTGAAATTTGTATCTGTTTTAAATTGAAAACTCCTTTTGGGGTGGTTTTGGTGTTTTTTCTTTTCTTTTTTTTTTTCCCCTGGAGAACATTCAAATGCACCTCTTGAGCAGACAAATGAAAACAAATACATTACAGGTTTGAAAGTCCTTCCAATGTACTTCAGCTCATTCATGTCGTATTTCCATTTGCAAGAAGTTAAATGTGTCTTGTCATAATTACAAGATGTTGCAAAAGCCTTATTCTTGCAGCCATTAATAAGAAATGTTAAATACATTTAAAAATATGAACTACACACAAATAGCTGATAGTCTTTGAAAAGTAGTCATCAAATATGAACAAAAAAGATTGTGATGTGTGGTTTTGGTTTTCAAGCTCTAAAAAAAAGTCCTGAAACACTGTTTTTTTAGTCTACTTCTTTAAAAACTCCTTTGTAAGGTCACCTTTAAACCTTGAACTTCTTCCCAACTGCAGACAATTGCAAAGTCAAGCCTGGTTTGCATGAAGATGATAAATGTATAATTTCGTTTCACTCTTCCACCCCTCTGCGCTGATTAGCTCCATCAGCACCAATGCTAACGTTCCAGCAGCAGCACTTCTCCAAAATGAGCTTTTTCCTCTCCATGTTTCTAATTATAACACTAAATTAGTTTTCTTTGTCATGGTGCTCAAAATAGATCAGCTGAACTGCCTCGCCGTTACTTCCTGATAGTATTTGTTCTGGTGACCTTTCCACTTGGAAAGACAAAATGGGTAACTGTCTGTAAGCTGGCTCCTGGGACATGCTGGGAATTAGTTTTCAGGAAATGCTGTACCCATCTGGGACAGTTCTAACACAGTCGTTTCATTGCTTATGTGACTATATGCGGTAGCAGCTAAACTGTTTAGATTTCATGGGTTGCTCTTTTGAGTTGCCGAAGATGAGGCTGATTTCTCATAAGTCTAATGCGTATTTCATTTCTGTGGGTGATGGAAGTGTCTGAACTTTAAAGGAATGATTTGTCAGAAATGCTGAGAAGCCTCTTTTCCCCGTGGACATCAGTGACGCTGGTGCACAGTGGTTCTGGAGAGCTGGCCCATGGAAGGAAAAATCAATAAGAATAAAGCAAATAATG
Organism: Phaethon aethereus; assembly: GCF_964289735.1. Taxonomy (NCBI): domain Eukaryota; kingdom Metazoa; phylum Chordata; class Aves; order Phaethontiformes; family Phaethontidae; genus Phaethon; species Phaethon aethereus. Next base: position 8,027,999 of record NC_138587.1, read on the forward strand.
ATGATGCATGCGTGCACATATGCATCAAGACATATTACTATTTGATTGTAATGTGAAATAAATAAAGTTCATTTTTCACTTACAGCTACAAGAAATTATTTCGCTGCCGTCCAAGATTTCTTTAATGGCTTTGTTGTACTTTTTTTTTAAAATCTTATTTTACAACTGTATTGATCAAGACGATGTCGATCTTGATTAGATCCTGGAAGATGATGTAATTCAGACTCAATGCTGCAATCACCAGCAATTTTGTCTATTAAAAAAAACCACAATCTGCCAAAAAACCCAAACCACAAAGTAAGTTAGACTTCTAGTGTCCATGTCTTTGTTTCTGCCCAGCTTTATAGTCTTAGATTATTTTGCTCATAATTTGTTTTATGCTGCATTCTTTTTTTTTTTTTTTTAAATATACCTCCATGATGAAGTTGATAGTATTTTTGACCCTGACAGTGATGGCTTATTCTAAATCAGAGGGGTGGAACCCAATAAAAAGAAATAATCTTTTATTTCTTTCTGGAGAACAGTAAAATAATACCTTCAGTGCATGGCTTTTATTATTAATAATGCTACCTGTTGTACTGAGTAGGAATCAAACAATTGTAAAAATAAGGTTTTTTATTACAATGTAATTTAGGTGATTTAGAGATGAAGGAAAGGGAATGCTGTGAAATGGAGAGCAGTGATGATGAATGGGGAAGGTTTTGTGTGCCTAGCAGCCACAAGCTCATGTGGCTTGAGCAGGGTGGTGGCTTGGGGTCAGGGTGGTCCCAAGGTCCCTTCTGGTCCTTAATTTCTAAGTGTCTGCATGTGGAGGACGGAGGGAGATGGATGTATGCTCTGTATTTCTGACCCAAATAATCAAGATAGAATCATAGAATCATTAAGGCTGGAAAGGACCTCCGAGATCATCAAGTCCAACCATGAACCCAACAGATAAAAGTTTTGGCATTACTGGATGGCATTTGTTTGCCTCTTGAAGGCATAAAGCCACGCAGATACTGGCACTGTCATTGGGAAAAACCTTGTGGGAAAAGCCGTAACACAAGCATTTGTTTAGTAACAGTTCCTGAAGAGAACTTCTGGGGAGAAAGATTACAAAACAGGGAGCCGCCAGAAGAGGGGTAATACACAGGAATTTGATGCTGATACGGATACTATTGATTTGGAAGTAGTAAAGAACAAGCAGAAGAGAACAGTTGAAAACCATAAAAGAGTAGGAGAGTGTATCAGATTTTGAAAGAACAACCCGGGTTTTGGAAGTGCTCTAAATGCAAAGAGAAAAACTGCAAGCTGAATAGGACAGAAAAGGTGTTGCCCGCCTGCTGGGCTGCATAATGTCATCATTATTTCTTCTGGTGCCCTGCAAATAGGTTCCTTTGGGCAGTTTTTGATTCACATCCTGGTGAATGCAGAGCGGGCACGGCAGCTGCTTTTTGGTCACCTGTCACCTCCACGGTGTGTTCTGCACCCAAAATGCTCAAAAATCCTGATCAGGTGGGAGGGGGCATTTGCAAGCCTTCATTCCTGAGGTTTTCAGTTCCACTTTTAACACTCAGATTTTTAACCATAAAGCCTAGAAACTTCTTTTTCCCACTAATGGAAGCTAGATGTTGATCACGTGAATCCAGGAGCTGGAGCTGAAATCCTGGAAGACCTGCCCAGATGCTGCACCAGTATTGGTGCTTTTTCCACCACCGGCATGCTGGTGAAGCTGCAACACGCTCAAGCCAGTTAGTAATTCCTATTGACAATACTCAGTATGAAGAAAAATCTTTTTAGGCTGCACATTGTCTAAGTCTCCCAGTGAATAGAAAACCATGATAATTGTAATCTCAGGCATTTATTGACTCATCCTTCAGGGCATGAAATACTGACAGACGTATGGAAGTAATTGTATAGGTTACTAAGTATTTAGCAATTACTTCTGCATTTGAATTGCGGGCTCTCACAGGGACCCCAAGGGCTGACTGCTTTGAGCAGAACCACAACTTCTAGATTTTATTCCCGTATCTTCCCCAGCTGCTGAGTGGCCCTGGGCAAATCAGGTGACTGCTCTATTCTTCAGGTGACTGGCCTGGAGGATATTAAAACAACACCTACTTCTCTCTTCGTTAATGTTTCAGCAGATATCCTGTGCCTGCAGTTATCTCCTGTTACAAGTAGGAGGGCGAGGGTGGAAGCGACGGTATTTCAGAGGGCTGTGCTGAATGCAGCAGTGGAGGTGGGCGCTGTGTAGAGACGCACGGGGACATTAGCATGGTGGCTGAATTTTGAATGGGGGTGGCTGTGTCGCCAGGGTCTGGCAAGGCTGTATTAATGAATGCCTGCCCAGCACTTAGTGATCCTCGAAAGAAAAAGTGCTGCACTTTATAACATGTGAAGGGTTATTACATTATAGCGTATTATTGTCAAGGCATCATCTTTCATTCTCAGGACAAGTGTTATGTGATTGCCAAGAGAAGTAATAAGTAATCTGCATTAGTCTCATGACTAAGATGTAATGGGGTGACTTGCTAACATTTTTGAAGTGCATAAAACTAGCTACTGTAGACAGGGTCTCCAATTGTGGTACTTAATGAGTGTAATAAATTACCTGAAGAGTGCAGCTAGAATTCCATCTGAAGTAGAGAGGTGTATTCAGCAACATGCTTCAAATCAAGATGCCTTTAGCCTAATTTATCTGACGTGCTAGTTCTCCTTGGGTTTCTCTGCAGCAGCCCCGCTCCTCCAGCTGCTTTAGTGAAATGGCTGGATTTTCTTTGCGGCTCTTCTGGTGTCCTCGCAGCCTGTGGGTCTCACCAACTTGGTAGAACCCTGAAATAAGTGCTGTGTCTGTGGCATGCAAAACATGACAGCAAGGTTGGGCGAGTAAGGGTGGCAGATGCTGGGGATGCCCATGCTGCGGAACAACATGTTCCGCTTAATAAGATAAGATCCGCTTATTAATGTCTCCATAGTACAGACCGACTCAATAAATCTTAATGGATCCTTTAGCACTATTACAATGTATCATGTCAAATACCCACTTCTTAACATCTGTGCACTGCAGAAAGATTCCTGTTCTCTCTTTGGCTCTTATGCTTTGCTTTCTTTTTTTAACTTTTTTTTTAACCACTATTAAGAAAAAAAGACAACATGTTCTTGTGTATGTGCACGACTATCAGTGTTAAGCGTGAGTGCTGCTATACTGAAGTGTCATCTGATAACAATGCTTCATTCTACAAACAGCTGAAGTGGTTGCTGAGTAACTCTCTCTAAAAGCAAGTACTAAAATATCTGATAGGGTTATAGAGTGGTTTTGAATTTCCTATGGCATTCCTGCTTGGCTTCTCTCTGTGCACTTTCAAGAAGAAGTTTACCAATGTGAGCTCTCCCTGAAATTGTTCATTAGCAGTCCTGCTTTTCACTGTTCCTTGATGCATCTTAAAACACAAACCTTGGGGGAAGAGGTTGTTCGCAAACACCTCTGGCAAAAACGGATATGGTGATTTGGTTGGGTTTTTTCCTAAGTTAGATTTCACGTTATTTTATTTACTCTCTAACCGCAGTCTGACGTGTCGAGGGCTGTTTGTAGCAGCTCGTTATAGGTGGCAGCCAGGCACATTTTGGCGTTGTTTCTTGGTGCTGGATGTGCTCGGGACTGTCTCTAGAGTTGGCTGCACCTCGCTGATGTTGTCCAGCTCCTGTGCTGCTGGGCAGCCCTTCTGCCCCGGAGGCAGCCCGGCCTCCGCCAGCCGCGGCGTTCCCCCGCCGCTGCAGAGCTCGCCCCGTGCTGCAAGCTGCGGAGGGCATGCCACCGCCTTCCGGAGAGGCAAGGTGTGGATGGGACACATCCTCCTGGTGGGAGTGGATCTAGAAGTATTTCAGTATTTGCAAGAAGAGTTGCATATTGCAGTGGCTTAACGTGGCATTTTCTTGATTCCTACAGCCTTGTGCTAGGGAGGGTGCGTTCCAGCTGCTTCTGCTGTGCTCTCTGTATATACCATGCATGAGCACATGCTTATTTGTGTTGCCTATGAATGTTTTTTAATCTATTTGCATGTGGATGTAACAGTTGCTGTAATACAGCTGGGCTCAGGAAACACCCTGAGCTTCCATAGCCACCTCCTGCCCCACGCTACCAAGGTCTTACTGCTTATGCATTACTTTAAATATCTTTGCTTTGTTTTGGCTTGTTAGAAATTTTCGATGCATAAAATGTGCTTGGACGCAGCTGTACATGAGTGTTAACAATAGCATGTGGCAATACCTAGTGGTATCTCAACATGGGAAGAATCAGAATAAATGAGACTGATTTGATGTGTAGGTGACTTTCTGCTACGCTGTCATTGCCTATAAGGACACTAATTGGAGTATATGTAAAATTTCAGACATAAATTGGAATGTGCGTATTGTATCATTTTGGCTAATTTAAGAAACCAGACTGATCTTTCAGTTAACCTCACCATTAATAACTGCAAAAATTGACAGAGAGTCTACTACTTAAAGCAAATTGGATTTGCATATATTGCAGGTTAATTTCTCTGAGATCTCTTCCCTTGCCTATGTTTTGCTTCCGATCCAGATGCTGTATCTGCGGCCGCCTCCCGGTTGCCTGGATACTCTGAATTTCCTCAAGGCAATTGCTAATCAATGTGCAGTTGCAGCTAGGTGAATCCCACAGACAGCAGCCAGATCTGCCATCTAAATGTAGAAATCTGCAGCAGAATGTGATCTGGGAGGAGAACAGACACAACACTGTAGCAGGAGCTCTGCTCCCAGGAATCAATTCATCCTGTACTAATCAGACACAAGCACTCTTGCTGGATTAGAAGAGCAGAGGCTCTTCTGCTAAAATTAAGGGTCAATTGGTTTGGTTCTTCTATACCGCAGACAAAAAGGGCTGCATCTCTGAAAAGAAAACAATTACATTAATAATTACATTTAAAGTCTTTCTGTCAAGGCCTTGCTTAATTTTGCTGCTTATCTCCAAGTCTGTCTCCCAAAATACCCATTTGCATCAGTACAGTAAGCTATGAACTGCTTTTTAAAAACATGAGCTGTTAATGGAGTCCTTGTTAACACAGACTGGTAGCTTTGAAGATCAGATCCATTCTCGTGGACGCAGGCTGCACAGAGGCTTTTTCTTGGGTTTTTTTATAATTGCAAAATTGTGCCTCACAGTAGGTGTCATTAAATTCAGAAGCGTGAGAACTCTTCTCAGTACTTTCCTGAGAGACAAATGCACTCCCAGCCCCAGGCCTAAATCTCTTCACACCAGAAAAGCAAGACAAATTCTCCTCCCCGGAAAAAGAGAATAGCTACAGCAAAGCCAACACCTTCAGATTAAAGTAACTGAAATACACAGTTTGGGACCACATTCTTCAACTGATGTTGTACCATTAGCATTAATGCTCAAGCTCGTGCTTGCCCTTGCACGCAGCCCCTCTGCCTTCTTTCACCTCTCCGCGTCGGCTCTGCTGCCCGCCCTGCCCTCACCTCAGCAGCCTCCGTGGTCTCATCTTCCCTCTCTGCAAGGTGAAACACCTACTTTCCTATCGATTCCACTTCAGACCCTTTTAGATTGTGTCTGTGTTCCCGTGCGTTTCTACCCATTCCAGAAACAGCACCTTGGATGGATGGAATCCTTTCAACTCTAATTGAATGGTGATGGACAAAAGTTTTTATTAATTGAATTCATGGTTATTTTACTTAAGGGTAGCTAATCGGTATATTTTTGTGAATCACATTTCAAATTCCAGGCCACATAAAAAACCTAAGGTTGTCTGTGAATTTACTGCCCATCAGGGGAATATTTAATAATTTTGCTATTTAATAGTTTTGCTATTTTGAAATAGAAGAAAAGTTTTCCGTTACCACGAGGTTTCTAAAATGTAAAATGGAAGTTCTCTTGGCTGGTAGCGTTGCTTTAATTCATAAGCTGCAGGACAGGGTAGAAGCTGCTGTTAGAGTGCTTTCATCGATTGTGATCCCCGCTTGAATTGGCAGAGGAAGAAGTGGTGTGATGATGAGAACTTGTCTTATCGTTGTGATTAACTGTTACCAAAGCCTAATTACTGTGCATGATACTAAAATATGTAAGCTGCTGACTCTTGGAGATAAGGAGATGAAAAGAAATCATCTCATTCCAAATAACTATTCTGGTTTTTTGTCATTATTATTGTTATTTTTGTGCACTCTCCTGAGTGGCGCTTTAGAGCGCGTGGATTAAGTCATGGTTTTGGCTGTAAAAGCTGCCATCAAACTTCGGTCGTGGTTAAATAAGCTTTAAGCACCAAGGGGCTGAACAAAGTAAGGGTTAGTGAAAGGTGATGACAAAGAATTCAGTACGAGCATCTGCTGAGGGAATGCATTGTTATTAGCTATTGAGTCGGTTGCTGTAGGCAGGATCCAAACGTGACTGAGGAGAGGGTCGGTTCCCTTAGGAATCGGACATGGGAAAGTGCCGCCTCTGCCACGCTGCCTGCTTCAGAACTGGCATTTCTGCAGAAATGGAGAGGTTTTCCCACTATCTTCACCAAGAAATCTCCTTTGCCTGGGAGGCAGGCTGCCCTTTGCCAGCTTTGGGGCACCACGTGAAGGGACACGGTCCTCAAGTTTTGCAGAACTTCACCTGAGCCGTTGGGCGAGCTGAGCCCCCGGGGAGTCCTGCCATAACTACTGTAGTGACTTTAGAAGATGTTTTGGGATCCTCTGGGATGACAGATGCTTGTGTATGCACATGTAACATGCTGTTAATAATTAGAGCTGATTGGTTATTCAGTACAAATTACACTGGCTATGAAGTTAGCCCCTTCTTTAGGCTTACAAGTGGCTCACAAAACACTGTTAAAGCATATTTTTAAATCTATGTTTTTTCATAAGCATTGACAGATTTAATTTGAACAAATAATGTTGAGTCTGAGTGTTGTAAAACTCTTGCTGGGCTGTTCACTGTCAGTTTTTAATGGTGTATGTTTGGATTTCTGAGTCACAGGGTAAATATTTCCTCTTTCAAATTTCTAGGATTAAACATGAGTTTTGATGATAATTTTAAGTGCCAGTTGCTTCCGAATGGTGTGTCTGCCCCCACGCCCGGGCCTGTGTGCCATGTCTTCAAAAAGAATTACTTAGAAAAGAGGAATAGGTCTGACTGCATCCAGCAAACATGAGGAAAAGAGAGTATTTCCATTTTCTCTCATTCTCCACGTCACCTGGAAACTGGGTTGGAGCTTCCTTTTGCAGCTCTTCATTGTGAGCTGGGTCGTTTGGCAAGCCTATGTCCTTGTGTGGATCTGAGGGAAGAGCTGTGATTTTTTTGAATATTGACTCAGGCTGAATCTGCCTCCTGTGGAGGAAAAAGAAAAGGTCAGCCTCAGTGCCTGCATTTCCCATATTCTGCAAAACAAAACCCATACGCTCACAGCCATGCTCAGTTTCAGATTAATATTTGCTCTTTTTATGTGTTCATATATACTTGTAGGCATCCTCTAAGACAGCACACTGTGTTGGTAGAAAATAATTATTCATTAATAGTAGTACCAAAAATAATGGCTGGTTTGAAAAGTGGCTAATGATTTTGGTGTCAGCAAATCTGAAATACTTTAGAGAAACTGCTTTTTCTGCTGAGGAACAGCTCTCTGTGGACTGTTCTGAACTCCAGCCTGCCTTGTTGCTAGAGGAACTGAAAAGGAACAAAGCTCAAATATATACTCATATATTCATCTGTAATTGGAGGAGGGATGGTAACATCTGTGTAATGTTCTTGTCCAGGAGAAATAAAAATCCCCACTAGCAACATCTGTATATCCCCTTCATTCACTTCGTTGCATCCATCGCAAAAAGATTTGGCCATTTACAACAGACATGAAATAAATTTCACACAAAGTAGTGATGTGCAGTGCCATAAATAAATCCTGTTCTCATGTATATGACACACACGTGGTGCTCCTGCTTAGCAGTTAACATCCTTAGAAAACACACATTTTGTCTGGAAAAAAAACCCCACAAAAACTAAAAAACAACCGAACAAACAAACAAACAAACCCTAAAACCCCAAAGTAGCGGCATTCTTTGGGAGAAGTGCTGAAGAGAATAGGATGGGAGGAGGGTTGATTATCCTTTTTCTGCCCACCGACCTTTGTATTCTCCCTTTGTACTCTCTCCCTCATTCCTCCTGGTTTTTTATAAAATAGTCCTGCAGTATGTAGAGCATAAGAATCATTTCTCTAGCAGAGACTGCAACCTGCTTGAGGAGCCTCCATCTCCATTAGACGCTCTTTCCAGAAGAAGTCATTTCCTTCTCCCTATAAATTATGCATCAATGTACATTTAAGATTCCGAAATGACGAACAGAAGATGAAAGCGTTGCGGAGTGTTGCTGCTCCTATGGAGCAGCATCCACGACGTTGTATACAGGCTCGAACACACCTTGTTAAGACAAACCTGCACGTGTTGCTGTCCTAGTACTCTGGCTGTAAAAGTGTGGAAATCGGAGCTCCTCCGACTCCCCCAGCCTCAGCTCTCCGAGACAGACTTTTTTTCCTCTTGGAAGGCCGTGAGGGGGAAAGATAGAAACGTGTGTCCAGAGTGGTCTTCCCAGACGGACTCTGCCAGCCTGAGCCAGGGTGATTCCTGGTCTGCCTTGCTCCTGATGTGTCCAGAGACCTTCCTGAGTCACAGGCTGAGATCTGCGAGCTCTGGGGCATGCACGATCCCAGTGGTCTTACCCTAAAGCTGACAGCGCACGCTGCTTCAGGGTTGTAAGGGACTTAAGATGCTCTAACGGGAAGGGCTATTCAGTCAGCTGAAGAGGAGTTGAGATAAACAACTCGGACTTCCAAACTGAAATAAGGATCTGTCATTGTGAACCTCAAGCGTGTGATGGCTGAGCAGTATGAACTGGGTTGGACGAGTGGAAGTACTGCATACAGCAGTGGGGCAGGTCCACGCAGACCTGCTTGGCTAACTTTAGACTCGGTATCATATCTCAGAATGATGTTGTTGGCTTCTGCCAATACACATGCGGATGTATAAAAATAAATTTACAAAATCTTTTTTAGCACAGATGAGGTTTTAAAGTGCCTTTGCACAATCTGCCCTTGGTGTGTGGTTTCCATCTAGTGTAACAGGGATAAGAAAGGGGCACGTACACTTTCTGGGGAATGGATATTAAGTAAATAACATAATTATGTACTGAAAAATTGAAAAATAATGCTTTCAGGTTATACATAGCCTATGGAGATAGATGAAGAATGTAGTAAAATGTACATATATATTTTAGAGAAGAATTTTGTACTGCTGCCACAGTTGAAACTGTATGGGAGGGCATCCTTTATATTTTGTCATGCTAGAGAGCACAGGGAGAATTTTTAAGTCTACCCTTGGCATCTGAAGGTGGCAAATAAAAATTAATTCCTGAAAGGGAAAATTTGGGGAGTTTTATGTAAAACTGTTGTATATCACAGTTCATTGTGTAAAGTAAAAAAAAGCACCTTGCAATAGATCTAAATTCCTATAATGCCCAGTGCTGTGGGAACCGATTCCAGACCTGAGGTTCCTGTGGAGCGTTTTGGGGCAAATGAAGTACTACTGTGGTGCTTGAGGTGAAGTGAAACAAGAACAGTGAAATACCTCCCTGCGGTTCTGGCGTCAGCGAACCTGCACTTACACTGTGTTACTTCCATGATCACTTAAAATGACAGTGAAGCATCCCAAGTGCTTTGCACTGTTTGTGTCACATCTGGTGATGGCTGCCGCGAGCTGTGCGTTTGCATAACCGTGGGTACGTCTTTGTCCCTTCAAGTTTTGCTTTAAGGTCTGGTTGTTCACTTCTACCCAAGCTGACTCAACTGCTGAGTTTCCTCTTTGAAGAAAGCGGTGCCACGTGGTACCTTTCCTTTTCTCTCCTTTGGCAAAGTTTTCTTTTAGAGAGAGAATACTTTTTGCTTTTTAAATGCAACATCCACCCTAAAAGAACCTGTGTATTAAAGCAAGCCATCGAGCCTTTCATCACTTCTCTGGGTGATAGCAGTCATGAATTTTTTATTTTCTGCAGGGCTCACTCCAGAGCTGCCACAGCACTGTGTGGGTGCACACATGTAAAAAGGCTACTAATTGAAATTCAGATGTAACGAGATGAAGTTTTGCTATTCACCATGACTGCCTTTTGTTTTAGCCCTTGTACGCTCAGTGCACCTAAACAATGCAACCATTGCTTCTCCTTTCTGATTCAATGAGAATAACTTAAAAGGCAAGGAACATTTCCGTGTCTGCTCTAGAGATGAAATATCCCCCCCCAAAATGGGAATAGCGTGTGTTAGTTTATTTATTTACTTACTTACTTGCGGGGAGAGACAGAGATTTTAATGGCACTGAAGAGAAAATAAAATAGGAATCTTGCTATAAACGGCTCTCTTTTGAAGATGCAAATGTGTTTCTATTGCCTAGGTAACTATTATGGAACGCCCAAGCCTCCCAGCCAGCCCTTCAGTGGGAAAGTGACTTCCACCGATGCTTTGCAAAACCTGCAGCCTGGCTCCAAGCAGTCGACTCCAAAGCGAACCAAGTCTTACAATGATATGCAAAATGCTGGCATAGTGCATACAGAGAATGAGGAAGAGGATGATGTACCTGAAATGAGCAGTAGCTTCACAGGTAAAATGAAAATATTGCAGTCCATTAGTTACGATACATGCGGAAGATTTTTGGAGGGGGATTTTTTTGTTTTTTTTTTTTAATGGGTTTCCTGAAAAGCTGTCGATCCCAGACAGAACTGACCAACAGCACCGGGATGGCAGGTGTCTGAGTGTGGACGATCACATGCACAGTTGTGTCTTCTAAAAAGGCCTTGTGGGATTAAGCTTGATGAGAAAAAAATGGGGAAAATCTCAAATCCATTAGTTGCAGAAAGCTCAAGGAAGAGTTGAGCTATGATTGACAGTTCCAGTCATTATAAACAGTATGAAATGGCTCAACAGGATACATTTGAAATTAATTACTGCTCCTTCCAAAATACGTTTTTGTCCTTTCCTCTTCCTTGCATCTAGAGATACCTGTAACATACAACTACTAGGTCCTCTTCTCCGAGGTACCTTCCAGCAAACCAAGGGCTGCTTGCTGCAGGAGTGAGGTCTGAAGCATGGGTGCGAGCTTTATATTTTTATGAAGGCCTTGTGTCCTGCTGAATGGAGATCTCAGTCCCACCATGGCTACCTTCGAGGATTGGCTGAAAGTTCACTGGAGACTTTTGCAATCTAAAGTCAAGTGCTGTGCAGGAAAAATCAGGGCAAAATACTATTGGGGATCAGTTGAGTTTCCACAGAAATGCACTAGAGGTTTGTGAAGCTCTGAGGGGCAAGAGCTCTTCCCCATGTCTGCAATCCTAGTATCTGATAGTGCTTAGAGCATTACTTTCTCAGCTCAAACACTGAATTAATCTTCCTAGCTCCCTTTGAGGTAGATGCTTAGCAAGCAGCATTATCCACACCTTCAAGCTTTCACAGCTGCTTGCTGTGGGTGCTCACCATCACTGGTGCTTGGTCCTTTGTCATCTGATCACTTCCTACCAATTTTCCTTCCCAGCTTCTGGTGAGTTGTAGGAGCTGTCATGCCAGTTCGTACCTGCCAAAGTCCCAGCTCTAACATCTGTATAGACCTCTAAAAGGATTTAGGCTAAGATTTAGTTTTGACCCTCTCTGCGCCAAACTGTCAAATGGCTTTGAACGGTTGCGTTCTGTTATGTCTGTTATGTCTTTCTAACCTGAATCACTCCTGGGTGGCCTAATCCCTCCCAGGCTGGACTTTCTGTCTCTACCAGCTCCTTTACAAAGTTTTGCAAAGTAGTTGCTCACATGTTGTGATATGGCAGTGACCTCAGCCCTTGTCACAGTATCTGATTTTGGGAGGAAGCTGGTGGGAGATGCTGTCTGACCTCCTTGCTGCCTGTCTCAGTTTGGTGCCCCTGAACTGACTAGCATCATTTCTCTTCCTTGTTTTCTTAAACAAGATGAAATACTGGAAGGCGCAAGCTCATTTGTCACAACATTATCACCCTGGCCCCTTGCCTCCATTAAATGGGCACAGAATCAAGAAAAGAATTATTTCTCATAAACCAAAGAGATTCCTTATGCTTATTTCACACGTAAGTGTGCTAGCCATATTAAAATGCTCCTGCTTCCTTAGAAGACTTCTCGGTGACTTTCATTTTCCAGACTTTGGCATGTTTACACTCGCAGTCTTAAGCTGGCGATGATTCATTCATGCTTCTTTATCTTGTCAGCTTCTACCTAAAAATATCGAACGCCAGGAAGGCTAGAAAGCAGGCAGCTGAGGGTACTGGTATAGTCTAGATCTTTTTCTTCCCTCTTCTCATAGTTTATTATTTTCAGTATCTTGCCTTTTCATAAAGGCAGCACACAGACTAGAAATAGCACAGGAGCTGCAGGTAAACAGCTTCCCCAAAAAACAAGGCTGTGGGCTGTGAGTTGAGGATGTGTGTGGTCTCCAATCTGGAGAGCGGAGGTGCGGTCTTGGCTGTGAAGCCCTTTCAGTCCCGCCGCCTGGGGAGATGGTGGAGTGTGACACTGATCTCTGTCTTCTCCTCGGTGTGTTGCCTGCCACGTACTGGAGATTCAGTGGTCTCAGGTGATTTGGAAGTACTGCCACCAATTTTCAACACCTTCAAGAACCAAACAGAGAAAATCGCTTTGGTAGACACAGGTGTAATTTTGGAGTTTGTCTGTTGTTGCCAAAACCTGAAGGAGTTAGGGGCGCAGACCTGGTTTGTGGAGAGCATTTACTGTGATTGGGGATGGAGGGAACAAGCAGCAGTGTTTCATGGATACAGCTCAAAACTGCATGGATATAAGCATCAGACATGTTTCCTTAGAGGGAAGAGGGCCAGATATATCATAAAATACTCATAAGTGACTTTGGAAGGATGCAGTGATGAACCGTGGAATAGATCTCCTGAGACAGTTAGAACAGGCACTAGTGGGCAGCACCATGCGGGCACATGGTGTAATGCTGACATTTAATTTTTAATTTTAAAAAATGCACTGCTCTAAAGATGTTCACCATTAGCTTGTTGACTTGGAGCTTCTGGCTACCTTCTGCACTTGTAAAAATCTCCCCCTTTTGATCATACTTCAAATGGGAAATTTTATTCTCCTAATCCCTGTCCCACCATTGGCACTACGGGAGTGAACCTGTAAGCCTGCTCAGAAGCCCATTGAACTCACCTACATCAGTGAGCCCTGGCCTCAAGACAGCTTGGAAGACTTTGGTACCTCAGCAGGGCCTATTAAAGCAAACGCACTAGCTGATCACAACTTCTGATTTGTGCTGGCGAGGCTCTGGCTGGCAGAGTGTGTGTGGGCAAAGCAAGCTCGTCCCTGCTGGCAAAAAGACTGCAGAGTCTCTGCCCTTGGTTCATCTGTTGGTATGCCTTGCAAATTAAACAGCAAGGGGAGGGAAACTGTAAGGATAAACCCAGCGAAGCAAATGGGAGGAGAAAAAACCAGATTTTCAATTTTATTTGTGCTTGTTTATTCTACAGCAGAGTCTGGTGACCAAGACGAGCATAATACGCGTATCATAAGAGAGACAGCCCCACCGTCCACGATTGATAGCCACAGCAACGTTCCCACCACGGAACCATCTCAGAACCTCCCTCAATACCTACCTCCTTCTGCCGAGGATAACCTAGGTCCTCTGCCGGAAAACTGGGAGATGGCCTACACCGAGAATGGAGAAGTCTATTTTATAGAGTAAAGCACATTTTTGTTGTTCTGATTCCATCTCTCTCCCTCTCTCTCTGGGCATAAGTAAACCTCCATGGATTCATTTTGTGTGTGTATGTGTGTGTATTAAATATTTAGTGTATACAGTTGCAGAGCTGTAAGTTCTTTACTGCTTCTGAAGGGGTTTTGCATTTCCTGATTGGATTAACGTTCAAATTACTCCTAAGTTCAAAGGCAGAGGGAATTGCTTGTTTCATGAGGGTGGTTACAAAAGCAACACACACATAAAATATGGGCCAGTTGTTTTCATGGGTGGAATGAAAGCTCCTAATTGAAAGGGCTGAGACTTCATTTCTGGAGCCTGCCTTTGTGCATAATGCAGCAGAGAGAATTCCTCCGGTCATGTGCTCAGGCCGTAGCAGAGCCAGGGAATGGGCTTCGTGTGTTGTCCTCTCGTCTCAGAGCAAATGGGCCAAACGTGTTAACAGGCTCCAGTGGTTTGCAGAAGGCATAGCTCAGCGCAGAGTAGGCACAGTAATTTTGGAAAAGCAAGAAGTACCTTGTGCTCTGCAGACTTTGCCTAAGAGCTGAGTGCTGTCAGCAGTTTTATGATGATATCGATTTTTTCATGCTATAAATAATAGTCTCTAATTATACTTGTCTAGATTTATTGAGATAGGAGTAACTTATAAAATGGAACCTGTTACTGGAAGAGATTTCTCGCACAGAGTTTAGCTAGGCATTAAAATTCAATTAGCTTTTGAAACTCAAGCCCTTAGCTGCCCAAGTAGAGGAAGGGGGTGAGGAATTGATTTTGGATTTGATGGTCTGTTTAATGTGGTCTTGAAAACTGAGATCCTCTGCCTGTGCACCAGAAGCCGGTGGCCAGTTAGTACAGAAGAACCTCCTCTGCTAATGCCCCGTCTGGTACTCCAGAGAATTATGCTGGATTAGGGCAGTGAGGGGAGCAGTCCTGCTCCGTCATCGGGAGAGGGGACTTTTGGACAGGGCCAGGGAAAGGTTCATCAGGGCAGGTTTTCCCTTGGCTGCAATATCAGGGGGACACATCAGAGAAGAGTGCCAGAACATCTGAGAGCTGGGAGGACTGAGCGCGCTGCAGCAGCTCACCACCAGCTGGGAGAGGGCTGCTGTGAAAAAGGCCATTTTCCAGGGCGCTCTCAATTACCTGAGGAGGCTTCACCAACCCCCTAGTGTAAGCCAAAGTCTAGAAGGCACAATGCAAATTCTCGTCAGCTGCATAACAGACGAAATGAAATGTGTTCATTATCCTGAACACTCTATTCTGCCCCTCATTATGTCCTCAGGGTGCCTCATTCTTTGACGTACTTTCTGGCTTTAATGTATGTAACACAGCCTGAGTAATAGCCCATCCAACCTGCCATTTTCCTCTCTGGAGGAGGACAGATGATGAGCATTAAATGCTGCCCAAGCAGCTGGTCGCTCCCTTTTTTGTCACCATGTGGGCCCCTGCTGTCCTTCCTTATAGGTGCTTCAGCAAGGGGTTCTGCTGCTGCTACTTGTTTCCCCAAAACCCATCCCCATCGCTGCTATGTCCTCTATGCGCACGTGTTCTCTTAGCAACGCGGGACTCTAGCACCTTAATTTGTGAGACCTTTTGCAGGACAATCGTATACGTGGTGGAAAAATGTAGCCTGCATACACAGCTGGCTGGCTGACATGAAAATCTGGTATCACACCAACCGCTGCCTTCCCTGCAGCGCGGACGGACCCTTCTGAGGCTGCGTGCGCGTAGCGGGCGATTTTGTGCGAGAACGTGTTCGTGTGGATGCAGCACTGAATGACTGCTGTTCTATTAATTCTGAGGACACCCTGAGCCTAGAAACAATTTAGTTTGATTTGCAGCAAATTAAGAGAGCAAGCTAATGAGCTGTGTGGACCCAAGCTGTACCGTCATCTACAGCGCTTTGGGTAACCAAGGCAGGGTGCTGAAGGGAACAGCATGGGAACATCTGAGCTGCTCGCACAGAACCAGCACAGGTCCAGTGGGGCCAGAGCTGCGTGTTGGATAACTGATCCTGATGGCTTGTAGCTGAAGCAATTTGGCTCTTGAGATATGTTTTTCTGGTGCTTTAATTGGGATTTTCATTACCCGAAGTATCCCAGTCCCTCATTACCCTGCATGTTGCATCTGTGCATGTTACAGGTCTAACACAATCCTGTCCCTCCGAGTGTACAGGCTGAAAGATGTTCAGCTAAATTTTCTCTGCCTCAGCAAAGGACGCTGTTCTGAGCCTTTGGTTAGAGAGACAAAGTTGCAAGAAATATGCAAATATTTCATTGCTCTCCTCCCACAGCCTTCCTTCTCAGCTAGAGTACAGACTTTCTTATTTATAAGTTGGCAGAACCCCCCTGCTTCATTGCTGTTGATTTGCCTGACTTGGTGAATTTCTGCCATTCAGTTTTCTAGCTGGTGATTAATTGCTCTGAAGCATACAAAAGGATTAAACGCATTTGCTCATCCTGCCTTGGGAGGGCTGGGTAGCAGCACGTGTAAAACGAGGACCTTTTACTTACACGCTGGAACGCTAGGAGCAGGGCAGTTCCCTGCTCTTGCGGTAAAAAATATGAGTTTGCTGTCCAGTTCTTAGTTCCTTGGGGATCATAGCCCTCATGGCAGCATTTCCAGCTTCATGAGCCTGTTGTGAGGCTAAGGTTAAGTTTGTAAACCTCTCTGAGACCTTGAAGGAGAAGTAAATAGTATTGCTGTGGTATTGAAACTTAAAACTGTTAAGCAGTGTTAAAGGCTAAGCTAGATAAATGGTACCTCAGGGACTGGAGGGCTGTCTTTGCAGGTTATGTCTAAGATGACATCAGGTTGTAGAAGAGGCATTATATTACAAGATTGTCTCCGCATGCAAATGAAATGACGGGAGAAAATAATTTCTAGAAAAATGTATTTTAAGCCTGTTTACTATGCAGCGTTCACCGCTGGGACTGGCATCGCGATACTGTCAGGGGACTTGTAGAAAGGAAGAGTTGAAAGTAAAGCTGTTCAACTTCCATCAAAGGCTTTGACAGAACATTTTTGTTTGTGTAATTAAAAAGTTTTCACTGGAAATTTTGTTTGTGACTAATGCTTGGGTCAAATCTAGACAAATATCAAAGGTCTTTTGCAGGAACAAAAGTCACTGCATGGTTTAGGGAGGAGGGGAAACTTCTGTCTTTTCGTCAGGAGGCAAACGGCTCCGAAATAGCTCCTGGGATTAAGAAACAAAGCACCATAGACAACAGTTTGGAAATTAATAAAATAATATTGCAGTTTTCACATGCATCCTTCCAGTCAGCAATGCTGGTTTTTATATTATCACTTTTCATCTTTGTGGTTTCAATGCCAAAGATTCTTGTGATTTGGTCGGCTAGTTTGCAAAACATGAAATTGTCACGCCATTTCTTTGGAAGCAAAAATATGCCTTCAGGTCTGTTGAATAATAAAGAGCATATATACTTTTATGTCACTGATACTTCAGCTCTGCTTTATTAACAAAGGTTATATTTCCATTTTTGGTTTCCAGCCATAACACAAAAACAACATCTTGGCTAGATCCACGGTGCCTGAACAAACAGCAGAAGCCTCTAGAGGAATGTGAAGATGATGGTAAGAGACTGAAAATAGTGAAGTAGTAATGTGTTTGGTCCATTTCTAGGAGGCTTTCTTCTTTTTCTTTTCCCCTTTCTGATAACCTGTGTTCTGAAATACTTAAAAAAAAGAAAAGTAAGTTAGTAAGTGCATAGAGACAATACCCATTATGTTGTTGTAAAGTCCCTGTCTGTGTATGTGAGGTGGCCATTGAGATGGCAGATCATTTAATAAAAATCAACGAGGTGCTAGAATTGAGACGCCTCTGTTTTTGCAAAGGCATTTGAATAGTCGCTGATGCTGAACCAGACGCAAAGCTTTCTAACAAGTTGGCTCCTTGGATTGCTGTGTAGGAGGAGAGCGACTGAGTCTCTGTGTGCTCTGTTGTGTTACGCTTCAACCACCTGCTTTACATGAATTGAAAGAGTTATGTTGTTATTTCCTTGTTTGAGCAGAAATAACTCAATTGCTTCACTTCTACTGTTCAATTTTGACAGTCCATTTAGTGTTATGATTGCTGAAAACAAATTCCATTTGAAAGTGTAGATTTTTTGCCACTGAAAATTTACACTGATGTAATTTTGTATTCCTTGAGATGTTGTTGGAAATGCAAGCCACTGTCCAATTTAGAGCAGCCAAATGCAGGACTGTTAGAGGATGTTCTTTCCCTGCATCCTTTAGGAGGCGCTGGAAGAAACAGGGAATAGTGATGAAAATAACTTCTATGTTTGGGAAAACCTGTGTGGAAATTTTGGTCTACTGACCAGGAAGGGTGATGGTATTCTAATGCATAATTTTGGCTAGCACAGTACTATGATGGTAGACATATCTTAAAAATGGAAGGGTTTACTTTGTCGGTGTTGCTGCCGTCCTTGTAAAATTAGTTTTCGTAAGATGATTAGCCTCCTACTGGTGTATGTCAGCTCAGGAAAAATTATGATTTTATTTCAGAAAAGAATCAACTCACTTAATCCCTTCTTACTGGTAGGTTCAAATCTGGCCTCCGGAACTGCTCTTACTATTTTTGCACATGTAGTTTTCAACCTCTGCTTCCTTTCACACGTGAGCTTTTGCAGGATGTAAGAATTTGCCTGCGTGGCCTTCGCTGCCATGATGAAGCAGGTCACCAACTTGTTAGCGCACAGGGCGCGCAGACCGCGAGGACGTGCAAAGCCCAGGCAGAAAACCGAGCGCACCGAGCCGACGCCTGCTTGCGATCCTTAGCAACTGGCGGCGTCTCTCAAGGAGCGAGCAGAGGGAGCTGGATTAATGAAGGCTTTGCTCTGCCCCCAAAACTGGATATGTCAGCGGGTAATCGCAAATGGACCAAAATTAAATAATAGCGTATGCAGGCAAAGCTCCCTCCTCCTCGCAGTTAAGCGTTGCTGGCAATTTAAAGAGGAGTTTGCCAAGTCTCGGCGCAAGCTTTCCTCTTTCGGAGGGTAGATTTCCCTGAAGCACAACTTCTGTCCTGGCTTTCTTTTCCAGCAAGACTCCCACTACGTCGATAGCCCTGGTGATAGCAACAAGCGGCACGTGCCGCTGTGGGTCAGCGCGCCCCGCGCTGTGCTCTGAGCCAGAGCAAGGAGCAGTCGGTAGGATGAGTCAACAGCGGGTGGCCGAGCTCCTCTGTTAAATGGTTTTAAGTCTCCTTGCAGAAGGGAAGGTCTTTAAAACCACTTGACTTCTTAGCAATTATAAAACAAGCTTTGGGATAGTTTATTTAATTGGGATTAGAAACATACAGCTGGGTAATGTTTTGTATTTAATTAAGTTCATAATTTTGCAGAGTGGTGGCATTTTTTGTTTATCGGGTCCTTAAAATTAGCAAATTTCATCTTCCCACACACCCCTTCACGTCATTCACCGAGTCGCTCATTAACGAATATTTTTAACATTCAGAAGTTAAACCAGTTGCTTCCTAGGTACTGTTGTGCTTGGCTGCTCTGATCTTGCTTTGCACGGAAGAATAATTCTATTTCAGAAAACAATGTGAGCACAAAGAAGAGAGAAAGTTGTTTTTACTGCATCGTAGAAGTTGGTCATTTTTTGGGCAGGGTCACTGTTGGGACTATTTCCACTGAAGGCAGCGGGACTCTTCCTCCATTTTGGTTGTGGGGGGGTGTGTGCGTGAGTTTTCAGGCTTGATCCCATCCTGTTTGTGGTTTTTATAAATGTTAGATGTCGTTTCAGATTTGTTTGGGTGAAGTTGCCTTGTGTTTTTTCTTCGTCAGGATATATGTCCCTAACAAGCTTTTGGTCGTTTCCTGTTGTTTAGGCTATCAAAGGAAATTGTGATTCATATTTCACGCTAATGGTCCTAAACAACTGCTTTGGTAGAATATATTGCAAACAGATCACGGAAGTGTTTTTTTAGGCGTCCAAATTTTCAAAAGCAATGCTGTGACACTACATCTTCTGTTTGCTTCTGTCATTCATTTATGTGGCTTATACTTTGCTGTATTAGGTCCAAGATTGTTTTTACCATCTTTGTTCTGGTTTTGTCATCATCTTTCATTTTCAGACCGCATTAGTATTATTTATAGGCTAAGCAATACTTTAATCATCTGTGTCACTGTTAACTTATGAATATGGAGCAGATAATGATAAATGGAGCAACAGTGAATATTGATGGCTTTGTGTGTTTGAAAAATTATGTGATCTTTGTCCCGGGTGCCCCGCCAAAACTGGTGCATTCCTGTACATGCCGCACCAGTGCATCTGGACTTTGATGTGGGCCTGCAACTCCAGTTAAACAAGGCGCTTCATGTCTATCTTAAATCATATGAGCAGTTACAGTGAAGTCAATTGGACCTTGTGCGCACATAAATTTAGGTACTTTCTTGAAAACCTTGCTACATTAGTTCTTATTTAGATGCAAGGTTTTCCTCTCAGATTTCTTCACTGGTTGGTATTCAGGTCTGGCGTCCACAGAACGGATTGCGGAGGCTGGACTTACAGATCTGAGGGAGAAGCTTGGCTACAGTGAGAACACCACAAATGTATTACTTTGTCATATCAAACTGTGGCATGGAAGGTAGTCAATTGATACAGATATTTTATGAGTGCAAGAACCAGTTATTTTATTATCTACATCAGATCCATCAATATTCTGATCACTAAGTGTGATAAATGGAAAGCTTGGGCTCGGTCTGTAGAACGTTAGTGCCAGTTCTGCTGTTTGCTGTAGGGAATTTCTTGCTTGGTGCTGGTATCTGAAATTTTCTTTTAATTTTTTCTGTCTCATTTACTGCTCTTCCCTTGGAGAAGAAGGGGTACACACGGAGGAACTGGACAGTGAACTAGGTAAATCATCCATCTCTCGTTTTGATGTTTGACTTCAACTGCACTGTTTTAAGCCTTTAATTACTTACTTTCTCCTTTGTATCATTTTGCATTTTTCTGTTTTTTTAATTTCAACAAGCCTAATTTATCAGCAAAACTTCCCTAGCACACAAAGCATTAATCTTCCCCTAGCGTCAGATCTACAGTGGTTTTCTTACTGATTCAGTTTGAAGCTGCAGAGCCTTGATCTTGCAAGGTTTATTCAAAGTTGCTTCCTCCTGGACCCTGCAGAAGTCAGGGGCTTTTCCATTGGCATCACTGGCTCCAGGAAAAAGCTTATAGATGGCAGAGTTGAAATCAAGTAGCTAATGATGGGTTTTCATTGGGAAAATGACGCTTCCCAGATAAGAGAAGCAAAGTGTGATTTAGAACGTCTAAGTATTACATAGGATGCTTCTGCTGAGCTTGAGAATGAAACAGCTGAAAATTTTGCCTCAGTAGGTGATTTTATAAACAGATGATTTTCAATGATGTGGTACACTTTTATTTGCTGCATCTTTTTGTGAAGAATGCTGTCTTGATATCTCAGCGGTGCTCATTCTGTTTATACTGATGATGGAGGAAGCTGTTATTTCTGTTCCGCTATGCTCTAGTGCACTTGGAAAGCTGAAAGGCATAAAAGGTTGCATAGGATTTTATTTCCACTATGTCTATTATTGCTTTTAGAGAGGACTGTATTTACAGCTTATAGTTCTGCATACTGGAGGGTTGTATTACCAGAGAATTAACCTCTGGTGTCTGTAATGACTTGCAAGTAAGTGTATTCTGCTTCCCGCTTCTGTGTGACTGACACGGCATCAGCAGCTATCGAGTGGACTTCCACACTACTCCAGGAGCTGTTCTTCTGGATAATATGCCTGGAATAATGTTGGAGGCCTAACTTCTTTTAGTGCAAGAAGTTGAAAGAAATCCCAATTTAAAGCAGCATGTAATCACTTTAGTAGCTCGTTAGTATTCTGCACAGCTCATGCAAATGATCAGCAGCAGACCAAGGAACAGCAGACGTAGGTGGATGCATACGAACAACCTGCAAAGATTTCTCATGAAGGTCTTCGGTATCACAAAAGGTGACTTAAAAGAAGAGAGAGGTTAAAAAAAAAGCAAGTTTAGAGGCAATAATGAAGTGGAAATGTTCCCTTCTTTCAGTCTAGTATCAGGATCAAGTGCAAGAGAAGAGCTGAAAAAATAGATGCAGGGAAACTCGTTCAAACCCCAGTTTTGCAGGCACTTACATACGCAAGTGTTTTGCTGGAACATCATGAGATGTTCCCTTTGTTTTAATGCAGATAAGCTTTATTGAGCTCACAGCCCTTCGATGTACTGTTGAGATTTGCAAATGTTGCAGTGTGAAGACAGATATTTTCAAATGGCTCAGCTGGTTACAGCAACTTTAGGGAGGGGGCATGAAAACATATGGCCTATTCACTAACCGTATTTGTTGTTGATATAAACTGGTTGGTATTAGATATTTAGCTCCTTAGCTTATCAACAGTTTGTGTTCTAAATATAAGAAAATTAAAACTTGAAGCATTTGCACAACTTCTTGTTTTCCAAAGAGGTGGGTTGAATATGAAGTAATAGGTCACCTTTTTTTAACGGAAGGTTGTAGAAAAGGACACAATAATTTAATCTTTGGAGTAGAATTTGACGTTTGCTTGGGCAGGTCCTCCTGGCTTCACAGGGAGCAGTAAGAGCTGAGTATACTGAGGTTATCTCCGGGCCTGTATAGTGATGCCTGAGTGCAACTAAAATACCTGGTGGTTGGAGAAGTTCTTTTTTAGGAATCCATCCATCCTCTCTGTACGGTTGGATACTAAACAAGAGCATCTAAGTAGGAATCTATGTATTTACCCCAGGCTTAAAAGTGTAAAATTTGATACTTGTCCATTGAATTTAGCTGCTGACAAATGCTTCGAGACTGCAGTGCTTCGTGGATGTACCAAAATTAAACCCACATGGCTCACTCAGGCTCCTAATGATGCAAAATGTTTTTGGAAATCTCCTATTTGTGATGAAATCTAATGCTCTAGGTCATCTTCAGTTTGGCAGGAGAAGGGAGATGAATAATTTAAAGCTGCTAAGAAGCCAGCATGGCTGTGGAGTATATTGCCTTTTGCTTTAGAGAGATTTCAGAAGATTTTAGAAGTTGGAAAGTGCATCTATGTAATCAACAAGTAACGTGTTGAAAACTGGAGTTTTGTGTATTGTTACTTCTGAAAACATAGACATGTGTTCCTTAAGTGGAAAGCTGCAGAGATGGACAACTGGAAAGATTTTGGCACAACACCATTTTTGGGGTTAGGAAAGCACTGGGTTTTGGCCCTTCCATGAAAATTCTTTAGAAGAAAAGAGTAAAAATAAAATCTAATACCAAAATTTCTTGTGAACAAAAGCAAAACATTCCTGTTAACATTCTGTTAAAAACCATAAACACTTAGTAGTCCAAAGTGGATAAAAGATATTTAGCAGGAAAAATGTGGAAAACTCATTTTAAGGCATTTGTGCATTCCTTCTCCCTTCCCCATTCATTTTTTTTCTTCACCCTGGCTTGGTCACTTTACCATTCTTCTTTCACCGTAGTGCAAAGAATGAAATGGCTACCACAACGTGTGATTTTCCTGGTTGTATGCTAGCTCTTAATTTAATTGCACTGAAACTCTTTAAGCCAGTCCCGCAGTGTTTTCCCCATATGGGACTCCTTTGCAAACCTGAGAGTTCCCTTTGCGAAAAGACTTTCAAGATATTTGGCCTTTAGCTTTCTAACTTTTTTTCACGTGCACTTGCACTCTAGAGGAATATGTGTTTCTGAAGTGTTCATTTCAGATCGATCTGCTGATAAAACTGTAGAGTATTTTCCTGCCCAAAAGTTAGCACTGGCTTGCATTTAATTGCTTATGTCTCAAGGAATCCAAAGATGTTAAACGCAATAAGGATAAAATAATGATAAGAATGGAAAACTACTTTATATCTGCAAATAAGGGACAAGTGGAGCAAAACCCATGAAAATCGATTTCACCTTATCTCCAGGCAATTCTGAACACAAACATAAACTTTGAGTGATTGGTCCATACGTGTTTGTATAGATCGTGTTCATCTCCAGTCTGGAGATATTTCTATCCTTATGGCAACATAGTTGAAGTCTATAAATGCCGAACTAGATAGTTACATTTATTCTAATTAATGGGACATTGCTGATTGTATTGGCTCAACAATTGATGCCATTAATGAAAATAAATCTTTGCATTTGATAATAAAAAAACATAGATTATTTAGTATCAGTATTGTCAATTTAGTGATAAATTTTGAGGAGTTCTTTTGCATGGGGTATTTGAACTTGTGTTATCTGACAGTGGCTTTTTGTTTTAATTATTTTTTTTTTTAAATGAATGTGCAGAGTCTGTGGGACCACACTTGCACAGTCCGTAGCGTGGTGGAGCCTTCTTTCGAGTTGATTCACAGTATTACACAAACACACCACTCTATATTGTTGATGGGATGATTATTTTGGTACCCACAGCCAATGGGAACATTGTGTTTAAATAGGTGGGACAAGGATCAGGCCCTTAAGTAATACGTACAGCTTTAATAACCCTCAGTTGGATGCTGAAGTGATTTTATTACATTCATTTAATTATAGTTAAAGTACTACGTGCAGTGTAGAAAATCAACAGGAACAAAAGTGGATACATTTCCAAACATTAATTTCATCTTCAGAACTGTTTTTTGTTAATTATGCTAATTAAAAAAGGAAATCTCTGTTACATGTGATTATGGCAATATGTGTGTTTACATTAAGTGCTTTGCAGTGAAATACATCTGTGTGTGCCAGCCCCACTTGGGTGGATTCCATATGCCGGGCGTTTACATTAAATTCACTTTGTCCTGTTTCAAGATGCGCTTTTGTGTTGGGCTCATGGCTGAGCATCGCAGTGTAAATCCCTAAGAAAGGAGTCAAAAAAACCTTTTTTCGGCAGCGGCAAGCATAAATGGCTCGGCCTTGGTACAGGAGACGAAAGTGGTGTCTCTGTTAGTCCGCAACAATTGCTTGCCATAATCTCACCCATCTTCATGTGCTGGTGTTAAAATGCCTCTGGCCTGTTGCCCGCATCGACTTTCCCTGCAGTGCCTCCATCCAAGGCCACTCGGCCCATGATAGTGAAACCAAGAGGATATTCAAGGCACTCCCAGAAGGGAAATTTATTGATAATTTGTTCATTTGATGCAAAAAGCAAATGTAAAATTGACTGGCATAGGCATCTTCCCGCTGATTTGCTAACCCAACACTGGTAGGACAGGCTGTGGTGTTGGTGCTGTGCTATGCCAACCTTTAAAAGGAGGCTGTGATCGTTCTGAAAAGTGTTCAAGGAGAAGTCTGAGCTACTGATGAGTTTTGCAGATGGAGCAGGAGCAGCTGCCTGTCAGAAGAAACTGCACTGGAGGCTTCAGTAATGCTTTTTCTATTTCCAGAGTTGCCTGCTGGTTGGGAGAAAATTGAGGATCCTGTATATGGTGTCTACTATGTAGAGTAAGTGCTGCTTTCTGGCTGTGCTGTGGCTGTTGGGTGGAGGAAGGCTTTTCTCTGCAGCGGTCTTTGTGCTTTGCTGGTAGCTCCTTATACCGAGGAAGAGGAGGCCCTGGACCCTATACAGGCTGGGGGATGCCATAGGGGCTGGGAGAGGAAACCCTGCCTGTCTGTCCTGTGGTGGGCTCTGGCAGCAGCACCCTGGGGTGGGCTCAGGGGAGACAGGAGCACCCCTGGGTCAGGGTGTGCAGGAGCCCCAGCACCTCACCAAATATCCAGAGAATATTAACAAGGGTGCAATTAACTGAGCGTGATCCCCTTCGTATAGTGCTATGATGAAAATAGGAGCGTGCAAAGCAGACCACCAATTCAGGTACAAGCCAGAAGTCACTGAAAAGGAGGAACAGTCGAGTCTGTGCAACCAAGCAGCCACGGCAGAGGTTCTTGCATCAGGCTGTGTTGTTGTGAATAGAATTACAGGTTTAATGGGACTCTCTCCGGAATTAGAACAGCTTCTTCTTTATCTAGATGTCAGATCGCTCCTTTGGGAAACCAGACATCTGAGTTTTGTTTCATCACTGACCCCATAAAATGAATTTTTAATTATGTGTATACTCCTGTCTGGTAGGATGGCTTATGATAGCCCTCAGAATAGACATGGAATACAGTTTCTGTCTGCTTTGGCCCCTTTCTGACCTTACCATCTGTGCCTAGGGAAAGAAGGTTAGCAAACTGTGTAATTAAGGCTTGACATTTATTTACCAAAGACATCAAGAATATTTTTCGGCTATTAAATGCCATGCCAAGAGGTCTTTACAGCATTTATTCCTGTCACTTTATATATACATGCCTGTTAGTTTTGTGGCACTCCGTAGTGATGAAATTAAATAGAAGAGTAACAGCAATGAGACATAGGTTTATGTATAAGCTAGCAAGATTGTTGTAATTAGAGCATTTATTGCTGTCCCTTACAATTCAGGCACTCTACTGTTGCATAATAGTTTTTATTGAGAAACAGCTGTATCACGAAAAAGTTTGTATCATTTTTAAAGTAGTTATCATTTTTCCTTAACTTTCTGAAGATATTTGAAATGGGAAATCTTTTACAGAACTCATTAACTTGTTTATATTTGATTGGTTAAATATTTTTCCAGTAATTTAATACTGATCTTCAGCAGAAAAAATTCTGAACATAACTGTCTGGAGTGCTTCTATCGTAATTACTTGAAAAAATGGTTGGTTGTTCATTTGTTGTTTGGGTTTTTTTTTTGATAAAGACAATAAAATAGCAAGTTCTTAATGGTAAACTTTGCTTTGGATACAAAGATGGGCTTTGAGAGATAATTTTCGAAGGTCAACCTGCTCCTCTGCTGTAGCAAAATCACCATTGAAAAATTGCTCTTGAGCAATTGATGAGCAGCTCATCTCAGCTGCAGCCATCAGCCGCAGACAGTCCCCAGACCTGCCCCCACCGCCCTGGCCCTGTGGCTGACGTTCGTCATTTGGTTTCATAAAACGGTTAATCCTCTGCAGGGTGCATTGCTTGTCTGCTGTGTTTGGGGCTGGGTTGCTTTTTTTTCCTTTTCCCAAGATTGGTGAGAAGTATTGGCTCTAAATATCTCATACAGGTCAAAAGTTGCCTAATGACCCTCCAAGGAGGACAGCTGAAGTTTCACCAAATGCTGGTTTCCACTGGGAGTATTTGCTGGTGGCTGATGGTGAATGTATATTGATCCATTTGGAGCCCAGCTTTTCAGCTCATAGCCTGAATCCCTGCAGATACCCTGTTAATAGTATGCATTGATTGCATTGACAGATATTACCAGTTGTTGGTTTGTTGGGGTTTTTTGGTGGTGGTTTTTTTTTTAACTTCAGTGAGCCAGGGAATGACTGCACCTCTGGGAATCTGACTAAAGCAGGAATGATAGGGGCCTGCCTTTTAAAATGTAATCAGACAGAGCGCCTTTTCTGCTTCAATCTCATTTTTCACAGATAGATCACTACTTTAAGGTATTTGAAGGAATTAGCCATTCCTACTCAAGACATCATATCAATACTGGCAATCCGCTTGTTTTCCTAAATACGCTTTTTGGCACGACTAGGTGAGCTTTGGTCCACATACACTGCTCTTGGATTGGTTTGGTATTTTACTCCTTTCCTCAGAGGAGTTTCATGCCTGGCCATCATTCCTGCTTGTCAGATAAAGGGTTTCCTAATCTATTGCTCTCTTTCATCTCCAGCCACATCAACCGGAAGACACAGTATGAAAACCCAGTTCTTGAAGCAAAGAGGAAGAAACAGCTTGAGCAACAGCAACAGCCACCAGAAGGTTGGCACCACCGAGGGCGTGTGATGGTTGGGGTTTGCATGAGGGAACGTGGCCTCCCTCGCCTTGGCAGCACCATGCCAATGTGTTTGTCTTTCCTTCTGTGGCCTTAGTGTTTAAAGGCAAAATGCCGTGCATAGGAAGGGTTGCATATGCCCTTCATGTAAGATGCAGCAAAGGAGAAAATCTAAACCCTATAACCACTTGAACATAGTAGCTTTCTCCCCCCTGTTAAAGGGGAGAGATTTTTCTTTTAATGTCCTTTACTTCTGGAAAGTTTCTAGGCTTCCCAGAAACAATTAAAACACACGTTTTCCTCTTTAATCAGCTCCATCAAGTTTCTCACTGTAGCTGTGTTCCTCTCTGCATCAGGGACTCGTAGGCTATTGAAGGGGATGAGGAGTGGGCATCTACATGCGCACTAGAGAAAGCCCTCTGCATGAGAGAGTTCTTAACCCAAGACCTTTGGATGTTGTCAAGCTCTAACATCTGAAGTAGTTCATTATTTTAAAACACTTTTTTTTTTCTTTTTTCATGCCTTTTTTTCTTCTTTTTTTTTTTTTTTCCTTTAAATGCAGCCCAACTGCAGCGAGGGGCCTGTGGCATTTGGGTTTGTTTTGGTACCTTCGTAGCTTTCACACCAAGTTATTTCACAACAGTTATTATTCAAGGGAAAAATAATTTACTCTTCAACATTCCGCCTGCATCCCCATTTCCTACAACATCAGCTCTCGACTTCGATGCCATGAGTGCCATAGGGAATAGATTTCAAATAAATGTCAAGACCACTTAGATTCAAATCAAATCCCAAGTTTGAGGGGGAGGTAGGGTGTCCCAGCAGACAGGTAGGTTGACCTGGACATAGAGGGTCTTCCAGAACTGGTTTTTGCACATCTCGTTCATTTTACTCCCTTTGTCCGTGACTCCGTTTCCTCTCTTGCCATGCTTCTCACATCTCCTCTGCTTGAACCCCACACTGCCAGTGTGTGTACGTGCAGGAGCTCATAGTGCTGTTGTGAAACGAGTAACATTTCCCTCTCTGCCCTCTCTAGAATGGACAGAGGAGTGTCCATCTCTCCCACCACCCGCTGCTACAAACCATGTTTCAAACAACCAAGAGGCAGTTCGGGAAGCACCAGTGCAAGGTAACAACCTTGTTAAACCAGTTGTAAAAGTGCAACAAGGTTTTTTTCCTGAGAATGAAATTCCCTCAGCCACCAGCAAAGGGAGTTTCTCCATGACTGATGTCACACACCAGAGCACGTGCCTGCTTATCTGAATTCCCATGGACTTTGAGACTAGTTCTTTCAAGACCACATTTGTTGCCAAAAGCAAGAGGCAAATGGGATCGCCTGCATCAAAAAAGGATTGTGGCTATTCTCTGTGTAGCATTCCAACTCTTTAGAAAGGCACAGTGAAAACAAAGTTACAACATCGGTGGGATTTAGCAGCAACTGTGGCGGGTGCAAGTGCAAGTAGGAGGAGATCCTTTTCTACAGAGCTGTATGGAGTTGCAAGGGTTAGGCTTTTACACCTTCTAAACTCTACCGAGTTTAGAATGTGACTCTTATAATAAGATCTAGCACAGAGATTTCTTTCTGTTCTCATAGGTCAACACTGCCTCCCAATAAGCAGCACAAAATCTCACCATGTTGCACTGTGATTAAGACACAGATATGCATTAAAATGGTCCTGTTTTAGTTTGAGATCCAAAGCCAGTGTCACCCCATGTCTGCATTCGTGGGCAGGTAGACTTTCGAGTTAAAGTAGTTTAAGAGCCCTGGAAACTGGTCGGTGTGTTTGGGAGCTGTGATGTGCATAGCTTATCAGCACCGTTTGGCAGGACCTTGGTTTTGGAGAGCTTGGATATCTTGGTTGCATTTGTGACATCTGAGCAGCCAGGTTCTGCTATTGCTGTGGGTCAGTCTGGCTTGCAGCTTCATGGATTTTCCTTTTTGTGTGCTTTGAATCCAAATTCAAATGGGTGGGGTAGGAGCTGGGGTGAACACCAGAAGAGGGAGGTCCTCTGCCGTTTGGAGATCTTTGCAGAGCTACCAGGCCTCTGTGCTGAATCTGACTTTCTGTAGTAACAGAAGATGAAGAGTCACAAGCACCTCGG
Source organism: Phaethon aethereus (assembly GCF_964289735.1). NCBI lineage: Eukaryota > Metazoa > Chordata > Aves > Phaethontiformes > Phaethontidae > Phaethon > Phaethon aethereus. The sequence continues at coordinate 8,057,651 of NC_138587.1, forward strand.
TGCCATGTTAGAGGCAAATTACTTCATGTTGCTGAAAAATCTGAGTTGAAGCTCCTCTGGGAAGCTCTTCATGAGGAGGGAATGCTAATAGGCCCAAATACTGCAGACTTACTTTGAAGTTGTATGTGTGTGCAAGTGCTTTCAGCTACTACAGCCTTATTTATTAGTGTCAATGGTCTGTGTATAGCCAACTGCTCACAGACCAGTTGCTTGTTTTAAATAACTAACCAGACAGGGCATGAATTGTTCCTGAATTTGCAGCGTGAGCTGAAACATTGCCAGATCAGGTCGCCAGCAAGGGCAGAGTTGCAGAACAAGTGCTGTCTGGTTCAGTGGTTGTAAGTAGGCTTCATCTTTGGCTACATCTAAATTGCATAGCAAGTGAATGGCATTGCCCCGGTCTGCAGGAACTAGAGGCTGGGAAAGGTGAGAGAAGGGGAATCTGGCTGGAGCACATCATCCTGACAGCAGCCAGGAGGAAGCTGACCCCAGGAGCTGGGAAATACTCCCATGCTCTTCAGGTCAACCGGGGTCTCCGAAGGTGAGCCGGGCAGGGGTGCTTGCTGTCCTGGGCTGCCTTGCCTGCTGTGAAGAGCCAGGGAATTCTCTCTGCTGCACATGGCAGCAGATCAGCCCTTCCAAAACTGTGAAATTTAGCAGCAACCAGGGCCCCAGCACATTCCTGAGGGGTATTAGGATACATTAGTGTAATCTAGACCTGCAGCAAGGAACAACATGGGTCTGGGGATGATACCCTGACTACCTGGCAATCTGGGGTTAGACATCTCATCAGAGTGCCCCAAAATGGCTGGTCTTCCTCGGGGAGACATCTGTGAATGCCACCTCTGCCTTCTACACTGTCAGGCTGAAGCAAGGACTGCCCAAGCGCCCATGGCAATGCAAAGGACCCGTCATGCAGGGGGTGACATTAGACACGTCGCTCAGCTCCCCACCCACTCCCGACTGCCAGCTACAAAATTTTGCAGTAACATTACAGGAAAGCATTAGCCTGTCTGAGCACCATGTCCTGGTATCTACTGATGGCTCCTTCTCTCTTTCATTCCTTCTTCTTCCTTTCTCAGTGCTGCTCCTTCTTCTCCCGTTCCCCATTTGCAGCAGGTATTTCCAGCTTCCTGTCCCCCTGCCCCTATGCCCAGGGGTTTCCATCTCTCCCACTGATGGCACCGCTGGTGGGGACGTGGGCACAAGGAGGGGTCCTGGCACCACTCTCCCAGCTGGGGTTTTGTAGATGCACTCATTTAAAATGTGATCGCCTCCCAGATGCAGTAGGTGGGGCATAGCCTCTGGTGCTGCTATCCTTTTACTACAGGGCGAGTTCACCCTTTATTAGTAGGCAGATGCCAGCGAGCTGTGCTTATTCTGCTTGTCTTTTGAACCAGAAATCAGCACAGGATGAAGCCTTGCTGCATGCTGCCTTTCAGCCGTGTTTGTTACCTGAGACGCTGCGTTGCACTTTGATAGTCAGGGCTTTCTTGCAGCTTGGGGTCTGAGCGGAGCATCTGCCCACAATGTGCAGGATTACTGTGCTCCTGTGCTACCCTTCAAAGGCAGAAGACTGCAAGTGTTCACACTGCCCCCTCATGAATAATCTTCAAATATACTTTTTTCCCCCTCCAGTCAAAGGCTTACAAGTCTCAAATCCTCTCACTCTCCCTCAAGGACTCCTTTCTAAACAGAGGCCCACAGCAATGCTGCCGAACTTTCTGAAAGCACGCCAGCTCTCCTGGCTGTGATACACACTGCTGATCCTGGAGCTGTCACCAGAGGGCTTAGTGGCACAGTCTTTTCCCCTCTAAGCATTAAAGACAATTAAAAGTGCAAAGGTGTTTAGTGTTGGCACTGTGAAGTACAGCAACTGTGATTCCTTTCTGAGCCTGTGCAACATGCTTTGCAAGGATGCACTTTTGTCTTTGGAGCACCTTGTTCCCTCTTAACTGTGCTCCCAGGGAGCACTGACAGCCCTCCAGCACAGCCGCTCCGCTCCCGGGCCGCTCTTTGATCCGTACTTCACAACGGCAGTGTGTCATCCACAACAGGCAAGGAGCAGGGGAAAAAAAAAAGGAAAAGATTTCAAACAGTGTCTGAGGAACAACATCAGCGCCCTCCCCTTTTTCACTGGAGGAGGTCACAGGGTGGTAGCGATGGAGGGGCGGGAGGGGTTATGCTGAAGGGTTACGCAGTGTCTTGCCACAGCTCAGAAGTTGCTTTTTGCTCGGTGGGTTGCGAGAAAGCCGAGTGGTGAAAAATGTAATGCTACTCCTTTCTCCAGAAATTCTTGCTGTAGACTCCTGGAGGAGGCGTTTGTGCTGCCCCTGTCCCATCCTTCCTGGGATGGATATAACCACCTCAAGACAGACATAAGACAGATTGCCACCTTTAATATATTCCATTCCTTAAAGCAGCATGTTTTCCCCTTTGTAGCCTTGCGGCTTTGGTGTGCACAACCACAGCTAAGAAAGCACCAGGTACTAGGAGTTTTGCTTGCTCTTTTTACTGCATGATTGGATCCGGGGAGACTGGTGGAGTGCAATGAGGTGAGAGGATGCTGGAGTGAAGTTCAGTCCCGTCCCAGACCACCGCTGTGTTTGTCCGTGTACTTGTTAGTGCAGGGAGGAGCAGAGAAAAAACAGATCAAACACTCTTGCCTGCCTGTTTATAGATTTTTCCAAACTTCCTACACAGGAAAACCTTTTTTTACACGAAACCCTTCTGAGTTGAAAGGGAAGTTCATCCACACCAAGCTAAGGAAAAGCAGCAGGGGTTTTGGCTTCACTGTCGTTGGAGGGGATGAGCCGGATGAATTTCTCCAAATCAAAAGTTTGGTGCTTGACGGCCCCGCAGCACTGGATGGCAAAATGGAAACAGGTACCAATGCTTTAAATCAAAATTACTACCACCACTTTGGTTTATGTTTTTACAGCTGGTTTTATGTGCGATTCGTAAAGAACTTTAGTCCTCATCTCTTCTTTTGGGGAAAGGCATTCAGCTTTCCAATCAGTAAGCAGGGAAGTGAGATACATTGAGGGGTGTGTTCAAAATCTAATAATAGCAAGACACTTCACACACTGGAGATTCACCTCAGGTGTCAAAAGATCCAGCTGGGGCTCTGCCAGCACCTGCCCTCCCCATGCTGACCCGTGGAGAGGAGCCAGTGGTCGCAGGGTCTCGTGTCAGGCTGCGGGTTACTGCTCCCCGCTGTGGCAATGGCTGTGGTATTTTTGTAGGGCTGCATGGCTCTCTGGTTTGGTATCTGCCATACCACTTGGCCCCTCTCCAAAGCTATTCCCAGGGAAGGGGCAGAGGAGCAGGCTAGTTTGCATCTCCCTCTGTGGAGGGACCAAGGGACAATTTGTTTTGCCAGAGATCAGGCCCAGCATGATGAAATCCTGTTAGGATTCACCTGGGGTCACAATTCCTCACTTGCAGGTGGAGCATCACAACATTAAGCATTCCTGTGTTGCAGCCCAGTGTTAAAAAATGAATCATAACTTAATTGATACCTAGATTTCAGGCCAAAGTATGTCTGAGATGTGACAACATGGCACCATATTTGAGCAGTTGGTATTTAAGAGCCTTCTGTTATAGCTGTCATGCTCTCAGTTTTGTTGCTATCATATGTCAATGTAGCACAGTGTATAACAGTGCGAGCGGGGCTTCAAAATAACTGTTACATGGGCCATATACCATCATTTGAATTTATTAATTTTTTGCATAAGCCAATTCCATTTTTACTTTCAAAAATGTTTATGCAGATAAAGCCTTTATGCAGTGAATCTATTGTGTACAGATGGTCCTTGCTTGCCCAAGTGTCACTGCTCCTTTCCCTTGCAAAGGTACTTAAATGCTGCTATTTATTTAGCTGTGAGTGGTACCTGTGGATGCTGCCGATCAGCTCGCAGGCTCTAGTCCTCACCTTCCCGGCGTGCACAAAACACATGTGTTTGGTATATCTGTCTGTGTCCTCTGCAGGGGACGTCATAGTCAGCGTGAACGATACCTGTGTGCTGGGGCACACTCACGCTCAAGTTGTGAAAATCTTCCAGTCCATCCCCATCGGTGCCAGCGTGGACCTTGAACTGTGCCGAGGCTACCCCCTGCCCTTCGATCCTGATGATCCCAACACGAGCCTGGTTACATCCGTGGCAATTTTGGACAAAGAGCCGATCATTGTGAATGGGCAGGAGAATTACGACTCCCCGGCGAGCCACAGTAGTAAAACAGGGAAAGTAAATGGCACAAAGGAAGCGAGACCCAGCAGCCCGGCTGAGGTCTCTTCCAACGGACCCCATGGTTACCCCAATGACACAGTCTCTTTGGCATCTTCGATAGCAACACAACCTGAACTCATAACTGTGCATATAGTGAAAGGGCCTATGGGCTTTGGGTTTACTATAGCAGACAGTCCCGGTGGGGGCGGCCAAAGGGTGAAGCAAATTGTGGATAGCCCGCGGTGCCGCGGCCTGAAGGAGGGCGATCTTATAGTCGAAGTCAACAAGAAGAATGTGCAGAGCCTCACTCACAACCAGGTGGTGGATATGCTGATTGAATGTCCTAAGGGAAGCGAAGTCACGTTGCTGGTGCAGCGAGGAGGTAAGTCTTCAAAACTGCTTTGAAATATTTGTTCTCGGAATTTAAAAAAAATGCATGTCATGAAAGACCTGCTCTCCTAAGCTACTCTGTAGAAACGGTTTATGTCCTGGGGTGTAGGAACAGCCCCAAGTTGGCAGTTGTCACATCACAAAGATGCTTAAAATTATTGTTTGATGCTGCACTAGGGGAAGTGTGCATGTAGTTCCCACGTGCACACGCACTACACGCCTCTTCGGTAATGCGCAAAAGGGTGGTAAGGTTACACGTATAGTTACGCTTTTACTTAAATAACAAGCCCTGATCTCATGCTCTTAAAAATTATTTTCAATAGAACATGGACGTTTCTTGAGCTGTTTTGGGAGATGGAAGAGGCTGGTAATATCTTCTCTAATTTGTAGTATTCAAAATCAAGTATCCAATGGCTCTTCGCTGTGGAAGGGTTACACCTGGGTTACAGTTGGGAGAATTTAAGCTTCTCCAAGTTGCAAGCAATTGAAATGTTACTTCTGGACATGTTTATTTGCTGTGCAATCAGGAGCTGAGCTCATTTTTGGTTGTGTTGCTGAGAGGCCACCAGCAGAAACAAAAGACATCCTACAGGCAGTATGGCTGCAGCCCACGCGGGAGCGTGGATGGCGGGTAACCTGTCAGTGGGATCAGGCCATCCACAGGAATGCTCTCCCGTGCCCGTACGAAGTGTAATCTGAGGTAGCACACCTCACCACACGTAGCACGCTCTGAGTCTGCAGATTAAAGTTACAAGGAAGAGTTAGCGTGGAGCTCGCAGGGAAAGTCCAGGTCAGTTGTTGAGTGCAAAGTCAAGAGCAGAGGGGGCAGCTCTCCCTGCCTCTGTCCTGACATGGGCAGTGGAGATCTCAGAGGGACAAAGCCCCGCTGCACGCCCTGTCCCACGCAGCGGGTCTTACGGACAGCGCACACGCGGGTGCTCAGCGCCTCGCAGGGACCCGCACGCTGCAGAGACGGAGTTAAGCTGGCAAGGTGTTGAACACAACCCCCAGCCAGCCCTGGAGGAGTTTTTAATGGGGGACAAGCTGCTTTCTGAATTTGCAACTCTGGTTTGTTGGTTTTAAAGAGCTGTTTCAAGGAGTTGAGGACATTGATTCTGCAATTAATAGCAGCTCTGGAGAAAGTACTGCCTTAGTGTGGGCTTAGTGTGTTTTTGTATTTTGATAGTAAATAAAAAGTAGAGAACAGAATATATTAAGAATTCTCCAATTTTCAAAGTGTAAGTTCCTTAAAGACTTTCAGTACTAGAGAGGTTTAAAAAATGCACTGCATTCTCATGATTAATATATGTATTATGGACAAAATATGGTTGGAAGAAAAATAGCAGCTATTATTAATCCTCCTGGAGAGCGCATATATATCTGGTAACACCATACATTAATTATTTGAATTATGGCTGACATTTAATAATCCTCCTTATGCCTTGAAAGCATAATGAAAAGATTTGATGAGGAAATAAAAGCATAGTTTTAATAAGATAGTAACTAGTTCCCTGGTAATCTTGCTGAATCTCTTTTTTTTTTTTTAATTTAATCGAGATACTAACCACATGTTGAGCATTTGCTATCACCTTCCTGGATAGATACCATATCAATCTCCTTGAACTGCATCCCTCCCTCCTTCAAGGTCCTGACATTTCCATCTGAGCGTAGAGCACCTGCAGTTCCAATTTTCATGCTCTCATGGTACAGGACTCGGAAACTGTGGTGGCCCTGGATCCACAGTTAATCATTTAAACATGGTTTTCTTCACATCCAGAAGAAAGCTGGACCGAAAGGCATTCCGGTTGTGGCACAGAAGCCAAGCAGCATACAGACAGTAGTAGCCCCAGAATCAAAAAGGGGTTTGTTTAAAGCTTGTAAGATGGAGCTGGCTAAAATGAAAATACACCCAGCCCTCAGTGCTGCACTTGGGTCCTTTCTCCCATAACTTCACCTCATGTTACCCCTGCCAAATCTTTTATGAGAACTGCCACTATTTATTTTGGTCCCATTACAGAAATGTATTTGGCTTCGGTGGCTGGTTAAGCTCCTTCAGGGCTCCCAGAGCAGTTCTTCTGTAGCTTCGCCTTCAGTTGTCCTTTCCTCCTCCTCCCTCTGGTGTCCAGTGAAGAAAATGCTCAGATGCCGTCAGGCGTCCTTGCATTTGCCTTCCGTCAGGCTTTGCGTGAAGCATCCCTGTAACACTAAGGCTGGTGTTCAGAGCTGTCGAAAGAATTTGTCAGATGTGATTACTAATCAGGCAGAAGAGTATCGGAAAGAGATGTGTAATATTCGGGAAAAGCTCTGCCTGCTCCAAGCTGCTGGTGCGCTCCCAGCAACGAGGTTTAATTGTTAAAATGCAAACCCACAGCCGCTGAGAGCAGCCTGTAAAATATTTACTGTAAAGTGTATTCAGCTGGAGCGCTGGCTTAGGGCGAGTCCTGCTGTTGCCTTTGAGCGAGGAAGGGAAGGATGATTTCAGGAAGGCTGAAGCTGAAATGCCCCCTCTGTGTGCTCGGCTGCTCACGTGTCTTCTGAAAATTGTGTGCAGGACTCGTACAAGATTGGGACAGGGGGATAAATGCATTAAAAGAGGAACAATGTCAGGTCGTTGAGATTTTGCTTTCCAGAGGCCCTATAGAAAACTTGCCGTACCTGTGTTTTGATTTATTTTTTTTTAAATTAGGGCTTAATTATATTATTATATATTTATATTATATACATAATATGATAGGGCTTAATTATATTATTGCTGCTGTTTTCCTATTTCACCTATACATAGCGCTGGGTAAAACTCACTGAGCACATCTTACGGTTTGGACTTAACACTTGAGGGGTTCAGAAAGGATGAACTCCGAGCGGAGGCAGGGTGCAGGGTGGCTAATTGGGCTGTACACGAGAGCAGATCAGAAAAGCTGCTTTTGCTCAGCAAAATGAAGGGACAGAGGGGACAAAATTATTGTCTCTATTAGGTAGGAGAGATAGAAGATACTTAAACCAGAGTTAGCTGAAGGACAACTAGGTGTTGTTTGGCCGTGAGCAAGTTTAACTCGAAATAAGAAGAAAGTGCCAACCCATTAGAGCCCGTAAGTCAAACTGGAGGAGGCATAACGGCTTTGCTGTCTGAAGGTGAAGCTCAGCACATTTGAAGGGTTTGAAGGGGATGTGACATGGTGCCTGCAACAGCAGAGGAGATACGCGATAACCCAACAGGACCGTTCAAGGGCTGTGTACCCGAAAGTAAACCAGTGCTGCTGGTTACAAAATGTAGAATTAAGTGTATGTTTTTGTCCCTGTACTGCACAATGCGATTACCCATTTCAGTTATTTTAAAGAATTATTGTTAAAAAGGCCGCAAAAGGCACACCTTTATTTTGAATATTGGTAGCTGAAAAGGTTCTTTTAACGTTGTACATACCAAGTACAAAAAGTACTTTTCTCAAAAAAAGAAAAGAAGGTAATAATATTTGCCACTTGAAATCCATTTGTCATTGAAGTCTTGTCTATGTACAGTAATCGCCTGAAATAAGCAATTCTCAAATACCTCTCCGTTCTGCACAGATTCTATTCATAATAAAAGCAACATTTTGTCAGAATAATTTCCCTGCTTCCCAAGGGACTTTTATCCTGGGAGTTGTGTATGTGCTGGGACTGGTGGGGGGCTGTTTCAGAACAAGTTACTCTGCAAAACTACTGTGCAGTATTCTTTTGAGTCACTAAGACCTAACATTTGTTTCAGTGAGAACATTTGTGTGTCTTATTGATGTATTTTGTGAATTACCTCAGATTAAAGAGGATTTCCTCCCCCCCCCCCCCTTTTTTTTTTTGTGTCAGTCTTCAGTTCAGGTCATCCAAAAATACTGCGATTAGTTTGTGTTCTGTTACAAGAATTAATCTTAGCAGCTTTCATTCATGTTTGAATGGACAGTTTCCCTTCAAAGCTTTCACAGTTAGTGCTCACTAGCATCTTTCTTCACCGGAAGGTTAGAAATAGCATAAACCTTGAGCCTGATCTACGTAATCCCCTTGAAGATGTGTTCCCACTTGGCTCCAGATCAAAGTAAAAGCATGCAGGTGAAATGTCGCTCACGTGTTATGTGCAAATCAGTGGAGTTTCTAATAGCTTTCCCTAGTGCCAAATTCACATTAAACTGGGGAATGGAAATCTGTCTTCTGAAAAATGTATATGCCAGAGTTTCAAAACTAAATGTATTTTATGGGAAGAACCACCAATGCAACATCTACCTGTCTAAATGCCCGTCAGTGGATGCCAGGGTCTCACCTCCATGTAAAAGCAGAGTCCATAGTAAATCCCCTGTTCGTGGTTCAATTGAATGGAAGGTGTTTGTGGGGAGTGATGAGGTAGATGGAAGAGGGGAGAGGTCTGTGCCAATAGTCTGTCTCATTTGGTCCTTGACTCAGTGGTCTTAAGAAGGTCCTTGTGATACACGTAACTTTGACAAAGATTTGCAGCAATGGAGCAAAATTACAAAGCTGTAAAGCAATAAACCTATTAGGGCTCCTCAGCTAGATGGACCTTCCCTTGCTGTTCCAGTGATGCTCTTGGCATGTGAGGGTAATTAACCTCCGACACTTCCCACGGAGAGGAGTTAGCTCCTCTATCTTGTGCTGAAAATGCATGCTAGAGTCGAGTGCCCGGGACTTGAAGCCTCTTTCTGTAGCCTAAAACAGAAAGACATCTTTTTTCTCTCTGTTTATCTTGTGTCCATGCCATTGAAACATCACATAGCAATGTAAGGCTACGTGTCTTTTTCTTTACGCTGCATGCTGCAGCTTCGGGCTCCCCCCAGCCAGGGTAGAGAGTTACAAGATCCTTTAGACACAGTGGGAAAACTTTACAAACAATATATCATAACCACTTACAATTGCAAGCACATTATAACTGTAATTGAAACCAGATTGCTCTTTGAGATCTAGAGTGTCAAAATACAATGGTCGGACATAAATGAGCAGTGGCACTGAGCATTAAATACCCGAGCTGAGTGAAATCCGTTACCCCTGCAGATTTCAGAGGACATCTCCTCACTATTCCATCCTTTCTGCCCCAATTTTATAAGCAAAAATATTGTCTTTGTACTTGTTTATCGAGATCCTCTCCCCCAACAGAAACGAAATTTTCCCTTCCTGTCCTTACCATAAGCGTTGGAAATGGATCATTTAGCGGTAAGAGCCAAAAAAACCCAAAAAGGCAATAGCTCACAGTGTTGGAATTAGAGCTCCTTTTCAGTTGCTATCCCTAATGATGTAAAACCATGGTAATTAGAGCTGCAATCAACTATTCAGTGCAGACTTGAACTCTTTTGAACAATCCACTGACTTCTGTTTGCCCTTTAGGCTTGCAGTGAAGAGCGAGTTGAAAGTCATGCCACTTGTAAGCATCTAGCTGCCAGAAAATTTCAAACTGTCTTAGCAGCTGCTGAATTAGAGAAAAAGTGAGTCCAAACTGCGTTTAGGACAAAAATCACAACCTGGGAATCATCTGACCGTTACCACAGAGCGTGTTTGCCTGTGCCAAAGCTTCTGGAAAGGGAAGTAAAGTTCACCGTTGCCAGCAGTGTTTTCAGTTCCTAATACAGAGGGAGCAGAGCATTATACTGAGTCCTCTGTCTCATGTTTGGATCCGTAGAAACTCCCCTGAGCCCCATCTTGCCGTGCAGAGAGCTGCCGGTACCGATCCTCGTGCGTGCTGCCTTTCTGGTTGGTTTTCTTACTCTACTCCCCAGCCCACCACGCTGTGGCGGCTTCTTCCCTCACCCGGAGCAGGAGCAGATCTAATTCCTCTCTGCCATCCGCTGTGCTCAACTGACCTCTACATTTTTTGAAAATCCTGTTTCAAGTCACCTCCTTTTCCTTCCCTTACCTTCTGCCAACCACCACCAGCTACCACAGTTCCCAGTACCTTCTACTCGGGTATCTCCCATCAAACCTGTTTGCTGAATCTCTCAGCAATCTGTCACTCAGTATAGGTTATTTTGAGCTATACACTGAAAAATACCTGATATTGCAGTACAAATAATATCATCCAGAAATAACGGGGGTGGGGTATTTTTGATAGCTCATAGCCCCCCCTTACTAGTTAGTAAATTATATATAAAAAAATCAGTCGTGGTATGCTTAAGGAAATATATGTCCATGTGTAATGCCAAGATTTATTTTTCAAGTTCATTACTTTGTATTCCAGGGTTATTACTTCGTAATTCCAGAGTTAGGGATTTCCTGGTTAAACTGGGAATCTCATTTGGCATTTAAAAATCTGTCTTCAGTTGTTTCCTCTTGTTTATTTCTGTTATTATTTCCCTTAAAGAGATTTGCCTGGGAAGAAGGGAATCGGATTAGTAGAGTTTGTAAGTTGGTCTACAAACTACATTGGAAATGAAATGCAATGTTTTTAACATGTTTTGCAATGTTACTTTTCCATTTTCTGAAAACAGACGGTCCTAGTAAACATACATTACTACAGCTTATGATTTACGTGCAGGGAAGGAGCAGGTCTGGGGGAACCTTTAGTTGGGAGTAGCTGCATCTTTTTTTTCCAAACCACCAAGTCACTCTTTTTTTTTCACTTCTCCCTGTTAAGTGGAAGTTTTTAAGCCAAAAAAAAGCTGATGAGACTTTAAAGCAAGTTTAAAGCAAGTTTGATGTCACATTTACTATTCTCTTACAGCCTTATTCTGATTAGGGACTAGTATATCAAGGAGCAAGTGCAAAACCCGGTTGACGTCAGGAAAAGATGAAATAAAAGAAATGTTACACATTCTGATATTTTTAATAAGAAGTTTGAAGTTCATACCCCTTATTAGAATTGCTTATGTGCATGTATCTCAATCCAGTGTGCACGTTAATTTTCCTCTAAACAGCTCTGGAGTGTTAGATACGCCTTTTTGGGGCAACGCTGTGTGTTGTTATGCAGCACCATACACTGATCACTGGTAATTGGTTTTGTAAAGCAAGCTAGCAGGAACTTGTTTTCTCTTTGTGATAAAAATAAGCCGAACTTAACATTTAAAATCAGGTCATCTTATAAATAATGTAATATTTTTGGATTGCTCAGTGTTTTTCTGCTTCGAAGTGCTTTACAGGTGTTAATCTTAGTGACATTAGCTGTTTGGTTTTAATGATCTGAATTTGCAAGGTTTGGGATAACTCTGCTTACCAAAAACATGAAGGGGGAAATTTTGGTGCTGCTGAAGTCCATGGCAAGGCTCTCATTAGACTCCAGGAGGCAGCAGGGCTTCACCAAGGTTTTGGATGCCTACAAATGCCTGCAGCCACAAAGGGTAATTGTCGGTAGCTTGTTCAGACAGCAAATAGTTTGATGTGCGTTACTAATGTTCATACAAATAGTGCATTTGCGGGAACTAATTAATTAGCATTACCAGGTCGTGCTGGAGTTTCTCAATGCAAAGTCATCCAGTTGAAATAGCAAGCGACAAATTCAAATATCAATCTCAAAAAGCCCAAGCGCTTAAAAATCCTACGTTAAGCTCCTGAAATTCCAGATATAAAAATACCATATTGGAGTTCTTTCTGTCTTTTTATCTCAAGCCTCTAGTATTCATATCCAATTGCCTTAATAAACCCTGAGAAGCTAAAAAACTCCAAACAAAGCACATTGTCATATAAGCACCTGATTCCAAGAAGAACAGCTTATTAACAACAGTAATATTGTAATTCAGTTCTGATGATAAAGGAGGACCGGCATCACTGGTACGTGGACATTTTAATTGCCTGCAGAATTTTGAGCTCTTGCTGGTGATACGTGCAAAGTGCTGACACTAATCTGTTAGTCATTTGAGGCACACGTGTTTTCCCCTCAGCTACCCTTCATTAACTCCATTTGCACTGATTCTGTTCTAGAAATGAGTAAGCAAACGAAGAGGTGCCTGTGAAATCTGCTTTTTGGGTCAGCATTAGTTTTACATCAGTTGCCCTGCATTTTTGTGGCAGCGTGGCCTATCTATACTATAGCTTGTGTCCCCCAGATATACGTGTCATCTGAGCTCCAGAGTCACTTGGAAGGGTAAAACAGGATAGAACAGTTGCTGATTCATTGCTTGGCATTTTGTTACACATTTTGCATTAATTTCAAGGGCTGAGATAATTTCCTAAAGTTTTGAGATATTTCATGAAGCGTGCTTTAAGGCCAGGAGGAAACCTGTACTTTAATTATTAAGGAGGTGACCAATTAACGTATTTGGCATAATGAAATAATGACAGTTTTGCATAATCTTGCATGCTGACAGCACAAGAGTGGTGGTGTGCACGTTCTGCGCACGGCTGCCTTTCTGCGGCAGGGAATCTAGATCTGCTTTAAAATCAGTAAGAAAACCAAAGCATTTGCCGAATGCTGGAAGAAAAAAATGTCTGAAATCTTCCCATCAGGATGTTTTATTGCATGAACACCTTATCTTGCGGAAAGCAGTAGGCTCTTAGATGAGAACAAAACAGGAGGTTGCTTAGCAAATGAAAGATGAGAGCTCTGAAATTCTTCCTAAAGGCTTTTTTTTCTCCCTAGCTCGAGGTTTTGAAAGTTGGCTTTTTTTTCCCCCTTATGTTTTGATTTGGTTTTGGTATTAAATGCTGAAGTGGTGTAAGTGGAGCAACTCAAACCCACACAGTGTTGTTTTATATCAAATGTGATGTGATGTAGCACAAGGTGGCACAGCAGAACTCAAGACTACGCATTAGAGAAGGCAGATTTAGCTAGAGATGTGCCTCCCACATCTTCATCGGGATTTGCACAGCAGGAAATGGAGCAGACTTGGAGCTGTGCAGCAAGGAGGGGTTTATTCCACCCAGTTTTAACTCCTACCCTTACCTGCCGCCTGTGTGGCATTTTGGTGTGCATGTACTGGTAAATAATGAATTATTATCAGCCACATTGCAGGTAGGTGTGGTGGCTGCTGCCCTGATTTGGCATTATAATAACCAGTCATAACGGAATTAATTAGGTATCAGAAATCCAAGAAATGTCTTTGTTTATCACTGTAATTAAATACATTTGGAGAGTCATTAAAAGCAATGGCAGGTGGGCAAAACTGAGGAAGAAGGATGGCTTTGTAATGGACTAGTCAATGGTTTTGTTCTGAGACAGATTTTTTTAAAATATCTATCCCCATGTCTCTAAGTCTCTCTATTCTGATTTTTTTTTTCCATTTTGCATTAGGATTTTCTTTATTCATTTTCATGTTCATTTTTTTCTTGGTCAGATGGATTTATTTTTGCGACGACGATAATTAGGACTATACCAGCTTTAAGACCCTATTAAAGCTGTGTCTACTGTGCCGGAAGACCTGCGATGTACCATGAGGTGGACTTGAGAAGTTGGCAGGGCTTGTATACCAGACAGCTTGGGTAGAGGAGGCTGAGCTTCAGGGAGGTGACAGGGCTGGCTGAGGGTGCTGGGGCAGCTCAGGGCCCTGTGGCGGGGGGCACATGCAGGTAGGGACCTGAAGTTTTGACTCCATCTTTATCCGTAAGGGTTAGTTTCTGAGATGTACAGTTTCATACTTGGAGGTATATTGAGGTACTTATTTTAATAGAAAACTGAATTTTCAATCTAATAAAGTTATGTTTTGTGAAAACATCTGCAAAACCATTGTCCTCTAGTAAAGATTTCCTGTCTTAGCGAGCCGTGTGTGCGTGTGCAGGTCTGAATCTGGCTAAGCATTCCATAAATATTAGCTTACTATTAAGGGATGTTATTTATTAATTGCAACATCAAACTAATGCCAAGAGGGCCTTATTTGTAGGTGTCCCCTTTGTGCAGGCTGCTCTCCAAATAAGAAATAGGAGAATCTGCCGTAAGCCGCACAGGTTCAAGCGTGTGGATTTACACCTTTTAACAGTGCTGTAATAAGTCTGAAGACAAACAAACACCTTCACTGAGCAGGATAAATACAGATGTGACAACAGCAAAATATGGTTTCTCCTCTACCAGTGTCCTCCGCACTGAGCTTGGAGCAGCACATGAGGTTGGTCTCGAGCTGCTGCTGTCCTTCGGTACCCATGTGGCCGTGCCATGGGACAGCCAGCTGAGGAGAAGGGGGTTTGGGAATGGACATCTTCAAAATTGCAGTATGCCAAAGAAACTGGAAGATGTGCTCTAGAAATAAAGCTTGCAAGTCATGGATTTTGTGGACTTGTGGAAAAGGGTGTGTACCTTCCTGCATATCCACATGTGTATGCTTATATATATGAAAAAAAAACCCAAAACGTGCATATACACGCACACACACATACTTCTGTAAAAAGAACGTGAGGGTTTCTAATTACTTTCCAATTCTGGTGTTTACCCTCTCAAATTTGTGAGATTTCAGAAATTTAATGTCTAGGTACATATTTGTTTAAATATTAACAGAGATTTTCATCTAAGCATATGACTCCAACAGCTCGAGCTCTAGGAAAAACTCTTCATTTAATGAGCTTCAAACTAAAAATATTAGAAGTGCTGTCATGCTTTCAACCACAGGTTAGACGGGTAATTGTCACGCTAATTCTCAATCTCTTTATTATCTTACTGTCTTGGCATTAACATATGTATCTTACTACAGAGTTAAATTTATATTTTTGTAGTAATTAAATAGATTTTATTAGCCTATCTCTTCTTTATTGCTTCTAAAATCAATTCTGGTTTGAGATGCTGAAAATATGACTGAGACTTCAATTACGGGGAATTCTTTAGCATCCTGACCAAGAATGAGTAATTGAGGCTAATACAATTTAACATCTTTAGAGCACCTAGAACTCAAATTCTTGTTAATGGCAGTAATATGCTATGCCTCATTATGTTTTTTGCCAGTGCCAGTGGGTTAATAATGCCTGAGATGGTCTCATGACAACATCGCTTGCTTAACATTAGCATTGAACATTAGCATTAGAAACATGGCATTTTTCACTGCGTTTGGTAGTTGCCAAACTTGATTTATGGCAGGGCTATATTCCTGCAGTGTAAATTATTCTCTCGCTTCAAGCTTGTATTGCATAGCTAATTTTTTTGCTAGTGCAGTGACACTCTTCTTATGCAAATCACAACGATGAGCAGAAAAGTTGGGCAGGGACGAGGAAGGGGTTTTCTTCTTGGTGGTGCTCCTTATGCCTGAGTGCAGGCTTGCCTCTCTCACTGCAAATTACTCCGGTGTGTTTTCTTGTTCTTTCTCCAGTCTGGAAAAGACCAAGTTCCATCTATTTTTTTTTAGATAGTGTTTGTCCTTTATTAGAAATTCTTTGGCAATGGATTGTACAGAATTAAGGGGATTGCTTTGTCACCGGCAACCTCCCCTCCCCTGTCTCCCAGCACTAATGGCCATTACCGTTAATTATTTAGAGTTCCTTGTTTTTCACACAGAAAGCAGCGATCAATGTACAATGCCAGGTATATGGTTGTGTACTCCCTGACTCCAGTACTTTACCCCTCATCTTTCGAAGGGTCTGTTTTCTTTGATACAGCCCGTGGTTTTTATTCAGCATGGTGTAAGCAGCACTATTTAGAAAGCTTGTTATTTTCATTTTTTTCCAGGCAGGAACATTTTCTCTGTAAATGTTAACCTTGTGACACAGTCTGAAAGGTTTCTTTTCTTGTGTTTTTATTCATCTCCTGCTAATTTTCTGCTGTTGTGCATTCTGGGCTGCAGACCATGTAATGGCAAAACCAAATGGGTAACCTTTTCACCTACGCTCACCTATGGCTTTTTTTGCTGTTGGATATGGGTGGTCCACAGGGTGTCCTGATTGGGAGTGTTAAGCAATCATGAGAAGTAAAGATCTGGACACGGTTGTTCTTTCCTTTCATGTACAAAAGCACCCCAAAACTGAAAAGCGTTGAACAGTAGCCACAGACATTGTAAGCAATAAATAAGATGATACATCTGGCTTCTAGACTGGCTTTTAGCAATTTCAAGAGCCTTTGTCCTATGGGTGGATTGTGCAAACTGGTACTGAATTGTTCCAGCTTTGGTTGAAATCCCATTGAAATATGTATTTTTTTGTGGTGGGGGGAGAAATGTTCATGCCAACTGGCCTTCATATAACCGAGCTGTTCGGATGGGTTGACTGGATGACTGCTGTGGTGCCTAGAGGCAGGATTTCCTCAAGATTCAACTTTTGATCGTTTTGATCCACTGCCTCTAAACACTGGGCTGTAGAACAGGGCATGGTGCATCTGGTGTCCATCTAGGTAATTTTTGAGCATTTGTGGCCGCCTGAGCTCACACCAGAGTCAGGTCCAGGCTATGGTATGGATTTGTAGTCACACATTGCATTCTGTATACACTCAGCAAAACAGAATTTGCCACGTGCCGTGGTCTTTCCATGTTATTTTGGTTGCACAAAGACAAAAGATTTGAGAAAATGTTCCTGTAAAAATTGAGGACCGCTGCATGTTAGAAACAGCAACACTTGGGGTCACGGTTTTGTCCCAAGGGTTATTCCATTAACTCATCGTAGGTAGGGTTAAGGAGCTTACAGCTTCCCGGCTCCAAAAGTTTTACCACACAGGACTGCAAAATTAACACATGCCAAATAATATTGAATCACCTGGGTTGTGGCCTTATTTCATGGACCACATCGCTCACAACATAGTACAGCATCACGCAACAGAAATACTGCTCCTGATGGGTAATGGCACTAGGAGTGCTGAAGTCATGGTAGAAAACTTGCTTAATGATTTGCATTTTTTCTCCTATGTTACAAAATGTAGTTGAGCAGATGGATGCAGCCAGCTGTACATAGAGCTTTAGGGAGTACTGGGGAGAAAAGAGAGAGCTTTTTGTTAAGATAAATGTAATAATCTCTGTGATAATTAGTTTAATTTAGATCCCTGCATCTGACTCATTTTTGACTAACCCTGTATGAAGCCTTTCTTGCCTTGCTGACGAGTCTGTGAATTTAGTTTGATTACAATCCCTTTTTTTGCGCTTGCGGATTGCTCACTGATCACTGATATTTTTCATTAAGCAGTTGCTTTATTACATTGTTATTTAGAGGGGAGTAATTTGTGCTTTCTAATTAATTTAATTCCAGGCACATTTAGTAAGTAGCTACAATAAGCCCATTCAAGGGGTTTTAGGTCATATTGACATTGTTTACCAGATGTGCTCATTTGTTTTAAAACACTGTTAACTCTGTGATGGCAGCAGCCCTGTTCAGCTGCGTGACTCTTCCACCGTCCCTAATCTGCACCTCCAAAAGCCCCCCAAATTAGAAAATCTGTTTCAAGTACTAGTGAGAGATGTCCATAGGCATTAAATCACAGAGGAATTCTATTGCAGTGTCGATATAAACTGCTGCTATTCCATTATCAGATTGGAGGGCAGAGCAGCAGAGAAGCCTTTTGGCTTAGCCAGGGATGTGAATGCCATTACTCCGACCGCAAAAAAAATTGGACGATGCCAAAGGGAAGCAAACTGGGTGTTAAGTCCATGCTTGGCCCATTTACCTCTGAAAAACTTGCAGTGAGGCTTCAGGAGAGAACGGGGCGGCTGGGAGGATGAGCACACCAAGCAGGGCATGGCGTGAGCAGTGGTGGGACACGGTTAATGTAATCGAAAGGTGAACGTCGTAATTCATAGTTGTCACCATCCCAAACGCATAGGCATGGGCAATTGTTTTTTGCCAGAAGCTTTTTGGTAAAGCTCAGCGTTTTCTGCTAGTGGTGCTCCCAGGATTTGGGGATTGTTCAAGTGCTTCGTGTTCATCATGTTAAATACTGTATCCATTCCATCATCTGAGCATGAAAACTACATACGATACCTATCATTTGCTCATTTGGCCTTCTGCATCAAAAACTGGGGTTTTAAAATGAGACCCTAATTAGATGAATAAATAACATTTTTACAGGAAAATGTACAGGCAGGTTATTCCCCTGACTATAAGCTTGTCCTGTGAAAAACTACCAACATTTGTTAATGTGGTCTGCAGTCACCTATTTTGGTAAAAAGTCACTTACTGCTTGATCTGCAGCAAAGTCTGGCACAGAGCAGTGACACTATAAGATTCATTGGCCTCTGAAGGACCCCCCAAACTACGGCCTCGGTGTGTTTTCCATTCTTTTTCAACAGTTTTCCATCTCGTTTGTATTGGAACAGCCAAAATTCATGACAAACTTTGAATGAAAGGTTTGTTCAGTAGTTCGTACTTAGTAAATTTAATTTAATGCTTGTGATGCAATAAACTGAATTCTGGTACAATTTGAACCAACAGCCGAGCTGCATCTCCACTTTATTCTTTGCAAGGAACATTTAAATTGCTGTAATACCTTTTCTGGTTCATGTTGGTCTGTTAAGGGCGCGTGCGTGCATGGGGGTCTGTTCTACCTATTGATTTAATAGGAAAGAGCATCTCTTGGAAAGGGAGAGTAAACGTGTGTGCATGCATGTGGAAGGGAAGAGAGAGAGGGGGAGAATCTCAGTGTGTTTATCTCCGTGATAAATGATGCCTGTTAAAAATGTGACTTGCCATGAACGTTATTAGTGCTTTGCTCTTTAAGTGTATTATACAAACACAGTCACCGTCAGCAGAAAAGAAGCTGCGGTCTTGATTGTTTAGTTCAAACAGTTTTGATGTTTCTTTGTCCCTCGATCAATCAGCGCCTGGAGGTGTATCAGGTATTGGCTGGGCATGCATCGGAGTGACGTGCAGAGCACAGATATTCCTCAAAAGCTGAAAACATTTCATTTAAAATACCCATTACAGTTTGCACCCCAGTCTGTGAGCAGGCAGCAAAGTAAGCTCGGTTTATCATTTTTAATTGTGGATCTTCCCTGTTCAGAACTAACAACTCCCAAATTACCTTAAAATGAGTTTCTCTCTAGGCAGATTTGTAACTCACTCGCATTGCATATTTTATTCTCTGTGTAAAAGTTAGACAAGGGCATGGGTTTTAGCACAAACAAAATGCATAAAGTAGAAGACATAATGCGGCATAAATGCCACATAAATCACATCTTAAAGACAAAAGCAGATTTCAAACATCTGAATTACTGAGCACTTAATGTGGAGTGTAATCTGTGTTTTGGTTTATGTTTGTTTTCTGGAGTGTCACACAGAGCAAAATACGGGGAGTTCCCATTCCTCCAACAGTGGAGGAAAAGGAAGGTGATTTTCAAAGTGCCCAGGAAAGAGCTTTTTCCTGCGTTGTAGGTAAATCCCCCAAACAAGTGTCTCCTTTGCTGCTGGGCTATAGGTAGAAATAGTCGATAGAAATCCCACTTGAGTTCTCTTGCTTGTCACAGAGCGGGGAAGAGGCTGCTCCAAAATGCAAAACTGTCCTTGAAAAAACCTTCTCTGGTGCCCTCCCAGCGGTTTCTTCCTTTGCATCGACTGCAACCCCTGTGTCCTGTAAGCCCCCTTCTCCAAGCCCCCGAGCGTCCCCCCCAAGGGTCAGGACATTTGCAGTGCTCTTTTCAAGCCCCAGCCCTCTGAAATCCTAACGAACAGATAGAATCTCTGGCTTCAGAGATTTACACTTAGGATGGACAGGAAGGAGAACGCGTGTTTTCTCAGTAACATTCACATTTCTAGGGATGAAAGCTTATTCCTCCTCATGCTTTTGTTTTCCTTTGCCCAGCCCATGCCTCCCGGCTCAAGCCAATGCACATTTGCCTTTCAAAAATCGATTTCAAGAGAAATACTTCTTAAAAAAAATCAACCTGTTTCCCCCGCACCGCCGCGATTGGTCCGACAAAACCGCCGAGCCGATCGCGTCAAAGGGAAATAACCTCGGCTTAATTGGAAGGCAAGTCTCCCGTAAGCCAGGGGAGCATCTGAGATTCTGCCCAGGCGCCGGGCTTCGGCGGGCGCTGGGCGCTGTGGGCTTCTCTCCCAGCCTCCCGGCTGCTGCAGCGGGAGCCAGCAGAGCTGCAGACAGAGCTCTCCCCCCGCTCCCGTCTCGCGCTCCCGCTGCCTCTCCCTGTGCTTTGATTCGATATGAACAGACTGGTAACTCCGACGCGAGAGCGAAAGCTGACATAACTCTGCAGATGGCTACGTTCGGGTGATACACCTAGGGATTTTTCTTTAAGGGAAGGTAATGTTTAGATGCTAATGTTTATTTTTCCCCTGTTGCCATTTTTCAGGACTGCCGGTCCCAAAGAAGAGCCCGAAGTCGGTAAGCACTTCTCAGCTACTATTTTTGTATGTCTGTCTGCTTTGAAGGAAGAAAGGCATGAGTTCAGCTTGTTTTCTTTGTGGGTCTCGATTGTTTTAAGTTGTCTTTCTGTTGCAACCGTGATTACCTTGCACGGCTCCTGCTGCATGGGGAGATGAAAGAGGAATGCAGTGCGGAAGGGGGACTTGTTTGCAAATAAAGCCTCAGGTTTACAGATCCTCTTCCCTGACAGATTAGCTTCTCTGTCGTTTAACTTACCGGAAAAAAAAAGCTATTGTTTCCCTTTGGAAAGATGGGAGGCTCCACCTTCTTGCCAGATGGCAATTCCTGGCGGATGCTTATAGGCACCTACCTTTTCCATTAACTCCCTGAGTTTTCTTGAGTACCCTTAGCTGAATTATTAACAGAATGGGAAAGCATGCATCTTGTCGAGAGAGACAAAGCATGATCGGAGCACAGTTACGGATCCCGGGGAATACAGTTAGCTGTCCGAGTTCTTGCTCTGGAGCTATTTTCATACTGAGCAGGATTGTGCTGCAGGTGTGAAATTCCTTATTTTTTTAAAAAAAAAAAAAAAAAAAGCAACAGAGCAGTATTTTCTGATCCTATTTCCATGTAAAGCTGTTACCTGGATGACATGTTAGCTAACGGCATGGAAGCCGTGATCTAAGGTATCATTAAAGCTCCATGTGTGATATTGTGGAAGAAATTAATGTGCTATTTGTATGCAACAAAAAGAAATGTTTTCTTTTCAAAGGAACTGGGATATTTAAAGCCTGGCAGCTTCCAGTTATCTGTTGAGAGGGAGGGGGAAAAAGAGAATTCTCTCCCAGTAGCTTAGGGGAAGCAGAGCGAGTGAGGTCTTTGCCGTGTTGTAAGATGGTGTGAAACTTCACCGACAGTGGTGAACACCGATGGGTGCCAAAAACTGCAGCTGGGCGCAGCCCACCTCGCTGCAAACCTGGGCGAGAGGCTTATGAAGGGGCTGAGCAGAAGGCTGCTGCTTTTAATACGAGTTTTCTGTTGATCCAAAAAGAAAGCCCTGAAATAATTAATGTGATTCTGATGGCTTAGGGCAGTGCTGATTAAAGTCGCGTGAGCCCAGGCCTCTACCACTGTCAGCCCGCATTAATGTTGAGAGGCAGAAGTGCGGGGTGTGCTCCCTCGCAAACCACAGGCATGTCAGACCCCGCGCACTCGCTTCTGTCATACGCGGAGATTATTTCACCCTTCGGTAAAACAGAAGCGAGTGTGTAAAATACGTACGTGTCTGGCACGTTCCTTTTCTCTGCACTTTTTTCCCTGATTGGAGCAGAAGTGGCTGCACTCGATCCGGACTCCAACTTCCATCATTAAACTAGCCCCGATCGATGAGTCCTGGTCTTTTCAAAGCGTGGAGGCTCCCGCTTTGCCACACGCACATTCAGCATCAGGTAAAGCAGGATCCTGCCGTGTCACACGTCTCTCTGGTCGGCAGCAATGCACCGTGAAAATCTGAGCAGCATCTAAATCCGTGTCAGGATAATCCTGCCTCGGTGAACAAAGAGGATGCTTGCAAACAGGAGTAGCCCTGCAGCGGCAGATTTCTCCATACTGTTTGCTTTGACGAGCTGGTCAGCCCTGGGAAAGCAGTCCCATTGCCTCGTGTGCCTCTCCTGAACCCCTCTCACCTTGCGTTAGGGTCCCTCCAGTAACGTTTGCTGTGGCCCCAGGCGGTGCTGTTGCCTCTAAAGCGCAGGACTGCCAAAAGGCAGAACCTCCTGTTCCCCCTGCCTGCACACCGGATCGTTTGCATTGGCAATTAGCAGCGATGTTTTACACTGCCGCATTGTGCGGCAGCTTTAATGACCGACCACTCCTCGGAGGGGCCGAGCAGAGCGTGTCGGAGCCGGCACAGCTGCTCCTTCATTCCCAGGCGTCGGAGGTGTGCACAGGTTGAGCACGGAAACCTGGAGCAAAGCGCTGCGGAGCACCCGTGTGAAGAGGAGGAAACTGTCCTCGGGGCTGTCTGGGGTGGATTTGCACGAACATCAGAGCACATGTGGCCAAGGCGACGGTCAAAAGCATAAAAGCAGCGGTGTTGCTAAACACCTTCCTTCCTCGGTTTGGTTGCAGGGCTGCCGCTCGGCTGCGCGGCGAGGGGAGCTCAGCCCTCTTGGCCATAAAGATTCCCACTTGCTCATGTCCTGGCAGGGGAGATGCCGGCACGCTCCGTGGCTGGGCTGCCGTCTCGCCGCCGCCTGCCCCGGCATTTCCCAGGGCCGGTTTGCTGCCCTTGCAGCCGTTGGGTGAACGCAGGTGCTGCCGGCGGAGCCGCGCGCCCGCGGGCTGTCTCCAGCGCCGCACGGCCGGCGGCGGGGCTTGGGTTGAACGCGCCGCCCGTTTCCCCAGCTCCCTTTGCCCTACACAGCGGGAACGTTTTCCATCATTCCTTGATGAGGAAACAGCTGCGGTTAGAGGACAGCATCCATCCAAGCCAGGAGCAGTTGGACCATTCTTAACTCGTGCTCATGCTTTGTTTCTTCTGCTGCATCAGGGAAGGCACGAGCTCGGGTCTCCATCCTCTCCTGCTTCGCTCATTGCAGTGACAGGTCCTCTCTTCTTATCTCGTATCCTTTCCCCAAGCCCGGACACACTCCCAACTTGCTGCCAACGGCTGTCTCTTTCTCAGACAAGCCCTATTTTTAGCTACCAGCCCAAATCCCGTATTCCCAGGAGGCCAACTTCAGGCTGTTGGTTACCTCCCGGCGGGGAGGAGGTGTTCTAGCCCCTTGGAAAGGTTTCTTAGTGCTGGGACTGCGGCATGGTCTAAGAATGTTTTTCTGCCTTAAACTCAGTTTTCCTGGGCTGTATTTTTCAGCCTGTGTGTATTTTCTGATGAGCTTTGCTTTTTTTCTCAGTTTTTAAGGAGAGTTTTTCAACCTCGGTGAAAGAGCCAAATTAGTAAAAAAAAAAAGTTTGCAGCCATACCTGGGACTGGGCACTTCCAAGTCCCTTCCTCCTCCTTCCTCCCTACCAAGGGTATGCTCACAGCAGCTCGCCGCGCTGCTTGTTTGTTTTCGGTTTCCCGTTGATTCTTCTTTAGATGAAAACGGGTAATATTTTTGTATTGACCATCTGGGGATATACATTTTCAATGTGCAAGTTCTCTAATATAGCAATTTCTTTGGCATTTATCGTGATATAACATGGATGACAACAAACTTTTTTTTTCCTTTTTTTTTTCCCCCTATTTTTTTTCCTGTTCCTTGCATCAAAATACTCCACAAGGGGGCAAAGATTCCCATTTCTAGCTCAGTTTGCTGTTGCTGCCAGGACCAGCTTCTTCAAAATGCTCTAGAGCACAAAGTCTGCAGCTAGATCGTCAGAAGACAGGATCACTGCAGGGGGAAGAAAGTGCTAAGCTCTTCCAAAAATTTGATTTTTCTTTTGGGTGTAAATGAATACATTGTCAGCATAGCTGAATTGTGGCCAAAAATGCAATTCCTATGCACAGCCTGTCCCTGACAAGAGACTTGCCCCGTATTTCGGGTGAATAGGCAGCACTTGGGGCTCTGCTGGTGAACCATGTTTGTCGGGAGGAGAAACTGGTTCCACAGCATGAGCGTTTTTGCAACATATCCCTCTTCATTCAGAGACCATTATTTTCACCCCACCTTGAAATGCAGTGGGAGAAAACCACAGCAACTCTTCCCTCTTGCAGTTTTATGCCTGGAGAAGCCTGTGCCAAAAAGCTTTGGTGTCCGCTCGTGCCGCAGGACACGCTCCCGGCCACCGTCGCCCCTTCTGCTGCGGGTTTCTCTGCCTGACACGGGCGTACGCGGCTGCTGCTAATGATCGGTGTCCCGTCTCTGCCTGCAGCCACCTCCCGGAGTCATGGGCCTCGGTTGCTTTAGCAGCCACTCTACAAAGTAACATTTAATTAGTCGTTCGTTTAGCACGAATGACAAGCTGGTCTCTGCTATGCGGGTCTCTGCAGCATCTTCCAGGCACTTGGAGACTTTTGTAATCAGTTTTCCTCCTGTCTGCTTTGGACGCACAGCAGCTCCGAGCTCCCTGGCTCACATGGCCTTTGCTGTTTTCTTCCCTCCCCGTACCCGGAGGACGATGTAGAGCTCCGTGTGGGCTCGCCCAGCGTCTGCTGAGGGAGAAGCGGGTTGGCGAATGGAGTGCCTGTGGCTGAAAATGGGACGGTACAGTGGAGGGAAGAAGTCCTGGAAGGCTGATGTGTGCCCAAACCCCGACCGCTGCTGCCCCCTCTGCTGTCGCAGTTGCCCCCCCAGCTGCACGGGGAAATGTGGGCCACGCTGATGCTCCTGTTCACCTCAGCCAGTGGGGAGAGGGCAGCTCGAAAAGACTTTCTTCCCGATAGTACGTTTTCTTCACCTTACGTTTTGCAGGGTATGAGCACTGCAAAGTTTCAGCGAGGGTGTAGGGAAGCTGGCACAGGCCATGCGTCCCAGACCTGAGGCTTGGGTAGGGCATGACAAGCTCCAGCCTTCCACATACTTATTTTTTCATGGCTGTAGTACAGTACCAAGGTGATTGTTTTTTCACCTTTGCACCAAGGCATAAACTCCTTCATTTGGGCAGCCCCCATTGCAGGGGCAGCTGGAGAGCGGGGCGGTCGGACCCCTGCAAGTCCTGGCGCTGCTGGCGTGCTGAAGCTGCTACAGGACATGCAAGAGGTTGGCCCCAAACCTTTTTGACCTCATCTGGTGATGCGAAAGTTGATTAATATTGTCTTGATTTAATTCAATTACATATATTCATGATTTCCATGGTTGTGTTCCCCTTTCTCTATTCCCCTCTTCAACTCCTAAATAGAGATGTTTCAGGCTTTTTAAAGGAGTTACTTTTTGGAAAAGCAACTGTCCCCCTGAAGAAGTTTTCTCCTGTTTCTTGCAAAATGTCTGTGTATTTGCAATTGCAACTCTAGTTTATTTAGAGGTGGTTTTGCTTGAGCTATGCTGACTCTTCCATTTGCAACCCAAATATGAAACAGAATTCATCGTTTGTTCAATATTTAGACCTTTACATATCATTAAGTGAGAACGCTTTTTAAAGTTCAAACTTTGTTTCTTTTTAAATCAGAAAGGTTTCAGAGAGTGCTCAACACTTCCCCAAGGGCTGAGTAAAGCTTCACGTTTTAGTCCCTGTACTCCAACTTCTGTAAACCAGCTATTTCCAGTGAGATTGGCCTGAAGTTTCACAGGATGCTTGTAGTTATTTTAGTAGTTTGGCCAAACAAACAAAACAATCCAGATGGCTGGACTGAGAGTTGTAAAGTGTTTTTTCTTTTTTTTTTTATTTTTAAGTTACAAAGGAGTGATTATCCACAGCATAGATGTTTTAAAATGGCTTCATTTAAAAACTGAAGGGCTGCATGCAAATAGCCTCTTTTACCACTTAGAAAGCTAAAAATGTTGAAATTGCTTCAGATATTTGTATCTGAAAGTCTGCAGATGAGTAATCACAGCAGGTATGCTTTGTTCAAAATTGCTTTAGAAGACAAAGGCAGTTTTACATTCTAATCAATTGAGATATTATTTAAAAAAATGCTGTTAGTGGATCAACAACTTGAATGTAAGACTGAGAGGTCAAAGTCATTTGGGCTGTTGGAGCTGCTTTTTTTTCTCAGTGTAAACCTAAAAATATGTGCAACTTAGAAAAGAAAAGGAACGATCGTTGTTAAGACTCGGAAAGAGGGCATTTCCGTGCAGTGACTTTCCCCTGTTATTAATTCAGCCCCGCTATGATGGAGCATCGGCCGCCTGGGGTTTCATGTGCAGAGTAAAGGTGGGGGTCCCCAGACCTGTGTGCACTTCAGCCCCCCGTGCTGATCTGCTCTGTCGTTGCTGCTGGCCTTTCTCCCAACCCCTGCTTGGTTTTCTGTGGGGAGGTCCCTGAAAGCAGAGACTCCTGGTGCAATGTTTCCAGGTACCCCCCGCCAGCAGGAGGCTTTAAATTTTTGCCTGAGTTTTCTTGGTACGAGTGGCTCGTCCCTTTTAGCCAGGCAGTTGTGGATGTTGTAAAAACAACCTGCAGGATGCTATTTTTCCAGCCACCCTCTGCGTCACAACAGCCCCAGGAACGTGCCAGTTCCCTGTGCCGGAGCAGTTGGGAGATTGGACTCAACCTTGGTGCCAGCCCAAGGTCATCTCAAAAGAGCATTAAAAAGCATTTGCTGTACAGTTTGAGGAGCTCTTGTTGAGGGAGGATTTTGCTGCATGTTGAGTAGTACAAATCCTGGCGATGCAAATGCGACTTGGGCTTCATTTGCACACACCGTTGTGAATTTGAGTTAAGAATTATGTACCCTGCTTAGCTAAATATTGAGCAGATAGAGCTCTTGACATACTGCTTTTGAATAAGCCTTGAATTTAGGCGGATGTATTTTTTCCTGTTTTAATACACTCAATTAAAACAAGGAAATCAAACTGCAAATAGACGTTTTCTGCTGTAATCCCGCGGATGCTCTGGGAAGCAGAGACATGAAAGTGGTACTCTGTTATCCACCCACTTGTGATGTGGGGGTTGCAAGAGCTGCAGAGCAAAAGTGATCTTTCATAGTAAAGGGCTGTGCTTGCATCTGTTTCAGAGGGACTGTTTAAGTTTTCACAGGGAAATCTGGTAGTTTTTCCTTTTTCTCGCAGGCTCAAGTTAGACCCTAATGTTCTCTGAGTAGAAGGTTGCTGAGTTTTTCTGCCTTAATGTAGGAAGAAATAAGCGCACTGAAACTAGTAACCTATAATGAGATTTAGATTTGTTTTATGTGCGAGATGGTGAACTGCTTTTTTTTTATGATAAATGACTTTGTTTTGCATATCTGTTTCTGTCAGTCTGCCTATCAAAATCTGTCATCGGGGAATTTAACTGTACCCAGCATTATCTGGTGGCAGCAAAACTGTGATTTATATATTTACTTCTGTGCATGCAGAAACCCTGATCAAAGAAGGGAGAAAAATTGATGGAAAACACCCACTCAAAGACCAATAACCGTCTGTTCTCTCTCTTTCCACTCGCTTTCTTCCTTACAGCAACCACTTGAAAGGAAAGACAGCCAAAACAGTTCTCAGCATAGCGTCTCCAGCCACCGCAGCGGGCACACCGCTTCCCCCGCTCACAGCACGCAGGTGCTGCCGGACTACACCGCCGCGGAGGCGCTGGCTGCGGATCAGCCGGACAGTTCTGGGCAGAAGAAGCCAGATCCATTCAAAATCTGGGCCCAGTCCAGGAGCATGTATGAAAGCCGACGTGAGTATGAAGCAGGTGTGGTTGCTAAGGCTACGGCTCCGGCAGCTGCTCTCTGTATATTTTCTTCGGGAAGAAAACTGAATCTTTTAGATTTATATTGAAAATATAAGGCTTCAGTTTGTTAATTTGGTATCTGTCAGTGATGTCTACTTGATAGAAGTGCAGTTTCCTCTCTGATGAGGAATGAATTTAGATCATCTCTAGGAAAGGGCACTTAGACCAAAGCTGAATACAAAAAATCCCCTTAAAATTAAAGACCCTCTTTTCCCCTATTTCTTTATTTTGCTTTTAAATTAAGCTCAAGGAGAATTCCCAAGTTTGTTATCCAGATCCTAAACCTTTTTTTGAGGCTAAGACTCATTGTTTGATATGTATAGGAATTTCAGTAAGGAGGGGAAGTATGTAGTTTGCTGAAATTCATACCAGATGCTTTCCGGTCTCACTCCGGGGAGGAGAAAATCCAGCTGAGCCATTTTACTTTGACCAGAGTGGACGTTTTAACAATACAGATATCAAATGCATATTGTAAGTGGCTTTTATGGCAATTAATAAGCTGCACCCTTGGCTAATAGTTCAGCGGGGCTTTGACTCTGCTCCAAGACTATAAATATGGTTTCAATCAGTTTCTTCTCTGCAAACAAAATAAAGATGCTGGCTTTGCTTTAATTGCGCTGATGAAGATGATTGAATCTGTAAAAGCTTCTTAAAGAAAGAGTTAGAGTATTAGGTTCATTTTCAAAAGCGATAGTTACTGAAGTTACAGAAAAGGGAGCTTCAAAGTCTTGGTGCTCTAAGAGTATCACCTGGCGTTTGATTTTATTGTGCTGATTGGAAATTGGTAAAACCAGTATGAAATGAACATTATCGCAGAATGAAAAATGGTAGGACTGTTTTTTTCTGAACAAATGAATCACTTCAAAATCTTATGTCCTGGAAAAATTAAATCATGAGTCACAGTTTCTTGGCTGAAGATGCATCTCTTCAGATTGAATGTCTCAGCAATGCAGTTTGTAGGTGTCTCAGCTTCTGTGTGCTGCTTCCCTTCCCTTCCCAGGATTAGGTGCACTGACCCCACAGGCTCTTGGGCCAGGTCATGCTGATCTGCAGAGAAGTGCAGTGATGGAACTTGCATGTGCATCTTGTTGAAATAGGAAAAAGGGGCAAGAGCTGAAGGACAGTGACTCTTCAGCCCTGCAGAGCTGCGGGCAGAGCTCCTCCTCCTCCTGCCTGGACAAACAAAACTGAGGCCATCACTGTCCCATGGCACTGGCATCACCCTTGCTCAGCTCTTGCGGTTCCCACAGGCACTGTGCTGGCATTGCTTCTGACCCCCTGCAGCTATTTAGCTAATTTCTAATTAACTGTTTAACTCCTACTAATTAGTCATTAGTATCAGCTTAGCAGCTTAACGCCTGCCTATATTTCCTGATAAAACCCAAGGCTGAGCTGGAGAAATCCTGAAGTGCATGGGTAGGTGGTTGCTCTTCTGTATCCACCTCCAACACCATGTGCTAAATCCTCCCTCTTTTCTTGATGGCTGCAGGTATCTTGTGGAGGTTTTATTCTTGTCTCTGATTAGAGCCCTTCCAGACAGAGGCCTTTTCACCATCTGTTGACCTGATGGTTTCCCATGCCCCATCTTTCCCTGTGCCACAGTCCTCTCTGCTTGGGCCTTTTGCTAGATTGGGTTCTGCTACTCCCCATCAGCTTCACTTGTCTCACCTTTCTGTGGTCAAGCATCTCTGTGGTGGGGTCAGTCCTCTTCTATTGCATCAATCCTTATCATCTGCCTCTTCTACCAGATGCAACCTACCTGTTTGGACATCAATTCTTTTCTACCACTTTTTTGTCCCATTGCCATTTCCTTCCCAGGAAGGTGTTTTCTGAGATATTTTGGTTTTATACAGAGAGGGTTTTTGGAGAGTGGCAAAAGTGTGATGCGATCATGTTTCTTTGTAAGCAAGCAGCACTAGAAGTGTCCAAGAGCCTATGAATTTCCAACCCTAAGCTGGAGTGAAACACACTCCCTGCAGATCAGCCTGCACTCTTACCTCGTGACGTGGCTTTGCTGCCTCTAATGAAAGGTGAAGAAGAACAGGAAAGATATAGTCTAAGTGAAAAGAGCAGTTGGACATGCTCTGTCTCCTGTTGCGGTCTGATCCCAAAGTGTGACTGGTGGTTTTATTTAGAGGTCAGTGGCCAGCTCATAAATGGGGACAGTGCTTCACAGCTGTGACCTGGCGCCTCTTCTGCCCTGGGAGCTTGGGGTGACCCACCATGTTTCTTTCCGTATGTTTGGCCTGCATGAAGAGTGGGCAATTGGTGGCTGCTCTGTTATGATTGTGAGTCATCCCTTTGAGGCTCACGTCCCAGTGTTGCCCAAGCACTGGCTGTGTGGCTCTTGGACCACTTGTAGGAAGCTCTGCTGACATGGAGCACCACAGACTGTGGGATGGAAGAAACCGTTCCCTGGGCCTCCGTTTTCACTGTCTGTCTGCTCCACGTGTGCTGTTCGTCTTTTTACCCAGCTGCAGTTCAGTTTAATTCCAGTGCCTCCTCTGGCGGGTGGTGATACAGTCATATCATTGCTTTCTTCTTTGCTTGAGCACCCATTCCCTTTGCCTTTGGGACTGAGGTTAGCATCTTGTCTCCCACGACATCCGTAGCTTTGGGTGCTAGGTATGACTCCCAGCATTCTTCTGATGAAGACGTGAGCAGAACTAAATGAATATCTAATGTACGGCAGGAGGATGCCACCCTAGTGCCAGTGCTGAGACTGGCTGATGCATCCTGTAACTGGGGCCTTTGGTGGCCCCCACTGCCCAAAGAGCCACAGCTCAGCTCTCCCAGCTCTCCCTGCTGCCCAGTCCAGGGCTTGCTCTCTGTTGATTCATGGCCCTCAATTTTAATGAACCTGAAAAGGATTATAAAATGTTCTTTTGAGAGACAGGGTTTTGAATCCCGAACAAGTGGACTGAAAAACAGCAACAACCCTTTGTGTTGAAGTATATGATGGAGATAAAAAAGACAGAATTTTAGAGCATTATTTCGTCCCATTTCTGAAATTGTAGAGTATAAAGAGAACATAGTGCAATTTTTCAAGTATAGTTGACACAAAAAGATGAATTCATTAGCCCCAGCCCAGACACAATTTTTTTTCATCTAAAAATAATAATATGAAGAGGTTTCATTCACTGTATGAATACATTGTCTCCAGGATGTTTCTAAGAAGTGCTGAATCTATAATGACCACCTACTGCCTTTTTCACTGGGAGCGCATCCCACTGTTATTAACATTAATAATAATAATGTAGACCTGGAAAGCACACAGGCAACATTTTAATTTTTCACAATTGGTAAAATGCATTCTTCCTTTCTTTGAGCATTCTTTGGATCAGTATTTAATAAAAAAAGACTATATTTGACTTATGTGACTTGCCTCACTGAAGCTACTGGTATAGCAGAATTTGGTTCAAAAGCACCAGATAACCCATAATTTTGTAAAAACGTGTATTTTTTGATTTACCCAATGCATCTTAATATCAGGAAGTACTCAGATTCTGCAGAGGAGAGCCACAGACATTGCTGTTTAGGGGAAGAAAAAAAAAATTAAGCTAGAATTAATAACGCAAAGTTAAGCAATGGCTCCATAACTGTGTCTGGACTCTGGCTGAGTGGCAGCAGATGAGAACTGCAACTTTATTTAACAAATACGGGCTAAAGTTCCTTCACATGAGCTCCTCCGGGTGAGGGGATCAGGCCTGCAAGGTGCTGAGTGCTTGGGCTCCGGTCCAAGGAAGCTTATTTTCAAGCTGTAAACCCAAAGGGACTTGGATGCTTTAAGGCTAAGGCTGAACTCAAGTGCTCTGCTGCAATCTGGCCCAGAGTCGCAATTCTTTGCTGGATTAAGACTTTTGAGAATAGCCGGCTTTGTGTTAAGTGAATCTGAAAACAGATCATTTGGTGGCGATAACAAATGCACTCTTTGCTGCTGCGAAGTTTTAGCTGCCTGAGCTCCTCTTTATGGGTAATTCATTGCTGCTAGTGGGAGTTGTGTACATGAATCAGAGAGAAGGACAAACCCTTAAGGTTTAAACACTGAAGCAGTTCCAAGATCCAGGAATGACATATGCGAAGAGCACTCAGTGAGAGAAACGGCGATTCAATAGTTTATTGGAGAACCGCGATTCTGCAATCTTGCACTGTTTTATTGAAAATATATTTTTATAATATGCTTTTTATTTTTCAATGTATTATTAAACTTCCTTAAAGATTAGCACAATCTGTTGTCAAATTTTTCTCATGTGGCCTGATTGCTTTGCAAAATACCATATCCTACATATGGCCATCTGTCAAAACAGCAGTGACAAAATGAATTAATCTGAATTGCAGATGTGTTAATGAATCCCTTTGAAGGGCTTAAGCATTTAATTAAAAGTAAAGCAGAACACGATAGATAATTTTTAAAGCTTTTAAAATATTCTATGTTATCATTACTATTTGAATTTTGTTTTCAGGCACATAATTTTATTTGGTAGGATTTTCTCTCCCCAAATCTAATTAAAATAATACAAACAAGTCTTGACCCCAGTGTGTAGCATTCACTCAACAGCAATTACATAGAATTAAAACTATTTGCACAATGATACCAAACATTAGATACTTTCTCTCTAAAATAGAAAAGAAAAATACTCTCAGGAAATTGCAGCCACCTTCTGATCAGACTGACTTTAAAGATGGTAGTAAAAGCCCCTTGGTAGGGTTAGGTCCTTTTTATTATCTTAATAGGAGACAAACAGTTACGGTCATGCACTCGGGCACACAGATGTGCCCGTAGAGAATGTCTCGCTGAAAAGGACCGGAATCTCACGAGACTTACGGCGAAATCACAGGACTTTGCGACACTGAAACTCTCCATCAGCTTCAGTGAGACTATTCACTCTTAATTTCTGACTTGTCCGTATATACTTTACTGAATCTGGTCCTTAAAACTTTTGTACTTTGCCAAGCTATGAGTCATTGAAAGTGCTGCAGCCTCAAATGAGCTAGTGACTAAAGCAAACTCATACTGATTATTTTTGAATCCATCTTTTGTTGAAACTGATACCACACTGGGCAGATTTTTTTTTTTTATATAGCATGCGAGATAATCGTTAAAGTTTGTATAGGAAAGTTTGATTAAAATGACTTCTAATTAAGCGCTGTGTTCATTGTTCATCACCATGTATTTAGAATTTCTTTTAACATTAGAAAAAGATATCTCCATTTGCAAAACTAACTGTGTCATAACGGTGAAAATTGTTTTGTAGAAAAGTATTTTTAAGGTGTTCCCAAAGAGATTTCTCCTCTGAGGAGCAAAAAGGGTTCTTCAAATATACCTGCATGCATGTGCATAAACGTATAAATTCATATGTGTGTATGTACACGGGCATGCGCAGATAGACGTGTAAGTTAGTATGTCGTAATCCATAGTAGCTGTAACCTTAGCAATTATATGCATGAAAGCCTAACATGATCCATACAGTCAAAATTAATTAAATGAACTAACAAGAAAGCAGGTACATTAAGCTTTGCAAAACTGTAAAATTAATATTACAGCTATGTCACCTTCGCCTGCAACTGGACTGAGCAAGGGTGAGAGAGAGAGAGAAATCAGTTCCACGAGTTTTGGAGAATGTAAGACTGTGCCGAGAATGTATCTGTGTCTTGTGATGTCTTGTTCTGGTGTCATTGCTGCTCTGTGGCGGGGGGCTCTTCATCACCAAGGGAGTCTGGCAGGGCCGTACGCCAAGGTTAGCCCCGAAGGCGCAACGTACTTGCTTTACTGGGTGCTGGCTGGCGGTGGATTTCGTAGGGGGGCGGGGGGTACCATGTTCCCGGTCCGTTCGTGAGTCTGCCCATGTGGGTCACCGATGGGGCTGTGGCACTTGTCTCTCCTTCCATTCCTCCTCATGGCCCCCTCAGAACTCTTCTTACCGCTTTTGTGACGCTCTCCAAATGGTCTGGTTTAATTCAGAACGAGCAGCCTGGCAAGTTTTACCCATTTGGGCTACGTGCACGTTTTTGCAGGAGGAGTGAGACGTGCTTGGGATAAGACCAAGGTGCAAAGATGTGGCGAATGACTGCTGGAAGCCATGTTTTAATTTGTTTTCAGCAAAGTTTCAGCATCACCATGAATTTTTCCCTTTAAGTAAGGAAAGTGGCTCCTCTAAAGCTCTACTGAATAATGGAGAACCTGAAGTAATTCTCCAGCATAGAGAGCCTCAGGGGCTGCTACCTCAGCTGCGCAGAGGTGGATGGGGTTTTCTGGGCTGTCCCGGTGAATCACCATACTGCAGAGTTGGCGCAAAAAGCGGTAAAAGGAGTTTGGTTTGGTTTGTACTCACACTGTGTAAATCTGTGTTGTCTGTATGTTTGTGGTATCTGTGTTGCACCTCTCCGTAATCCTTCCAGCGGAAGGAGCGTTACGTGAATGAACTTGCTGCTTTGGATATAGACTCGTCTTTTTTTTGTTGCTTTGGTTTGACACCGCTGTTACACCCCGGCTTGCCGTTGTCTCCAGCAGCCGTTAACTGGCTAGCTGGTACCCAAACCAGGAACATAAGGCATATTTCAGCGAGGCTGGAGAGTTGACAAATGGGAAGGTGTTGAGAGATGCCGAGGAAACGGGCCCACGCTGAAGCTCTCTGCAGAAGCCATTTTGCCTCTGACAGATCCAACACGTGCTATTAATTGGTTGGGGCCAGGCTTTGCCAAAAAAGCCTGTGAAGTGCTGGAGAGACGCTTCTGAATATGTCTGCTCTTCACGCTCCCCCTCGCTGAAGGCAGTGACAAACACCAACTAATTCACTAAGTTCTGCTGTTGTGCCGCGCGTCTGTGTGGCGGCGAGCTGCCTTCAGCTCGCCTGGACAGAGGAACCACGCAGGCTTCCAGCGTGTTCGTCGCCTAATTGTTCTGTGATTGTATGTGGACAAAAATTAGCCTCTAGTTCAGTAAGGTAATGTGCACGGGTCTTAAGCTTAGTTTATAACTGCAAGTCATTAGAATGTGAAAGTATGATATATAAAACCAATGGCTTAAACCAGTTTGAATGAAAAAGTCAAACCAGACATCTGTGCCTTAGCACTCACCTGTTCTTCTAATTTTTAGTATTCCCAGGTCTTAACCTGTTGAGTCATTGAAGGGAGAGCATCAGAGCTAGCCAAAAGTCTTACCACTGAAAAGCACCAGATGCCTAGACCCAAACCTTTGCGCAACAGGCACCGACAGTGTAAAATGCAATTAGGGCCCAGTCTCACACTCGCTGATGTCAATGGAAAACAACCCATTTATCTGCGCATAGATACAGAAAACTAGATCATGTTTCAGTAAACGTGTGGCATCCTCTATCTGAGTATGCACTTATTTAAATTACATTCCTGAACGATAGGCTTTGTTTTCTTTACTAAAGATACAGGCAGCTGCCTTGTGAAGGAACAGCTTTTTTTACCGTTAATTATACATTTTGGGAGGGAATCATATTATACATTTTGGGAGGGAATCATTATAAAATTAGTCAATGTTATAGATACCAACCAATAAATATTAAATGAACCTGAAGTTGTCTTCTGATATGATTTAATGTTAGCAATTAATTTTGCATTTTTAAAAAGGGGATGAAAGCAAGCATGAATAAGTTAATATAAAACATTACTGTTCAACCGCACTTCAAGGTTAGTACTTCACTGTATGTAATATTCATTGTAAAAACCTTGATGGTGTTCCATACTAATGAGTAGGTAAGGTTGAGCTTTTTTATGTTTCCAGCTGGTTTTGTCTGTTCAGTGGTTTTACAGAGCCCGTACACGAGCAAGTGAGAGTCAGGAGAGCTGCTTTGCCTTCAGTGGATGCCTTCTGTTTTACACCAACTGGGGATCTGTCCCATAGTTATTTAAAGCAGTGTCAGTAGACAGATAGCAAACTGTGCTTGTGAAAGTTAATTAAACAGTAGAAGTCATAACAAGTGGCTCTTTTGTCTCCCATGAAAGAGGAGGCAGCTGTATTGTTTCTGGCAGAGTGATTCTCTGTTGTACACATTTATTTATTGATGATTTGCAAGAGGCTCTTGCACTGGGTAATGATGCTAATATTGATAGAAGAAAATACTATAGTGATAAACAAATGGCAAGTCACAATTAGAGACCTAGAACGTAGAAACCACCATATAATTTTTAGTAGTGATTTAAATAATAATCCTTTAGTATTTAAACCTATAGATGTTCTTAATTATGTCTAAAAATTCAAGACTTCCTCATTTAAAGAGTAAAATTGTGCAGCAGACCCCTCTACATGTACATCAGAGTAGTCCTGATCTGGGTATAAAGGTGTGGGGTTTTGATTAAAAATTACAGTCTTCCTTCTTTCCCTTCAGTTCCAGATTACCAAGAGCAGGATATCTTTCTATGGAGAAAGGAAACCGGTTTTGGATTTAGGATTCTAGGTGGAAATGAGCCTGGAGAACCTGTGAGTACATCTAGAAGTGGTCTTGTTTTAACTTGAGACATCTTCCAGCATCACAGCAGTAGCATGTGCAGATGCGTAGAACTGTGCTGTGGCATTTCTGTTAAAATAATTACTGGACTATGTAGTTACATCCCGCAACTCCTCCCCACCCTCCCTCCAAAAACAATCCAAAACTCCTATAAACGAAATGGATTTGGCTTCCTCTTCTCTTCCCTGTTTTTGTGGTAGCCCAAATGAAAACACATAGGTCTGAAATTGCCTGGACATGGAGGAAAGGATGTCCTGGTCAGGTTTGCAAGTATTTTGATCTTAAAGCGTCAGATTTTCTATTTGCTCAGTTCCCTCCTTGAATTCGCTTAACTTCTTTACCATAAATCCAGTGCCTGTGGAAGGTGTCAGGCTAAAAACAGACGGTCTTTCATGCGCTGCAGAGGTCAAAGCTGCATAGTGGCAGCATAAATTTCCACATATTTCCCTGCCAAAATTATTTTGCTCATTTATGGAAAGAGAAGCAATGAATTCCTCTTGTGTTAGACTAACTCCACAGAACTTACTGAAGATAAACCAAGACAAGCTGGTGGACAGGCGAGTGGTACGGAGCTTGTAAACCCTAGAGGCAACTGAAAGGATAACTGAATTTCAGCTTCCCTGACAAGACCCTCAGTGCTTTTAACCATCTTCCTCTCTGGTCGCTGTCTGGCTGAACACATTTCCCAAGGCTATCTATCGGTCATTAGAGTGAATGGACCGCCTAAAGAAACAAGATGTCCGTTTATTACAATTTCACAAATGGCTATATTCACATGGAGCTGCTTCCACAGGAGCAACTTTCCTGACCAGTAGACATTTGTCAACAATTTCCCTACTAAATTGGGTCTAACTACTAGTGCCCCTTGCTTCCAGCTGGTGTTGAGCTAGTTCTCATTTATCACTGTTTTCCTTTCCTTTCTTTCCTTCTTTCTCTCATTTCCCTCTCCTCTCCGTCCCCTCTCCTCTCCTCTCCTCTCCTCTCCTCTCCTCTCCTCTCCTCTCCTCTCCTCTCCTCTCCTCTCCTCTCCTCTCCTCTCCTCTCCTCTCCTCTCCTCTCCTCTCCTCTCCTCTCCTCTCCTCTCCTCTCCTCTCCTCTCCTCTCCTCTCCTCTCCTCTCCTCTCCTCTCCTTCTCCTTCTCCTTCTCCTTCTCCTTCTCCTTCTCCTTCTCCTTCTCCTTCTCCTTCTCCTTCTCCTTCTCCTTCTCCTTCTCCTTCTCCTTCTCCTTCTCCTTCTCCTTCTCCTTCTCCTTCTCCTTCTCCTTCTCCTTCTCCTTCTCCTTCTCCTTCTCCTTCTCCTTCTCCTTCTCCTTCTCCTTCTCCTTCTCCTTCTCCTTCTCCTTCTCCTTCTCCTTCTCCTTCTCCTTCTCCTTCTCCTTCTCCTTCTCCTTCTCCCTCTCCTCTCCTCTCCTCTCCTCTTTTTGTGCTAATTCATCAGATTTACATCGGTCACATTGTACCGCTGGGTGCTGCTGATGCCGACGGCCGCCTGAGATCGGGTGATGAACTGATTTGCGTGGATGGGACTCCTGTTGTCGGGAAATCACACCAGCTTGTCGTCCAGCTTATGCAACAGGCAGCCAAACAAGGTCATGTCAATCTGACCGTCAGGCGCAAAGTGGTTTACACAGGTACACTGCAGTGTTGCTCTGCAGGGGTAAATTTTCTTGCCAGACTCCATCTGTTCAGTGAACAATTTAAAGAAAAAAAGCTTCTCCTTGTAATACTGGGAAAGCTCAGGGGATGTGGTGTTACTCTTCCTCTTTTGCCTCTTTTTATTTTTTTTTGTTCTTGATCAAATAAGTTTCTAATGTTTTGTTTTCAGTCAAGACTCAATCTCAGTTGGCTTCCCCAGTCTTCCTGAAGGTTTCTGATAAAACGAGGAACTGTTCAGATGCAACATACCATTTTTAGTTGGACTCATGCAGCAACAGACACTGTGCCTGGCTGCCTGTGTTTTCCATTTAATTCCCAAAATAACAGTGCTGCCTGGTAGCTACCCCTAAACTAGGAGCGAGGGAAAAGATGCCGAAGAGTCCACAGGAGGGGAAGCAAGGGCAGAGCACGAATGAGGGCATTGGTGTGTGATGGCTAATGTCTTCTCAGGCACAGGTGGAGCTTCAACTGGGGTTGCAACATGTAGTCAACTAACCGCGGGATGCAAAACTGTAAGCGTCATTGGTTCTGGTAGTGCAGGGTGTGCATGTTTGTTGTAATAGAGAAGTTTCTGCGTGCCAAGTTATGCTAGGCATTGTGCACACACTGCACAAGTGTATGGTCTAAATGGACGAAAAAGAAGCTGGCAGAAAGACAGAGATGCAAAGAGAAGTGAGGCTGCCTGGTGGCACCCGGATTAGTGACACAAAAACGTCCTGTTAGCAAAGATGATGAAGACACGAGCATGAGCTTTCTAAATGACATGTAACCTTATGCTTAATATTGTAGAGTAAGACTGGGGTGCTGCCTCTTCTTGCGAGTCCCTTTGGGGAGCTCAGGTGTGTGATTTGGTTTAGCTCACTTATTCAAAAGAAAGAACATTATATAGCTTTTTCAAGTTTAGGAATCAGCAGAAAAATAGGCAATGATGTACTTTTAGATTAAAGAGCATCAAAATAATATTGAGGTTGAAAATCAGGCCCACGGTGGAAGGTAGGACTAGAACAGCATCTCTAAAACAGTTCTGCATTCTTATCGAGGGCTGAGCTCCTTCTGCACAATATTAAATAAATGTTCACTTCTCATTTCTTTCCTTCTCATTGTGGATTAAATGCCGGGTTATGTCTCTCCTCTAATAGCCTCTCTCTCATTCCTGACAAAGAGCTGCTAATGTGAGAGAAGCTTTAGGAGATGAGTTTTGGGAGAAAGGGGAAGGGCAGCTGAATTCTTGGTATTGTTTTTGTGCTTAGATTTTCTCTCCAGTTTTACAGCCTCCAGGCTGGAAATTACCATAAAAGATTTAAATTCATGAGAGATCTTGATGAAAACCCTTGATATTTCATTCAAGGGGTTGTTACTCCAGACCAAGCTATTTCTGCATCATTTCAAATGTGGACACTTACTCTAGGATAAATTATTCAGGATTCCTTCTTTCACCTTAGATTTCCAGGCTTTTAAATTCCAGCATAACTTTGTAGAGAAGCCTCTTCCTGAATTTTGGTCCCTTATTCCTCCTCTCATCTGTATGCCAGTAGAAAAAGATTGTTCACCTAAATGGGTACTCCATGTCTTGATATTCATGTAGGGGAAAGTTTATACTCATGTATTCTTAATACATAGAATACTATATACTTAGTACATATGTTGAGTATGTAAGTGCAGACAGGTACTTCTGTCCAAGAATATTTTAAGGTGTGTTTTTTTGGGATCATGGGTTTACAGTTTAGGTTTTGTTTGGCATCCATTTTCTTCTTGTTACTTTTAAAATCTTCAACTTAATTTTGGTAGAAGTGACCTGATTAGAGACAAGTGCAACATGCTGCGATCAGCTGCACAAACGGACTGTGAAGAACTGGCTGAGTAACAAGAAGTGGAAGCTATTGTGGGCCACAAGCTTTAACCTGAGGTTGGCTCAGGTGAAGAAAAACACTGTACTGGGATCTAGGCAGGGGGGAACTCTCCTGATTTCCCAGCAGATGATGGCTTAGCTGCAATATGGTCCAGCACTTCAAGAAAGACACGTTTGAGTTGGAGAGAGCCCAACTGGAGGGAGTCCAGAGGACCAGCGAGAATAAGGAGAGCTCTAGAAAACACGGTCTGCAAGGAAATATTGAACAAATTGGGATTGTTTAGCCTAAAGCAGAAAAGGGGGAGGAGGTGTTAAACTCCCCAAGACTATGAGGCTGCTGCAGAGAGGAAGGGAATAATATGTTCTCCATATGCCTGCTAGATAGAACTAGAAATAATAGCCTTATGTTGCGGCAGGGAGGATTTAAGTTGGATATTGCAACCAATGGATTGCCCAGGGAGATATTTAACAGCAGATTAGACAAACATCTGTCAGGACTGACAGAAAGTATAGTTGGCTCTGACTCGGGCAGAGTGTGGACTAAGTAATTTTTTTGAGACTTCTTCAAGCCTTTTGGTAGCTGATTAGATTTTAAACTAATACTACTTCCAACTTCAGTTGCTGTTAAACACTTGTATAATATTAATGGTAATGTTAATAATGTTTAATGGTTCTCCCCAAACTGTGCCAGACTGTACAGATGATAGTTGCTGGTTCTTCCATCCAGAGAAGCTTGGTTCACAAGTTTTTTGCTTTAGTATGGGTGGTTGTTATTACTTAAGATCATGTTAATAAAAGGCAATCAGTGTTACTCAACTGACAGCATTGAGTTAAAAAATA
This sequence comes from Phaethon aethereus, assembly GCF_964289735.1. Lineage (NCBI taxonomy): Eukaryota > Metazoa > Chordata > Aves > Phaethontiformes > Phaethontidae > Phaethon > Phaethon aethereus. Next base: position 8,098,528 of record NC_138587.1, read on the forward strand.
CACAGGTCTTGAGTGACAGGTATTTGATATTACTCTCTCTCTTGATTTGTGCACCTAAATACGGTTGCACATAGATAACTGAAGTGAGGGTGTGATAGCTAAAGGAGGCACCTCTGAACTAATATAATCCATGTTTAAAATGCCACAGAGCATGCAAGCACGTAGCACTACACTGGTTTAACAGTACTGCTGCTGCAGGTTGGCAGCAAAAGGCTTTGACTGCATGACCATACACTGGAGAGGATGAGCATGTGTGGTCAGTGCTGTCACTGAACAGAGCTGTTGGTGGTCACATCCAAAAGGAGATGGAGCCCTTGATCATTATGGACAGGATTTATAGATTAAAGCAGGTGATTTGCTTTTTTTTTTATGTTTTTACCTTTTTCTCAGTGGACGTCACTTTTCAAGCACTAAACAGTGCAGCCTGCACAAAACCAAAACCAGTCTTTTTTTTTTCCTTCCCAGTTCCCAAGGCAGAGAATGAAGTCCCATCCCCAGCCTCTTCCCACCACAGCAGCAACCAGCCAGCCTCGCTGACGGAGGAGAAGCGAACACCACAGGGCAGCCAGAACTCCCTCAACACTGTCAGCTCGGGCAGTGGCAGCACCAGTGGCATCGGCAGCGGTGGTGGCGGGGGCAGCGGTGTTGTCAGCACCGTGGTCCAGCCCTATGATGTGGAAATCCGCCGCGGCGAAAACGAGGGGTTCGGCTTCGTCATCGTCTCGTCAGTGAGCAGGCCGGAGGCGGGGACGACATTCGGTAAGTCTTGGGGTTTTTTCAACACGCCTCGAATGAGATGCAGATTTGAGTGCTGCAGCGCAAGGAGGAGAGTGGGGATCTGTTTAATTAAAAGTTGTGAGCATGCCCTAATTTATGTAATTAATAGCTTAATTGGAGGCCAAGGTTTGGTAGATCTTTGCCTCCTGGGTTTTGTTCAGCTCTGAGTCAAGAAAAGCAAAATGAGAAATCCCAACCTGAAGAGCAAAAATGCCGCCTATGGCAATTCCTGATGCTCCCTGAAGCTCCGGCTCTCCCTGCTAGTTGGACGCCTGTCTGGGGTTTGCTCTCAGAAGAGCAACCAGGGATCCCCCCAGTGATGCTGTTTGTTAATGCAGAAATGGAGCAGGTGGAATGAAATATGTCTCCTGATGGTGGAATTGAGCCAGTTGATTTAAAAGCAGTAATGCTTAAACTGATTAACTTCTCCTTGGCAATCAGGGTTATTCTGATCCTCATTATGGAGTGAGCATGCTGATAGCTGGAAAGTTTTAAGTAATAGTGCTTGCTGGTGAATGGAGAATACTGGTAAAAAAAACAGGATGTTTTTTTGACCCATTCCACCTCTTCCCAAATCCATTTCTTCAGAGTAGGGGGAAATGAAGTTCATGCGATGTCACACTTAATATCCTGTCCTAATAGAAGTGCTCATCTGGGGGGAAACCAGACAGAGATGCTATTTTCTTCCCCTCCCATCTCCTCCAGAAGTGCCAGAGGCAGCATCCACTTATACTTTGTAGGGGAAAAAGAAGCTGTTCTTCCCTGTTAGTCTGTGGCATGTGATAGAGATGGAGGGGGAAAGGAAAGACAGAAGGAGTGCTCTGGCCATCTTCACACTACCTCTCAGAGCAGGGTTGTGGTTTGAAGACAAAATATATTGCAGTCTCCCTGTACAGCTTAAGTGTTCCTGGGGCACACAGGTGCATGTGGCAAGAATTGGCCTTTCCCCCCTTTTTTTCCTAGGCTTTTTTCTCTGGAATATCCTGCCATTGCCCATTGGCAGTGTCCTTACTAATAAATCAAGGGAGCATCACCTCCTTTGCTGGTGTTGATGTAGAACAGGCCATTTCTAACACTGTTCTGGGCAGTTATGGCAGCAGATATTTCGAGGAGGAAATATCTAGTATAGACCTGGTGCGCTGGGTTCGGTCAGTTCTCAGGTGCTAGGCTACCTTGCACTGTCCTCATTGCTGGGAACTGCTCCTCCAGAATAGGTATTTTGGTGCTAGAACACAACAGTGTAATGTCATATAGATTAAACTGAACTCAGTCTAAACTGGAGAGAGCGCTTTTATCTTCTGAAAGTATTTGCAAACCTGTGTGTAAATAACTTTTACTGTGTGAAGGCTATGCTCTAACTCTCTTCTGCAGAGAAACCTTGACCTGAGGTTGTAAAGAGTTGTGTTTGCTTTAGCCCAAGATACTCGCTAACTGGAAGTTTTCTGTGCAGGGGCTCCTCATGGAGATCTGTTGATCTGTGACTGTTTTTCCTTTAAATTTTTTCAAGTGTTTTCAGCTTTATCCTAATACTCTGCATGAGATGTGTTCCCTCTGCTGCGTGGTGCTTGCTTTGGACCCGCTTTGTAGTTTTTTCTTTCATGGGTGATATTTAGAGATGGGCCAAACTGGTTCTAAAACCCACCTTAGTCACTTTGGTGTGGGCTCTGTCATCTGTGTGCAGTGGATTGGATAGAGTAGGAACTCGTTTCACATACCCTTAAAACAGCCTTAAACTGGATCGGTCTTTGTACTTCCAGAAAGAGAAACTTTCTAACATCACAGTAAAAGAAAAGAAAAGAAAAAAAAAAAAAATCTTCCCACTGTTTGCAACTAATATTAACACTTTCTTCCACTTTTCATTGCATATTTCCAACCTTGTTCTCTCACCTCACACTCCTTTTCTTAGCCTTTTCTTCTTTATGGCCTTTCTAGTGTTGTCATGTGTGCAGCAATGTATATCTCTAAAACTACTAATCAAATAAAGACTACAGCACAGATGGGAAAGTGCATCTTGAGGGTGAATATATTGCGGATGCCAAGTATGAGATGACCACTCAGTATATGTCACGGTTTTAACCGTGAGCTGCATGCCTGAGGGCCTCTTGCGGATGTAAGGAAGCCATACAAAAGCCCAGTGTCTTTATCTGAGTGAAGTTATGCACCCTCTGTGTCCCAATTCTGCATTTTATGGATGACCCTGTGTTGTTGGTGTCTCCAAAACACATTCATCCTAAAGTGCTCTTGCTCTGTGTGTCAGACATCTCAATGGTTTCTTGTGTGGTTTTAGAGGTATTTAAATAAGGAGGTCCTTATTCCTGCCCTGCTGCCATCCCAATGCCATCTAAGATCATAAGAGGGGAAGGGTTAGCAGACGCTGAGCTGGATGCCTGCACCAAACAGGTTACCTTTGTCAGTCTTGGCCCATCTGTAATGGTCCTGTACCTTCCCTGGTAGCACCTTTATTCACAATGGAAGAAAACCATTTCATGTTGCTTCCCCACGCAGCGCTGATAGATTGGGTCTTTGTGGGAGAAAGGGGGTCGCACTCCCTCCTAGGCCTAGAACAATTTTATCTTTCTAAATCGAGAAAGAACAAAACATTGGCAGAAGCTTGAAGAGCAGCTGACATAGAGAAAGACTAGAGATGCTGACACTGATGTGATCTTGGAGGAGGAAGGTTGTGCTTTCTACAAACAGTTTCAATTCTTTTGTTCAAAAATAACATCAGGATTTGGGTTATGATGGGGCTGCTAAGTGCAATTGTAGTCTAAAAATCTCACCATTTATTAACAGGAATCAAGGGGGGTAGTTTTGAATGATTAACAAAACACCTTTTTGTAATAGAAGTAAAGTATTGTGCACTCGTACTAGTTGATTGCCAATGTTTTGAACACTGGCAGCAAAGCTATCCTATAATAACTTTTGCTTGATGCATTAATTAATTAACCCTTAACCTTCTCTTTCCCTTTTCAACCCTTTTTCTCCTTTTCCCCTTCACCATATTCCCACGTATGTAAACAATTAAAAACCAAAAACAAACCAAAACAAAAACAACCCCCAAACCAATACAAAAGCGGGAAATGCATGTGTGGCCATGCCTCACAAAATAGGTCGGATAATTGAAGGGAGTCCCGCAGACCGCTGTGGCAAGCTGAAAGTAGGCGATCGGATCTTGGCCGTGAACGGGTGCTCCATCACCAACAAGTCACATTCAGACATCGTCAACCTCATTAAGGAAGCAGGAAACACCGTTACCCTGCGCATCATTCCGGGAGATGGTAAAGTATATGTTTCCTGCTGTCTTATCTGACCCTCTTGTTGGTTTTGTTCCTGGGCTTTTTGCATCAGTCAGAGCTGCAAAGTCATGGAGGACTCAATTTCCACTCCCACTTTGGGAATTAGCAGTGAGGGCGGTTGTGAGTCTTCCATAGCTTTGTTCTTTGTTTCTTTCTATAGAAATGGGAGTTCTTTTTTTAAACGTGGAGGTGCTGATTCTACATTAAAACGATTATATTCCATTCTATCATGCTCCTCCATGTGTCTCCTTAAAATGATCTGCATAATTGACGCATATCTTGGTACACTTTGATTTAATTCTTAGGTTAATAATGCAGCATTAGAATATTTTGGAATCCCTTGTTAATATGTGGGATTTCTGAAGCTTAGCATATACACAGGCAGGCTATAGGGCAAACAGATCACAGAAAGGGATAAACACTGTGTCAGGTTTGAAGCTGTTTGAAAAGAAGATTTGTTTTTATTCTGGGTAAGTTGCTTTGGGAGCAAGCTCAATACATTTTGAAATTACTTTGTTAAATGGCGATGGCTCTGGAGCTGCTGTGTGCATGCAGCTGATCGTTGTAAGACTTATCCGAGACAGGGTCTCCCTGTTGCAGATCAAAGGGAATGTGCAGGATCCCTCATAATATGCTGACACTTGGTGCTGGTTTCAGGTCACTGAACTATTTAATCAAAATAAGGATCTGGGTTATGTATCAGTTTCATTAAACTGATCCCTAGCTGTGATGCCAAAGAGGAACAGAGCAGAAGCATAAGTAAAGTATCTGTAGCAGAACTGAAATTGCTGTGGCTCTAAATTCTAAGTATTTTCTTTTGCATAGTTTAAGAATTTTTTAAGAAGAGTATAGACTCCTAACGTGAATGCTCAGCCAGTCTTGTTCATGCAAATATGTGTACAAAATACCATGTTAATTTGCTTGGGTTAGAAGGGAAATCTGTACCTGTAACTGACATCAGCTATTCCTAAAGAAGTTGGAAAACTGTAATTTAGGAAAGGAATCAACTCTTCTCTCTCATAGCACTGCAGGCTTCGGGTATTTTTACTTACTGTCCCTTTGAAATTCCAAGTCAGATTGCCAACTCTGCATAGAATTACCTCATTTAATTTCCAAAAGCCAGTAAGACCAAACACTCTCAAAATTGCTGAGAGGTTTGCTCTAGGAAAATGAGATTTAAGAAATTGGTCTCAATGTTGTTTTCTTTTTGCTGTCTTTGGGTGGTTTTGTTGATTTGTTGTTTTCTTTTTATTGCTATTGAGGTGCTTTTTTGGTAAAAATAAATGGTCTAACAGTGCACTTAAGGGGGGGAAAGAATAAATCAGAAGCCATGCTTCTCAGATAAACATGAAACTAAGGCTCATCACAAGACTCACAATAAACTCACACTGCTAATCTCTTCTAACATTATTAAAAGCACCAAGGGTTTTTGCTGTGTAGTAAGTCTTGCACCAACTCACTGCCATAGACCACTGCAGGAGTGCATTTGCAATGAAATTATGACGCTTTAACATACTACCAGCTGATGCAAGGATACAGAGAGCTGAAAAGCTACAAGCTTATATTAGTCATTTCAGTGGTGTCTGAGGTTCTAGGGCAGAACAGGGCAAAGAATCAATGAAATATTTAGGATTTAGAACGTACAATTGTAATTCTACTAGAGAGAATTTTTCCTGTATTTGTGTTCTGTTCCAGTTTTGCATGGTGGCTGGCATGCATCCAGTGTCTAAAAAACTAGCAAAATTATGCATAACTCCTGACTCATGGGACAGAGTGGGCTAAAGTTAGACACAGTACAGTGGTGTGAAAATACATCTGTACTAACGTGTTGTTGCTCTGCTTCATATTTTTAGTGTGACCTACTAAAGGGGAGGAATCTTGCATTCTCTTTGAAGTCCATCTTCATCTGATCTCCAAATATTTGTGGAGATTTTCAGAGGCTTTTGTTCTGGCTGAACACAGAACACTTAACCATGTTTTAGGGCTTTCTTACATTGGAGACCCATTTTAGCATCAAGGCATCTTTACAAAATACACAGAATTATTTCTTAGAATCCAACAGTGTAACCACACATAGAGACATCTTCTCACACAAGCCAGCTGTCAGTGGCACATCCTCAGAAAGGCATGTTTTGGGCAGACCCAGGAGCCTCGCTTGCTCTCTGAGCCACCAGACACAAGCCAGCTCTGGTCTGGAAGATGTTACAGCTCCATATGCTGAGGGTTTGGGCACGTTAACTTGGGCACAGTGCTGCAGGCAAAGGAGTTGTGCTGTCGTTGCACCCATCTGTTTAAATGGTTCTTCTTTTTCTCTTTCCCTTTTCCTGAGTTTCCCTTGACATGCACAGAAAGGAAAAAACTCCACCTCATCTAGATATCTCCACAATTAAAATAAATCCATTAAATAAAATAGGTTCCCAGGACCAAGTAAGCCCATGGCCACCCCCTCACCTTAATTCAGGCAAAAACCCCTCCCATTTCTGCAATTTTGTATTACAGCTGGATTCCGTTTACTAACAGCAGATTTGTCCATAGTCAATAAAATGAATTACCGGATGCCTGGAGCTTAAGAGGCAAATGTGGGCAAAGTAGAAGACCTTGTAATTTTATGTTGGAGGGCCAGATGTTTCCACACAGTTTTCATTGTTGTTGTCTGATGGTGGCTTTTTATTAAGTGGGATTGGAACTAGAGAAATTCAGTCAAGAAACAAGGTGCATGACCTTAATTTTAGAATTTTAAATGAGTTCTGGGTTAATTCTGGTCTTACTGAAGTCTATGATAAAGCTCCAGAATGACAAGGGAACCATTTTGCCATGCTGTGCTGTGAGGGACACCTAGATAGTCCCTCTTCAGTTGTGTCTACAGCAACTCCCTTCCCAGTTTTGTAAAGCAGGAGAGAGGACCTCTCCTGGAAGCACCTCCTATGCATAGAGAAATATGACATTTGACAGGCTGATGTTGGGCTGAGAGCCCTTTACCATGGCATAAACTGAGGCTTGAATTTAATCCTTCTCTCTGTATTCTCTTGGTGAGCCCTTTTGTAAATGGTACCCAGAGCTGTTGTTGCATTTGGTGCAGGTGGTTCCGTGTCCCTGCATGCAGCTTTGAGGGCTCAGGCAGCAGTGCGTTGTATTTCAGGAAGTTTGGGATTTAGCCACATTCAATATCACCTTGTGAGGTATTAGATAAAAACCACATCTCAATCCTACTGAAGATTGCAGTTTCTGATGGAGGAAGCACTGATGAGCTTATAATCATGGAATAGTTATTGCTACTATAAAATTAATCCAGTCAGCCTACCATATTTGTAGACTTTAATGATTGGAATTCATGTTGTTAGCAGACAAAACATTTTTCAACCCTTCCTCCACAAGTCAGTCCTTTTTCTGAGTATGTCTAACAGTCAGAGATGTTTCTAATCCAGATTCCCCCCCCCCTTTTTTTTTTTCCTTTTCCAGTTGAGTGGCTTTGGGTTTTTCTTGAGATTAATGAGAGTGCTGATGTATTTGGTTGCTGAAAAAAACCCCTCATTTGTGTATCTATTACCTAAATATACTATATATTATATAAATATATATAAATATTTGACTCCCTGCTCTACACTATTTGTGATGGGTACCTGTGGCAGTTTCTGGTAGGCACATTTTTTGGTAATGAACTTTTGCACTGAGGGTTAAGCTAAATGTGATGCCTTCACTAAAGCCTTGACTTTTTCAAGAGCATAGGATACAGCAGCAGCAGTTATGTGATAAAGTTTCTTAGTTGCTTAGAGGTGCTTAGAAGTTTTTCTCTTACAAAGGAAAAAACAGATTACACAGTAATTTGGTACATCTGATGACGGATACCAGAAAAAAGCTGAGCCATGAAGGATATATCCCATTACGTTTCAATACGCAACTCAAAGGCCAGTATTACTCTGCAACTGAGGTGCTGTACAGTTTCATATACATAATTACTATGAACTAGCTTAGACTTTATCCTGTTAATTTTTGGATTTAAGAAATTTGAGCCAATCTTCAGTTCTTTAAAAACAGCATAATGGCGCTTTCCAGTCAAATGCCTTTGTAAACCTTTTATCAGTGAATAGCCAATGGTCTTCCCTCATAACAAAATAAAAATTTATTTTGCAGAATCCTCCAATGCTACTTTATTGACCAATGCAGAAAAAATTGCTACAATTACAACCACGCATACTCCTCAGCAAATACCACAGGAGACCAGGTCAGGTTGTTTTCCTTGAGGAGAGCAGGTTGACATGCTCTCTCTTTCATTACTTCTTGATCATCTTCACATTCCACGAGCTGTATTTTTCCTCTCGCCCTCTTTCTCTCATTTGTTACAGCAGAAACAACACCAAACCAAAGCAGGAATCCCAGTTTGATTTCAAACCACCCCAAGCAGCGCAGGTAAGGAGTACTTTTCCAATTCTTTTGTTTACCACAGACTGTTGCTTCCAATCTGCTTGAGGGCCGTGTTCAAATATTTCCCTTGAAAATTCCTACTGTGGGAGGCTGTTCTTCCTCAGTCTGTTTGCTAGAGAAAGAGGAATTTGCTGATTAGTTTCTTAATATGTAATGCTGTTGTTTCAGCTGAGAAACATTTCCAACATATTCTCATCAAGACTTTTAGGGAGGAGGGAAAAAAAAGCTGACATTTTTACGACAGTAATAATTTATGTGTTTGTTTACTGAATTGTATATTTTGAGGGGCCTCTCCAGAAAGCACTCTTGTGTGCAAATGATAAATTCAGACCACAAAAAAGAGTAAAACTTAATAAGGGGCAATAGCTGGAGTGTTCCAGCTTTCACAGACGGCATCTCATTAGAGAGATTATCTCACTGTTAACTTCCCTTGCCATTGGCTATCCCAGAAGTAACCTTTTCCATTAGGGACTTGAAAACGTCCGTATGCTAACAGCATTTGTGCTGTAGGAAAAAACAATGCATGTGCTTTTGAGCTTCTCGCAAGGGAGCAGATGCGGTGATAACAAAAAGGAAAAGCCATCGCTGGCATAGACTCATCCCGGCTACTCTTAGACATTTAACTAAAGCCTGGCACTGGAAGTGAGGTTGCCGTAGCCTTCCTTTGTGGTTGGTAGAACCCTAGCCACCCTCCAGAAGTATGCCTTTCTGTGTGGGCACAAGACGTGGTGTACAACAGAGGTGCCTAAAAATATGTGGGACACGGCCAAGCCCATTCATTCAAACAGCCCTTTGTGGATCACCGCCAGCACTCCAAATTGCATGGTAGGACCTGAGGAAGCAGGAGATTGTATTTGGTGTGTGAAAACTCAACTAATTTTCTTTTTTAATTATGAGTGACAAAAATAATAATGTTCATTGGTTGAATAATTTCAAAATGAGAGTAGAGCAGCATTTAACTTTCTGTTCAATTGCGCATATGTTGTCTTCCCTCCAGCAGGACCAAGACTTTTACACTGTTGAGCTGGAAAGAGGAGCCAAAGGGTTCGGCTTTAGCCTGCGAGGTGGCCGGGAGTATAACATGGATCTGTACGTGTTGCGGCTAGCGGAGGATGGTCCAGCTGAGAGATGTGGGAAGATGAGGGTATGCACAAACACATTTAATAACCACGCTTCTTTGCAATAAGCTGACTTCCCTGCCTCTCCCCTACAGGCACACCTTCTGCTGTGCCAGCTAAGAGGAAAATTAAATGCTAACAGCAAGGAGCAGTGGTTCCTATATCTGTCAATGGCTTCTGTCACTCTTTGCATACAGTCTATAACAGTGTGTATGTGTATTGGAAGACTTCACCCCCTTGTTCCAACTCAGGTTTCCAAATTCTAATGCATAATCTGACTTCTAAAGCCTAAAAAAGGTATGTGTAGCAATGAAAATGTAATAGCCACAATCCTTGCCAGCCCCTTTAAGGATGGAGCCGTGAGTAGAGAGTTGGGGTGTCCCACCTGATCCTCTCTTCTGCTGTGGAATAGAGTGGTGAGGGAGCGTGTATACCGACCCATGGATTGCAAACTTATAGTGTAGTTATTTATTAGTCTTAACTATTAACTTAACATATAATCTAATTTATAAACATTGTAACAAGGACATGTGTTATAAAATGCCTACAGAAAAAATAAATTGCCGAGTTTTATGTGCTCGTTGCTCCTCTCTTAGAGAATGCATGATAACTTTACAGAATATGTCTTTTTCTTCTCCAGATATATCACATGAAGGACATTTTCAAAATTCTTTTGCTAGCGATAGATTTATAGGTCCCAAATTTTTGCTGGTTAAAATAAATGAGTGCTGCCCTATGGAAGTCAATGCTTTGACAGGCTCTTCCAAGCCTTGTTTTCCTATCCTGATAAATTATTATATTTACAAAAGCAGGTTTACTAGTTCATAGGAGGTATCTAAGTGAGAAATGGACCTGAAAAATCTACTTGAACATCCCAATTACAGCAGACTGTAAAACAATCAACCACTTTGACCAAAGACTTTACAAATAATCAAAATAAAGTAACATCAGTTTTAACACAGCTCTAGGTATTGAGCAATACAGTAATGCAAGGTGGTTTTACAGAACAGCAATGAAATATTTTGATACCTTAAGCTCTCCCTGTTACCTTCATATCTCCCAGGTCCCTGCACACTGTTTTTTATGGACTGTCACTGGAAGGAGTTGGGCGTATTTAGCTTCACTTGGTGCATAGTTCTTCTTCTACCTTGCTGTGGCCGTTGTCTTGTGCTGTGCTGGTGGTGGCCCTTGTGGGGGGTTTGTTTCTAATGTTAGACTCTTTCTTTTATTACATTGACAGATCGGTGATGAAATCTTAGAGATCAACGGAGAAACTACCAAGAACATGAAGCACGCTCGGGCCATCGAACTGATTAAAAATGGTGGCCGCAGGGTCCGCCTGTTTCTGAAACGTGGAGATGGCTCTGTCCCAGAATATGGTGGGTCAAACTATGAAAACATTCCTTTCTTCCCTGGCATCACTCCATGAATGATTTGTCTCAAGATCTGAAGCAGGAATTCTTTTTTATTTTCCTTTCTCACCAGTGTCTTACCAACCTTTGCAACATAAGGTTAATTGCCTCGCTTGTGCTGAATTTTCTACACATTTCATCCTTTGCTTGCTTCCATGGACTTGGGGCGCAGTGTAAGGCAAGATCATCATAGCAGTATTTTTGGTGATCAGAGAGGAAAACAAAACAAAACAAAAAAACCCCTTGTTGTCTTGTCCAGCCAAACAAGGAATGTCATTGAACTGTGCCAAACTGTTTCTCAGTGGCTGAGTTGTTGTTTTAAATAGGTCTCTACTTCTAATCAATGCAAAAACTGGGATCTTGAGTTATTATTCTGAAGCAGTGATTTTTTTTTTGTTAGGTTTTTCTCTTAGTTCTTATCTGTATCCATAGACATGAATGCCGAGATGGCTTATGGGATTTTTGCCTTCCCTTAATATTTGTGTAAATATTTATAAAGTTATTTAAGAAAAAGAAGGGGAAAAAAAAGCTTTACTGCAAAAATATATTGATTTGGCCTCCTGAGCCCTTTTCTTCCCCCTTAAACTGTCTACTGGTTTCAACTCGTTAATTTGTAAGGTCTGAAAAGGTGAGGAGGTTATGAAAAGGTGCTCTTGTGTCTGTCTTGGGGGAAACATTAAGTCCTCATTTCTTACTAAGAATTGCATTAGATTTCCTTTTCTTCCCCCAGAGGTTGGATTGCTGGGTGGCTTAACTTAGCACACTATTTAATATTAAAATTATGTCTTATTTATTTGAGATAATTGTCATATATTGTGCCCTCGATGGAGGGCTACTCCCAACCAAAGGTCTTTGAGGTTTCTATAGAAACTGATGATTGAAGGGATGTCCTTTATACTTTTCTCCCCGTATTTGGGTTATTTCTGTGTCAGTAAGTTCCGTGTTTATCATTCACTCCATGTCCTAAAACCAGAAGCAAAACCCTCTGCACAATTTATGAACTAGATTTTCTTTTCATTTACTGTGCCACGTTTGAGAGTTTCTGCTCACTCTGCTCATTATTTAACTTAAAATGACCAATTCAGAGTATAACCAACAAACAATTGAAGCGTTTAACAATATGGAAGGGAAGTTGTGGGTTTACACTTCTGTAATATAAATAGCACACCAGAAGGTTCAATGATGGCACTGAAATTCTGTAATGTTCTTTCTACTTTGTCTTTTCCTATACTCCTTTGGATGTACAGTACTGTATCATATGCTAGACTGCATAAATACCCTGTAAATTAAGTGCTTCACTTCTCAAAGCATATGTTTGTTGCACTGAGGATGGAAATCCACCACCAATTTTCTTTTGACTAATGCTAAACCACTAAATATTCATTCTCCAAGCAAGGATTTAATATACAGGGGTTGCACTACTGTAAAGAATATCCTTGTAACATCTGGGACTCCTTCCTCTCTTCATTCTGTTTGCTGCAGTCGCAAATGGTTCCTCTAATAATGTTAAGTTCCAATATTTTTCTGACTCAATTGGAACATGCTTCTCTATGAGGCTGTATATTTTTGTAATGAGTTTTGTACTTATTTTTAATGTCGTGGTCTCTGGTGGACTTTATTTTTCGTTGTTGTTTGATTGTTAATGTTTTTTCTATGACATTCTGTGTCGCTGTTCCAGCTGTCTTTTAGAATGGATGCTCTCGTTGTCTGGGTTATTGAATCACCTCTTAGATGTCTCTTTATGTCACGATAATAACAACTGCTGTCATTGCAGCCTTATATTTGGGTGAAGCCTAGACAATCTGACTGGAAAAATAAACTTTCTTTATTCTAAGATAAAATATGAAGATTTTTCTTTCTTTCATCTTTATTATAGGGAATCTAAATTTTCTACTTTTCTCTTTCTCTTTCTCTTACCTTTCTTGGTGCTGGGCTCTTCCTTCCTCAGCGATGATACCTCCTAATATCGCTGCATGTATGAGAAATGACAAGCTCGGGGAGTCTTGCTTCTACCTTATGGGCCATAATCAAACTACGGTTTGTAGCTAAAATCAATATTAGGTGTTTTTGTGCTGTGGCCTAATTCCCTCACATTGCTTTCCGCTTCGCTATATTTTATATGTACAGCAATTCATTCCGAGCACCCTGCGTCCCCCGAATTGTAAGTACACCACAGGACACGTTAAAACCTTGCTTGTACTTTGTGCGATAGCCAGGTTGCCGCAAGCCACGTCCTTACAGCTACGGAAAAGCGGTGCGGTCCCCAGCTGCTGCCTGAAAAAGCTAATAAGCAAAAATGCACACACGTGAGTCGCAACACGGGGTTCACCTGGAAATCACAAAAATCACGGCCCATGCACACACCGACCCTCCCAAGCTAAGGAATGGAAATGCCGTCAAGTGGGAGACACTTTGCGTGGTGGCAGGAGGAATGAGCACGTAGAGTGTTTGGCTTGGGGGAGGGAAGACAAAAAGAAGAAAAACAGAAAAAAAAAATAAATCTATCCCCACAAGTGTTTGTGAGGGGTTTCAGTCGTTGCCGTAAGGACAGTCCACCCGAGGTGGGTGTCTCGGTGCAAGCGGCAGGAAGCCTGCGGGAAGAGTAGCTAATGCCAGCCGAGCTGCTGCGCAGAAGTTACTTTCAAAAAGAAAACAATAAGGAAATGAAAGCAAGGCTTGCGTTAAATCAGCGCAGCTACTTTAATGTTTGCTGTGTCTCTAATCAATCATTCACAAACTTCCGTTACAAATGACGTGAGTAATTGTAGCTTAGCTACAGTGCAGGGCTGGTTTTTAGTTTTGGGATTGTTTTTTTATTCTGCTTTGCAGTTTGTCTTGTAGACGTAGCTCAGCTGTATTTTGCCTGAAATAGTACATTAAAAATAATGAAGTGGAGATTAGGTTTTAATCAAAGCCATCCTACATATTACAATATCTTTCCATTGCTTTGATATGAAAAAATCATAACTTCTGTCATCATTGTTTGAATCATTGTGGCAAAACCAAAATCTACGCTAGGACTTTTCATAACATGGTAGAACTAAGTGAGATTAAGTAATGTCTTAAATGAGATGTAAATTGCCTGATTACAGTCTAATTCTCACACCTTCAAAATGTTATTTTACAAGGTAAAAACTTAATAATCGATTCTATTTTCTGTACCTTTTCTGCTATTTGAAACAAGGCCTCCCACACCTGGAAGGCAATACTTTCAAAAGACTTAAAAGAAAAATATCATTACCTAAAGGCCCTCTTTATTGGAAACTGTTAAAAAAACAGCCAACAACCCGAACTACAATATTTTTTTTTCCACTGGAAAGAAAGTAGTGTAACTGAAACATTACGAATTGGGCTTGGGGAAAATGTAAAATGCCCCATGACAAGAAGAGCATAAAGATGATATCGGCTTGGACCAAAACACGGCTAACGAACAGAGCAGCACCAGTACTAACCTGTAACTCTCGTTGTTCGCAGTTAAATTAACAAAAGCTTCGGTTAGCCTTCGCTGACTGCTTTAACAGTTGTTTGTTTTTGTCACTAATGAAGTCTGAAGAGTGATAAGTGGTGTCACGGCGCCGCGGAAGGCATCGGTACCAAATGCTTTGCTGTTATTTTCTTTCAGACCCCAGCAGTGACAGGAACAGTCCCGCCACAGGTTCACAAAATGTATCGGAAATGAAACCCGTGCCATCCGACCGACGGCAGCACCCATCATCGGAGTCCAGTTATCCACCAGACCTTCACAAATCATCACAACATGGGGACAAGCGGACTTACGTTAGAGACCTAAAAGGCAGCAGAGAGTTTAGCAGACATCCCAACGAACA